>NW_025423854.1:609017-913525 GCF_020740605.2 Lemur catta | reverse complement strand
TGCCCTCGTTATATCACCCAGTAACTACCTAATTCTTCACTAAACTGCATGGTGCTCAGAGCTAGGGCCTTGTTTATTCTTTTGTTCCCAGCAGCTAGCATAGTGCCTGGCACATAAGAGGCACTCAACAAATGTTTAATTAAGTGAATAAATGCCCTCAGGAGGAATAATAGGTGACTAAGACTTGATGTTTCAACTTCACATTGATTACGTGTGTAAGAGTCATCACATTAGAGGTAATCATTAATTTTTATGGGGCTTTGGAGAACCAGTTCCTGAACTGTGTAACACCCCCAACCCATGGCGATAGTGCAGTCAGGGAGGGATTGAACCCGAACCACAGACAGGAATGACCAGCCCTGGTGCGGCCAGGGGCGTGATACTGTTTCATACAAGCTTCAGGATTTGGAGGATGCTTTCCATTAGTTCTTTTGTCCCAGTCCCCGGAGTAGAGGTGTCGATTATAACACTCTATAGAATTAAGTTTATGTATAGAAGGACCTATTCACATTTGTGTGAAATGAGAATTGTACAAATACAATTGAGGTGATAGCCAAGCTATAGGCAGAATATTGTGACAAGCTTTTGATGATCTGTCAACCTATTTTCATGATAGTAGTCCTCAGGACAGCTTTGCAGTCTGCAATTATTAAGGATTCCAAGGAGCTTTTGTTTTTATGGGTTATTTCTATTTGTATTCAACATACTATGAATTACAACAGAAATCTTTAAAATATTTATTAACTCACTTAAAAATAACTGTAGTAAACCTACTACATGCTAACACAAATAACATCACTTTCTGAAAAATAACTATGTTTTCCAAAATAGGTTAGTGAGAAAAGTGGTATTGTTTTACAGTTTTGTAAATCTCTTTAATGTCTGGCTTAATAGAAGACAGATGGATTCTAATATGATGTCTGTATTCAATCTGTCTCAATTTGGGTTTTTTTGTTGTTGTTTGAAGTAAATGAGGAAAATTCAGATTCACTAAGATATACAGTTGAAAAATGAAGAAGCATTTTAATCATCTTTTCAAATAATTCTGGATATTCATTCTTCTTTAATGCTACACCAAAACTCAACAAGTGGTAGTTTCTTAAACCTTATAATTGCAATGTGGAATATGAAACCATGTCAGTTACCTTTTCATACTGTGTTATATCAAAATCCATTTGTCTATTTTGCACTTTAAATGGATCTTTGACTTGTGGATGAATTTATAATATCATGTGTTATTAGTCATTTGGAAAATACTGGTTCACTGATTTATGCAGATCTTCCAAATAATATAATTCGCTGTATAGTATCTAAAACCATATTAATTTAAATGATCATAGTCTTATTAGAAAGACTAAGTATCAGGGAAACTGTCCAGCTCATGGTGGCAGACATAAGTTTTCTAAATTCTAATTTTTTACTTGAAAGCTCAAACTTCTAATTGAAAATAAATATTGTGGGTTGTTTACCTTGAAGTGAAAGGCTCATTTTATTCATTTGTAAAAATCTGTCTGCCAAATATCCAAGTCTGAATAACCATAGTTTGTCTGTCGGTTGTTCTTGCAAGTAAAAATATGTTTCATAAAAAAACTAGTTTAGCTCATAGCTCATAAAACACACAAGTATTTTGGTTCAGAACAAACACTATACTTTGGTATGTAGCAGAAGAGCTTCATTTGTGCTTCCCATTTTGCCACAGGGACTTTTTAAATTATTTTTATTTTTATTTTTTTAGAGACAGGGTCTCGCTCTGTCACCCAGGCTGGAGTGCAGTGGGACAATCATGACTCACTGTAACCTTGAGCTCCTGGACTGACGGGATCCTCCTGTTTCAACCTCCCAGAGTGGCTAGGACTACAGGTGCATGCCACCATGTCTGGCTAATTAATTTTTTTTAGAGATGGAGTCTTGCTATGTTGCCCAGGTTGCTCTTGAACTCCTGGCCTCCAATAATCCTCCCATCTCTTCCTCCCAAAATCCTGGGATTATAAGCCACAATGTCCAGCACCACACATAGTCAAGGGTTGAAATTTCATAAAATGAATAATTTTTTACTGCTTCATTAAAGACATTCTTAAGTGGAACCGACATTTGTGACAATAAAATATACAGTTATTTCTAGGACTGTTTGATGCCACTGCCTTGATCATGCTAAGGTGCTAGCAGTTTCACCTATCATTGCTTTTGTATCATTAGTGCAAATTCAACACAGTAAAGGAAGGCAAATTAATGTCTTAGATCAATATGAAAATGGCTTTGGCCTTGCAGATCTCCCTTGAAAGGATCTCAGGAGCCTTTAGGGGTCTACAGATCCCACTTAGAGGACTACTGCCTTAAGACATAGGCTTGCATCAGGAGTTCTCCTAAGTAGACTTAAATTATACTCTCAATTTTATAATTGTTTTGGACTTTTTTTCCCAGTTTACTGAATATTTATGAATTTCATAATTTAAAAGTAAATTCAGATATAAGTAAATAAATATCTTCCAAACACTTTAATGTGTTATGCTACCCAATACTCACAAAACATCTGTAAGTCAGCTATAATTTGTTCCATTTTTATATTTGAAAAAAAAAAACCCTGATGTTCAGAGAGGTTTTGTCCCACAGCAAATAATTGTCAGAGTCTAGAATTAAATACAAGTCTGTCTGGCTAAATAATGCATGCTCTGTCTAATATGGCATGTTGCCCAAATCTCTCAGGACTCACTGAAAATACTTACATAACTAAAAATATAAATATGCACAATGCCATTGGTTTTACTATGGGCATATCTTTTTTGAGAAGACAGGGTATATTGATATTTGCAAATTGTGATGTTCAAAACACAGGTATTTTCTGGAACTTTCATAAGAATATCCTTCACAGGGTCTGCAGAACTTTTTGACAGATTCATGTCTGTCATTATTTGGCTGGATGTATTAATGACAAGTCACTTTAACGTCATTAGGACTCAGTTTCTTCCTAATGGCAATTTTACACCTACAACATAGACTACAATTGCTTGGGTCAAGATCACAGAGACGTTTTGTGAAGAGGCGCAATCGCTTTTCAGTCTGGTTGTCTTCATGTGTCTTCCACAGTTTGCCCCGGTCATCAGTGTTGTCTTCCCTTGGCTCCATCAACCCTGCTCCTTCCTCTGTGGTCTTCACCTTTTTCTTTTGCAGGGTCCTCTTCCTCTACCCATGCCTAAAACATCAGTGTTCTGCCACATTCCATCCTAAGTCTTCTCTTCCCGCCTGCCCTCCTCCTCTCCCTGGCTCTGCAAAACCCCTGCCTGCTGATGACTGCTGTGTATCCCTGCGGCTTGGACCTCCTCTCCTGGGAACTCCGCTTCTGGCTGTCCGCACGGAGCTGCACTCCGATGTCACATAGGCACCCCTTCCACAAGTCTGAAGTAGAACTCGTTCGTTCCTCCTGAAACCGCTCCCTCCGTGTGCTGTCTGTCTTGGCTAACGGGCACCACCAGCTGCCCTGTCGCCCCAGCCAGAACACTGGGAGTGAGTCTCGACTGCGCCGCCTCGCCATCAGCCTCTCTATCCAGTCCATCACTGAGGCCTGTCTATTCTGTTTGCTAGATCTCTCTCAAGCCGTCCCGACCTCCCACATGGCGTTTCTGCTGTCCTGGTTCAGACCTAATATTTTCCTCTGGAAATAACCTTCTCCCTGTGCTCTCTCTCCTGTTCGTCTGGCACCATGGTGCCGGAGGAAACGTTCTAAAACACATTATGTGATGACACGTAAGAACCTTAAGATCTGTCCTTGCTTAAGACCTTCAGTAGTTGTCCAGCCACTCACCACCTTCAGGAAAGTTCTGGCTCTTCAGGCCAGCAGAACCCGGCGGACCCTGGCCCTGCTCACGTCACCCGCCACCCAGCCACACCTGACTTCTTCCTTCCTGGGACACACTGAGCACTCCGACACTTTCCTAATCCCTTCTCTTGCTTCTCTCTGGTTCTGGAATGCCCGTCCCCTCCGCCATCCCCGTTTGCTGCCCCGTCGTCAGAAGCTGCCCGAGGATCCCTGCCGAGAACAGCTGGGAAAGACCAGGCACGAACATTTATATAGTGCTGATCACATTTTCATCTGTGCCTCTGTCCCCTCACCAGGCTGTGAGTTCCTCAAAGGTGGCACCGTGTCTTACCCCTAAACCTCCGCAGCTCGGACACCCCCGGCCCACTGGGAACTTAGTGTGTGTTCCCGAAGGCCCGAAGCCCGGGCGTACATCGCCAGGGCAAGCAGCGCCTTCTCCAGAGAGGAGACTTGTCTCCTGAGCTGAGATGCAGGGGTCCCTTTTCCCACCTCACTGTCGTCTCGTCTGCAGAAGTCAAGCTTGCCCAGTGACCTGGAATGTTCCTTGTAAAGGTTAAGCATCCTGTGGCGTCCACGAAACGATTTCCTGCCATGTAAGCGGTTTATAAATCTCACCCGGGAGCCGCACTGGGCGGCCCGTTACCGGGTCGTTCCTAGCGTCCTCTCGGCAAGGCCGGTTTTCATCTTCTTTGTCCTCATTGCACCGTGGCGTGAGAAGGGGCCAGCGCTTTCAATGCCGACGCCCTATTTCAAATGTCACGTATGCTTAGAACTTCCAGCTCTACACACTAGAGTCTGGAAACCAGGTTTGCGGGAAACTAGGCTCGCGGTTGGAGAATGAGATCACTGACCCGCTGGGCACCCCGCGCCCGTCCTCCTGCCCAGGCCAGGTTGCTAATCAGGTAACTTCTTATCTTCTTATCGTAATTGCCTACTCAGCCCCAATGGCCGCGCGCACTCCGCTGGGTCTCAATTGCTCAAAGGGCTGCCGAGTTTGCGGCGGGGAGGCTGGGCCGGCGGGCGGCGCGGAAAGCGCTCCCACCCCGACCTCCGGCCGCCTGGACGGGACGCGGCTCGCCACTCCGCCCCCAGACCACCCCGGTCGCCCTGACACTGCCATGGCCCTGCGCGCTGTCTCCCGGGCTTTGCAGCTTCGCTGCCGCGGCGCCTCCCTCATCCTCCCCGCGTGGCGGCAGGGAGCAGGGACGGCGTGTGTCCCCGCCAAGCTGCCCGCGGGGGTCGCGTGTGGGGAGCGCTGGTCGCTGGGCGGGGTGTGCGACTGTGTGAGAGAGAGAGAGAGGTGTGTGTGTGAGGTGTGTGTCACAGAAGTGTATGTGTGAGAGGTGTGTATGTGACAGAGGTATGTGTGAGAGAAATGTGTGAGAGGTGTGTGTGTGTGAGAGAGAGAGGAGTGTGAGAGAGGAGTGTGTGTGTGAGAGAGAGGAGTGTGCGCGCGCGCGTGTGTGTGTGTGTGAGAGAGGAGTGTGAGAGAGAGGAGTGTGTGCATATGTGTGTGAGAGAGAGAGGAGTGTGAGAGAGGAGTGTGTGTGTGAGAGAGGAGTGTGAGAGAGAGGAGTGTGTGCATATGTGTGTGAGAGAGAGGAGTGTGAGAGGAGTGAGACAGAGAGGAGTGTGCGAGCGCGCTGGCACGCAGCGGGAGAGGGAAGGAGGGATGGGGGGAGGCGGCGGGCAGCGAAGGGAGGGGCGGGCGGTGGCGGCGGGGCGGGAGCGGCTGTGGCTGGGAGGGGACAGCTCCGGGCTCAGCGGTGACACTCGGAGCGAACACACACTCCCCGCTCGGAGCCGCCAGACAGCGGAGCGAACCGAGCCGCGCGCCGGCATCGTCCCGCCGCCCGGCGCCCGCACGCCCCCCGCCTTTTCAAAGGCCCTCCTGCCGCTCCCAGCTCCGCCCGGGACTCCCCGGCCCGCGCGGCTCCCGGCTTCGCTTCGCGGCCACTTCGGCGGCCGCCCGCCGCGCGCCCTCGCCCGCCTTTGAAGTTTGCTGTGCCGGCGGCAAAGTTGGGACGCTTCCGCCGACGGAATTTTTCGCTTCTCCCCGCTCCGCCCCCTCCCTCTGGTCACCCGGTTCCCGGACGCCGGCGCCGGGCTGCTCGCGCCGCACCTCGGGGCGGCCGCTCTCCGCCTCCCCCGGGAGGCCGGACGGATCTCTGAGGTGAGCGGCGAGAGCAGGCAGAGCCCGACGCCCGAGCGGCAGCGCCGCTGCAGGGGCGCTTGCTCGCGGGCTCCCGCGGGCCCCATTCGGAAGCGCCGGCGGGGCTCCCAAGGGCGCCGGCTCCCGGGAGCTGCGGGCAGCGGGGTGCGGGGCGGGTTTCCCTCGGGTTCCAGGCTGCCCCCGTGGCGGGGCGGCCCCGAGAAACGCTAGGCGGCGGACGGACGTCGCGCTGGCGGGGAAGGCGCGGGGACCGGGACCCGGGGTGCGGCGGGGTCCGGGAAGCCGCGGAGCCTTCACCCCGCGCAGGCCCGCCCGCCGGGAGCGCCGTGCCCCCTCTCCAGGCCCGCGCCCTCCGGCCCGCGGGAAGGTCTGCGGGGCCGGGGTGTGCGGGGCGGCTGCGGGGGGCGAAGGGTGCGAGGTCGGGGCGGCGTCGTCAGAGAAACTTCCCCGGGCGGAGCGGGGGGCCTGGGGCCGGCTCGTACTTCGCTCCGAGGGCAAAGCCGCCCCCGGTGGGACCCTCCCGCCGCAGCCGGGCGCCTCGGCGTCGCGGCCTCGGCCGTCCCTGCGCGGGTCGGGGCGCGCCGCCGCGCCACCTTCCCTCCCGGATGCGACACGCGGGGCCGCGCCCGCGACTCCGGGTCCCAGCTGTTTCCTTGGGGCCCGTCGCGAGCTGCCCGAGGTGGGGGGCGATGTCGTCTGCTCGTGCGCCCTTCCTGCCCGCACCCGGCCCCAGCAGGGGCGAGCGTCCCCCAGCGTCCTGCACCGCCCCACACCGGCCCCGCCCGCTGGCGCCGAGCTGCCCCTGCGGGGTGCTGCCCACCCTGGCTGCGGGCACGAGTGGCTCCCGGAAGCCGAGACCTGGAGCGGGAAATGAACCCGAGCAAACGTCTGTGTGTGTCTTTTGCAGAGTTTTTAGCAACTTCCTGGGGTTGATGGATTTGTTCGCTGCTTGTCTGACGGTCCCGCTGGATGGCAGGGACAATCTGCGTTTGCATTTAGTTGATCTCGGCAGACACGCGGCTCTCTCCTCCCTCTCCCCCGCACCCTCCTCCTCCTCTCCTCCCCCTCCTCCCTCTCCCCTCCCCTCCCCCTCCTCCCTCTCCCCCCTCCTCCACCTCCTCCCTCTCCCCCCTCCTCCCCCTTTCCCTCCCCCCCCCCCCGCCCCGTCCCGTCCCCTGAGCGCCCGGGACGGGGGAGTCGTCAGTGCAAATAAATGGGGCCTGCTCCGCTCTCCACCCCTGCAGACAAGCAGAGCCCTCCCTGGGGTCCCAGAAGGGGAGAGAAAACCTCCTTCCCAAGGGGGCGGTTGCTGAGGGTTTGGTGGGATCCAACTGCTCTGTTATCCCGGAAGAAGTGATGGATGGACGCTATGTGTATGGAGCAGAGGGTAGCGAGGGCGATCGGCATTTATTATCATTCATTACTGTTTATTGAGAGTGATAATAAGGCCCTAACCCTCCCTGAGGACTCGTGTTTATACTTGATTGCATGTCAGTCTCTTATTACAGTGGTTTCAGAAAGTGAAAACGCCAAAACGGCATTAATTCCTCACAGTCCTTCTGCATATGGGATTAATCAAATGTCAGAAAGATACTGTCATTTTATCAGACTTTTAATCCGTGAACTTTTAGAAGGTTGTACTCTTTATGAAATGTCATTTGCCTCAGTCTGTCTGCTTAAAGTTTAAAAATCTTGGCAACATAATTAATTATGGTCCCGATTCCCATTTTCAATCTAAACCTGTATTCAGGATTATATTAAAATACCCCTTATTCTTCAAAAGTGACTCTTACGAGTTTAAATTCCTGGAGGGGGTAAGGGGACAACTGGGAACAAGGGGCCAAGAAGTTAGAGAAATTAGGACTATTTCAGATTTCTCTTAAAAATCCTTTACTTCTTCCTTTAAGGAAAGAAATTTCGAGTCCCTTCTCTGCACAGTTCTTAACTTCAGTGAATGTCCTTAATCTTTACCACACGCTTGAAGCATAACAGCTTGCAGCCTTGCCTGCATCATTGTTTTCATTTGTGTGTCAGGACATTTTATTCATTAAACCTGTATGTCAAAGACTCAGGCTCAGCATGGCAGTAACACTCTGTTTTAATTAGTAAGTATCATAAAAAAGAAGCTAGAACTCTGTAATAGGACTAAATTGCTATGAATTATGTGTGGTTTAAATTACGCATTCATTTTAGCAGAAATCAAGCCACGAATATAAAACATCTTTTAATCACTTGCAGATACAGCTTTTATCTCTTAAGATGTTAACAAAATATATAATTGGAAAGTACTCTTCTAAGAGTAAGGGAAGCCCCTACCCTCAGTTTATTTGTCCTGGGTCTGTTTGACGTTCATGTGATAAAGTATGAATGTTAAAGACTCAAAACTGATGTCACAGCCTTTGCACTGTCGTGCAGAGGCTATGGTGCGTTGGAAGCAGCCACAGTGGGTTGGTCCTCAGATAACTTAATGCAAAGACTTTTTAACAGCTCAGAGTGCTAACCACTATACGATCCCGGCAAGAGGCTTTTTCAATTGGCTTTATGAACCTTGGCGATTCAGATTTCAGTTTTCTCACTTGGACTCACCAAAGAGACTCTCTGGTAGGGGGAAAAATATGTTCTAAAACTCTAATAAACTATTTGAAATGAACGGGGGTGTAGAAATAAAGTGTATCTGTTGTTATCTTTGTGTATTTATTTCTATAGCAGTTCTATTCAGACTGTCCAGAGGTCAGAATTTTTATTTTAAAACTGAGTGTTTTTCTTGCTGTTGTTAGAACATATTACTTTGATATGATGGATGAGCAGATACTGGAAATGGAATGATTGCACCTGAATTATCAGAAAGCCTGGGAGCAGTGTGTGAATTGCACATAATACGTGCTGATTAAAATGATTTTAATCTCCCTTCCTGAGTTTCTTTGTGATGAGGAGGTTGATACCTGTGACCAACCAGTGCTCGCTCCCACTTTTTCTGCTCGGTCTTCTTGTCAGCCCTAGCCTGGGGGAGCCAGGGGCCCACAGCAGCAGCTCACAGATTGAACCCTGCCAGAGTCAGTCGCCACGAGCTACTGATTAGGAAGAAAGTATATCCCGTAGTCATCTGTGGGTCAAAGGCAAGCATAACCAACAAAAATAATCCAGCTAATTCATTTGACCTTGAAATAATAGCTAGACCTTATAAATGTTTATTTGGAAGGATTATTCTGAAGAACATAATTTATTCTTCCCCTGTTGGTTCACAGCCATTTAGTAGAAGCCACAGCATAACTGAATAATAAATAGTAAACCACACCAAATGTTTGCTTTGAAAGCTGATTTTATTTTAAATTTTTATTTTTTTAAAATTAGTTTGTGTTTTATTTTTAATTTGTGTACAGTAAAATTCATTCTTCATGGTGTAGGTTCTGTGAATTTTGACAAATGGGAAGAATGACGTGTCCACCATCATAGTTATGCTATGGAATAATTCTGTCACTCCAAAAATTCTCTCATACTATGCCTCTTTGATGTCATCCTCTTCCCTTAACCTAATTCCTGGTAACTACTGATCTATGTTCCTTTCTAATAGTTTTGCCTTGAAAACTGGTTTTAAAATCAAAGTCCTTCGGTATCTACTAAATACTCCTTTTAAAAATACTTTGCATTTCGTGCCTTGAAGTTAGGATAAATTCTGCTTTATTTTTCCGTTATATTACAAGAGCAAAATTAAATGACATCTAGGATGCATGCCGTCACGCTTCCATGTTTATTTCCACCTAGGAAGAACAGTACATACTTCATTGTCATTAAAAACAATAACAGAGTATGACATGGAAAAATAAAAATGCTAATATTTTATTGTATCATATAGTGGTATGTTGACTATAAATTCAGTTATATATTTGGGAAAAACCACAGCATTTCAGTTTGAGTCTGCGTTTGCTTGGATGCATGTATTTCCTGTATTTCTTGAAACTTCTGAGATGACACCCGGCATTTGCTGTTCCATAGCCTATGAGTGCCCCAGCCAGTGCTAAAAGCAGGATTCTTGGCTGCCTACTTCCTAAACACATAACCCAAAGATTTAATATTCACACCTTTTTTTCCTTTTGGTATTTTACTAAAAACTGCACACCAACAAATACATGAATTTTAGTCCTTTAAAATATTTGGAAAACATGAAGTATATCTTATTAATCCCCTCCCAAATAAAAAATGAGTTGCTTGTTTTACATTTTAAAAATTAAGGATAGAGAATTTGATCAATGTGGAGTAAAAAGCCAGCTAGCAATATGTTTCTGTAGATTTTTCCTCTTGGAATGAAGAGACAGATTTGACCACAGAACAGCTGGGTATTGGGTCCTATTACAATGTCAATTTTTTTCAAGGAACTTATTGAGTTAAATTTGATTTAAATTTCACTTTGAAGTCCAGAGACCTCATGTTTATAAGAAAAGTATAGAAACTTCCAAGATTACATGTCATTATTCCTTCAATAATTTCCGGATGCTTTGGAAGCTGATTTATTTTAGTAAATTAGTGAATGAGTCTTGGTTTTCATTTGTTAATTTTTTCCTGTAGCAAATTTGAACATGACACATACTTAATGTTTCCTATAGTTCTCTGAAGTATTTTTAGTTTCACTTATGAAAACTGAAATGAATCTAAAAAAAATATGGATGGAGGTAGTAGTATAAATATATAGTTAATTTACCAAATGTCTCTTTTAATTCTTTTGAAATAACTTGTTCCCTTTTCATAGTTGTGAGAAAATAACATTTTTAGAAATAATGGGGTTATATAAAGTTTGGAAGGAACTTGATAAAAACATGATTATGGATGATTAGAAGTCAGCTCATTTGAGCGGAACTCTTAGACACTCTCTTGGCAGGATGGAGACGTTTAAATGTAACAACCAAATTACAAAAATGGAGTTAACAACATCCATGCATTTCTAATGGGAATGATTTCAGCCGATACCACAAATAGTGGTGACCAGCTGAAATAAATGGAGACTGTACAAGTTTCTGTCGATGTTTCTTCCCTCTAAGAGAATATCAAGGTAAACACCCTCTTCTTCCAGCTGTGTGCTCAGAGAACATATATTCCAAATTGGACTACACTCAAATGTGTGTTTTATCAACAACTAAAAATCACCATAACTATATCTTCTTTTCTGAAGCAATGTCCTTATATATACAGATGTACATAAAATATGAGATTGAAATTTAATGTTTTTGAAAATAAGCAGTAAAATCTGAACTCATAATTAGAAATACCTGTAAGGTGTGATATCTTGTTTTTGAAATCACCATGACTATTTTTACAAATTATAATATAGGAACTATGAACAAGTTAGTATATGCAACACAGACAATACTGTATCCAGACAGTTGGTAAACAAAATGAGGGGGTGGCATTGTGGTACTTTCTTGAAAATATTGATATTGTGTTTAAGAGAGAAAAGCTAGTGTAAAAGGGCCTGAGTTGTTTTGGATTGCTTTCTTCAATTTAGATGCTATGGTGTTAGGTGCCTACTGGAATGTAGATGGTTACAATTTACAGCACATTGTAGTGAAAAGTAAACCATAGTAATCCATATACAACTTGGAGACGGCTTTGATGACTGAGTTTAATTCATATATATGCTAAGCTTGTAGGCATTGCCAAGTGGAACATTATGCATTTTATCCAGTGATGAAATACATTTCTTGTTAAATTATCTGTCATATAAAAAAAACCCACACAAACATAAACATACTTGATCCATTTGAGTAATTTTGTTAAAAATACATTAGAAAACATATAAGTACCTTTTTATGCATAACACTAGCATATATATATCATGATGTAGATCTAAATATCATGTGTATGTTGATAGTCCTCAAGGTTATAATTTCATATTAAATTACAGCATTCACTAAAATTCATTGATACGGTCAAAAGCTTCAAATTTGGACTGATTCACAAGTAATTAGATCCTGTAATTGAAGAGGCATTTGTTGCCAACAGGGTAACAGAGTTTGCTAGCTAGAACACCTGGCAAACTGGAAAAGGACAGCAATTGTTTATCTCTTTGCTTCCCTGAGTCTCTGATATTGTTAGTTCTATTGGGTGATCTGTCGAAGTTTGTGAAAATGTGCTATGAAAATACATTACTTTTTTATGGAAAAATAAAACTACCTCCAAATGGAGACAAAACTGTGCCCCTCTAATTAATGATCGCAGTAGCAAGATTCACCATACTAGCAGATGAAGTAACAGGTGGGTCACAGGAGAGATGGCCTGGGAGATACCAGGGAAGCCACCCTGCCCCCAGATGTTACCTGGGCCTCTCAGGGTACTAAAAGACTACCTGAAAAATAATTTTTCCTTTACTTTTAAAGTAATTTTTTTATTGTCCCCTATAAATATGAAAATAGCCCTGCCATGGGAAATGGATAAACTGATATCAGCTAATGTATTACCAAGATATGTTAATAGCTAGATAAAGCCAGATAGGAATGAGGCCAGCTTAGACAAAGTTTTAGAGAGGGGTGATATATCTATATATGTGTGTATGTATGTCTGTGTATACATATATTTATATCCTCTAGGCTCTACTGTTTTGGACAGTCTACCTTTAGTATATACCTGCTCTTTATTCTCTTCCCCTGATAATTCTCAGTTTGTTATAAAAGTATTAAGTTACGTCCTGGGTCAGCTTCATGGGCCACTCTTAGAGGGACCTGGGGCTTGGCTGAATGCTCCAGTGTCACCATCTTGAAATTCCTAATTTTTGAACAAGAGGTCTTGCCCTGGGCCCCACAAATTATGTAACCCATGCTCATTATGCCGTGGTGTGAATCAAAGATTTAAAATTCTGATGTCCGGGAAATAGAAAGTGCATTTGAGATTAACTTTGCAAGGTTAGGCCCAGTGAATATTTGCATTTAAAAACTTGTCTTTTAAGGACAATACAATGAAAGATACGAGATACTCTTTTAATTTTGTGGTGGAAGTTTCCCGTTGCCTCTGAAGTCACACGGAGTAGGTATCCAGCTTCTGAGAGCACCGGCCTGGTAAAGCAAAGGCCTCTGAAAGGGAGCGTCCTCTTTGTTTCATTGCGGTGGACAAGATGCCCCATTATAGTGTAAGAAGGAAATAGCAGATCTATTAATATTTATATTCACTTTTATGTATAAATAATGAAATTAAGTTTTATGACTATTAATAATAAACAAATTAACAAAGGCACAGTCTTACTCAGCGTATCAGATGGTCGTGGAACAACAAAAAATGGAAATGGTGACAGCTTCTCTGAAGTAAAAATGATGACATTCTGCTGGGCGTGATGGCACGTGCCTATAGACCCCATCACTTGGGAGGCTGGAGCAGGAGAATTGCTTGAGCCCAGCAGTTCGAGGCTGTGTTGCTTTATGATCGCAACTGTGAATAGCCACTGTACTGCAGCCTGGGGAACATGGCAAGGTCCCATCTCGAAAAAATAAAGTAGTAATAATAATAATAATAATAGTGACATTCTTATTAGCCCTGTTCACAAAACACCACTGATATTAACTTGAAAAAAATTTGAAATGTACAATGTCATCCACTATAGTTATGATACTCATCCCAGTATAGATTGCCTTTAAGTATTTTATACATTACACATTAATATATATATATATTTTTAAATCACAGTTCTAAGAGGTTTGAAGACCACGGTGTAGACAATACATTATAGAATGAGAGGTCTTGAAAGGAGTTGAGCAGGAAGCTGAAAAATTTCCCACATAAACTAGTCACTGTTGCCGGGAGTATTCTTAGTTATTTGTATAAGCATTTCATAATTCCTCTGTTATCAATAGATATTATATGCTGTTATGTTCTGAAAATTTCAGTATTCTGATAGTTTAAAAAATACTTCCCAACACTTTTCATGAATATCATCGTATTAGTCCATTTTGCATTGACATAAAGGAATACCTGAGGCTGGGTAATTTATAAAGAGAAGAGATTTATTGGGCTCATGCTTCTGCGGGCTGTACAAGAAGCATTGCATCAGCAGCTGCTTCTGGTGGGGGCTTCAGGGAGCTTCCCATCAAGGTGGAAGGTGAGGGGGAGCAGGTGTGTCACATGGCAAGAGATGAGCAAGAGAGGGAGGAGGAGGTGCCAGGCTCCACACAACCTGCTCTCTCGGGAATTAATAAAGGGAGACCTTACTCATTATTGCAGGAGGGCACCGGGCCACTCCTGAGGGGATCGGCACAGGACCCAGGCACCCCCCATCGGGCCCCACATCCAATGCAGGGATCACATTTCATCGTGAGATTGGGAGGAGCCAAACATCCAAACCATATCAGTTGTGTTACATTTTAAAGTTTTTCTTTAAAATTTTATTGCTTTTCAGTTAAGTTAGTTATTAACCGATGTTACAGTTGTTTCTGTGCTTTGAATTTTACAACAGAAATGGAAATGACTATTTATTAATAATAGTATAACTTTATATAACCCTTGGTTGTTATAGGCCTTCCACATCCATCATTTTCCTTAATCCTCAGAGCAACCCAGTGAGGAAGATACTGTATCCTCTTACGCCTGAGAAACCTGACACTCCATTTTAGTGAAGAGACTTATCTAAACTTGCAGAAACTTTTTAAATAAAGTCATAAGTTTTTGGTTTCAGAAGCAAAACTGATGAAAATTTCTAAAAATTTTAAGTTGAGATTAATTGCCAAATTCATTCGCATGGACCCAATTTGCTTAGAATGTTTTTTGCAATTTAATGATTCGGAGTATCATTTATTAAGCCTGCATCCACGAGACCATAATTCTAGGCTTCCTGTGCACTGTTTGTTTTTGGTAATAGTTAGCTAATAGAGAATTTTTAGGGGAAACCATTAAACTTTTCCACTTTCAAATCATTATTTAAGGTGCAGCAGAAACAACTTCTCTTTGAGAGTAAAAACACTCTAGTTCTAAATGGCGCTAAGGGCTACCAGTGATAAACAGATAAATAACGCCTAACATCTATCCTTCCAGAAGGTTAGTCTTTTTTAATAGGGAAATCATGGAAAGTATAATAGAGTTTCCATCTCAGAATGTGTGTAGGTTCTGACGTAAACCTCCCCTGGCCTTCCCACACCCCCAGCCACCATTCGCACAAATTCTGCTCCAATCGTAAAAGGCAAGCTCGATTATCAGTTTGCTTTCTTAAGCCTACTTATAGCTGTGAGACTGTCTCTTGAAATCAAATCCCTTTTCCTTTCTTTAGCCTTCTTGATTAGTCCGACTGACCAGCCATTCAAATCTGGGTGTTAAAATGTTCTAGGATATGCTATGTGTTGAGTCTGAGCTCTCTCTCTTTCTGCATACACATGTAATAGAGCCTTTGCCATACCTTGGAGACAAGTTATCTGATAAAAGAAAAAATAAAAACATTTTCTTCAGTAAGTAGAGCCTAATAAGAAAATTGGGGATTAAAAAAGTAAGTTATAAGTTTATTAGAGACCCATAACCCATGATATTTAAACACACTCCAATTACGTATGGCAGCTGTATCACTGAAAAATCAATAAGTCACAGAATCCCTTTTGAAAATTAGTAATGATTAGTGGTAATTCACCTATACAGTTATTACATTATTCCATTAATTATGTGGCATTCTTGAGAGGTAAGAGGTGAAATTAGATCAGCCTAAGATTTTTAAAATGGATTATTTCAAAATATTGAATGAAACTGTATGTTTCAGTGAAATAATGAGAACTATCATAGACATATATATGAGGATATATTCTATTCTAAAAGCTTAAAGCCCTTTGAAATATAAGAAAAAATAAGTTCAGACCGTAAAAGTATTTATACACCCATATTAATACTCCAGCCACCAAATTCAATCTGTAATTTAAAAAGAAAATCTGTACATTTAAAGTTCATTCACACATTTACAAAGCAGTGACAACAACCAGGCAGTTTTGAAACCTCTTTTTCTCTTGGCAGCAGCCTCTATTTTCTGTAATGACCACGGAACATTGTGGACCCCAAGCTGCAGCTTTTTCCTTAGCGCTTCCTTTAAAAAAAAAACAAAACAAACCACACCTAACTGTATATCTTACTTCCTTGCGGGGAGAAGGATGACATAATTGTGGGTCTGAATTCCCACACCAGGTCAGTATTTGTGGTTTGTCATCTCTGTAATTGCTGTAGGTTTATATGCTTGTATCATTTCATCATAATTTGCTATAAACGCATTATTAGAAATGACTGTGGGGTCTGTCTTCAGCGTCTGCCTTTTGAAAGTGTCCTTTTCTTTAATCATCTCTTAAGCCAGAGATAATAATGCAGAACAACCCAGGAACTGATGTTGATCCTCCGTGCGTTAATCTCAACACGTGCCTCTGAAATCCTTGGCTAGATCTAGCGCCTGAGGAGCCTGAGCAGGCTCACCTTTGAACCAGTTCTAATCTAGTTTTGTTTATTAAACAACATTGATGTCCTCAGATACAGTGTAGCAAAGCTAAAAAATATTAAGAGTTTACTGTTGTTGATGTGATTGTTTTTAAAAATCCAACACTGTGGCCTTTCCTTTGTTCTTCTTTCTAGTCAGTCTCTACTTGAATAGGGTCCTAACCTCTTACCTTAGAGGTTAGGTGAATAAAGATAGAATAATCTGATGCTGGAACTCCTTCTATCTCCATTTGAAGAGCAAGTCGAAACATGTCTTTTGCTGTTGAATAAAATTTTGCAACCAGTTTGAGAAACTGGCCTACACCATTTAAAGATAAATAGAACCTTTTTAGTTTTAAAAGAGTACTCACATCATTATTTCATTTAATCTTATAACAATCCTGGGAATAATTGTCTCCATTTTGTAGATGAGGTAATTGAGATTGAAAGAGATTAAAAGACTCACTCAAAGTACAAAAGCAGATAATGTGATAATGGTTTGGTTAGGACTTCTTCAACTCAGATCTTTTTACTCTAAGTGATCTTTTTTTGTTTTGCTTTGGCAGCCTTTTAACTGTACCAAAATTTGAATGAATGATTGAATGAATGAATGAATGAAAAAATAAAAATTGCATGATAGTGGAGGATGGAAGAGTGAAGAGCAGACCAAAAATTAAATTCAGGTGTTGGCAAGAACGTTCGATCGTGAATTGACAGGAAACTAAGATGTGGGAAGAGCTCACCTGAGACCCTGAGACACATGAGCTAGGAGAGAATGAGAGGGAATAAAAAGGGAAGTGATGTGTTAACTATGCTTTCTGCTGGGTTCTCCAAATTACTAGATTGTTAGGAACCAGTGTCCTTGGAGAATATTATCTAATCTTTCCAAAGATGTGTCTTGGTTTGTTTTTTTTTGGGGGGGGGGTGGTGCTTAGATAAGAGGGCTGGTAGAATAAATACATATTTGAATTTTAAATTATTTCTTTTTGCTAAAGCATAACAACTACATACTTGTGTACCTTCTTTTTTCTTCTTTTTTTTTCTAGAAATAAGAATATTTCTAGGGCATGGAAAGGGTTTAACTATTTTAACTATTTAAGATCCCTGGTATATCTACTCACTCATCTATCTGTGGATCATATTACCTTCATTATAGTTATTTTTAAATTACTACTTTGGTTACGTCATGTGCTTTGGCACTGGAGGCCACCACAAATTCTCTGTGGTGATAGACAGGCTTTAGTGCTGACACATCAAAAAAACTGCTTGGAGAAGGTGAAGCTTGAGAACCATCAGCTATTTGGGAAAATATGGGATTAGGCCCATGGAGTGAAGCATCACTTTTTTAATCTGTGGTATTTGTTATTCTGTGGTAGTAATGAATGGTTTCTTCTTGATAATATTTTATTTATTAGTGTTTTTCCAAACTCCGCTAAGTACACGAGTGGTCCACTGGTTCGTTACTGGGCTTTAAGAGAAACACGAACTACTCAGAGAGAATGGACTTCTCTTTTATGTAAATAAGGTAGAGAAAAGAGATCACTGTGAAATAACGTGGCCATAATAATAGTTCTCTTAAAAAAAGGAAGAAAGGATATGGACAGTCTCTATTTCATCCACTCCTCTCCCTAAATAGACGTCTAAAATATTAAATATTAAACCTTGGTAATGAATGAAAATTAGAGATCAGAATGTTTGAACAACCAAAGTGCTGGAGGTGAATATCATAGTGCTGCCACTATCAGGTGATAGGTCTTAGTATTTGGGGAGTTTGAAAATAAAAATACATGAGAATACTAGGGTCGGAAGCGACAAAGCCATATAACCCGGCTACTCAAAGTGCAGTCCATGAACTGTCGGGTCCGCATCTCCCAGGCGCTTGTCAGAAAGGGACCATTTTCAAGACCCTGCCCCCCAGACCCATTGAACAAGAACCTGCATTTTGATGGGAAAACTGGGTAATTCGTGTGCACATTAAGGGTTGAGAAGCACTATTCTATACCATGCCTGCTCTCAGATCAGAATGTATCCCAGCCAGGTCAAAATTTACACGTTTTCAGAGGAAAGAGGCCCTCCTGAGTAATGCACTGTATTTATCCTTACCAGGACATTTTTGTATTCTTAAGGACGGAAAAGAGGCTTCCTTATACCGTATGTCAGACTGCTTTGCTCTCTGCTAGTAGCTTCTTGAAAGCAGTATAATTCAGCAACTATTTATCTGGCGCCTACTTTATGCTAGGAGACTAAAAACAGCTGCGCAGGTGATCTAAAGATAGGTGAAGGGTAATTTCTGCTCCTAAACTTATGTCATGTAAGCCTCATGGAGATCTTTTCTGTAGGGACGAGAAAAAATATATTTAAAAAAAATATAATTCAAATAAGATAAAGTACCATAAGAAACAAAGTCTCAAGTTTCACCAGAGGACTCTGATTCCACGTTATCGGCCTCCGGGGCTTCCAGGGGACTGGCAATAGGCACTTGATAAACACCAGTTGACTTCCTGACAGTGTACAGGGAGAGCTCAGATAACATATCGTCTAAGTAAACACCCCCCTGCCACAATCCTGTTAAGACTCTCCCCGGAGATTTTATAGCACTCTTTTTTTTTGTTTGTCACTCTGGACAGTCAGGAAGCATCCTTCCTCTGCCGGGACACCTCCTGCTTTTCAAACTCCTTCCTTCGGGGTCTGTGCCTTGCTGAGCTCAGTCTCCTTCCCTCAAAAGCCATGCTGGGCCAGATCTCTGATACGTCTCTCATCTGACAATGGGCCTCCAAGCCTCTGCCATCCTCCCTGAGCTTAGCACTGGCCGGTTGTCCCTCACGGAATGCCACTGGCAGGCCACAGTGAGCCAGTGCCTGTGTCCTCATCCCTGCGGCTTGGCAGTGTGTCCCTCTTGACGGCTGATGGTGGCAGTTAACCCACAGGTGAGGCAGCTTCCCGGGTGTGAAGCCTGGGAGGACCTTGCCCTTCCCCTCTCTCTTTCCTCAGTGTCCTCAACTGTGAAACATCCCCACTGGCTCTGGGTGGCTCACTTTTCATCTGAGTCTCTGCTGAAATGTTGCTTCCTCAGAGAGGCCGTCTTTGACCACTCGGCCCAGAAGGGCTCCTTCTCCCCCCACCCACCCTGTCTCCGTAATTCCCTTCCGGCCTCTCAGCCAGTGTTGTTTTCCTTACAGTGCTCACTGCTCTCTGGAATCAGCATATTAATTGCATTTCCTTGTTTGCTTGTGCATCATGTCTCTAACCCACGAGCACAGGCTGTGCAAGCTCACGATCGGCACACGTGTTGTTTGCTGGCCTGTCCGCAGCGGCTCGGGCAGTGCTGGCAGCAGTTGCCGTGTCAGCTGGGAGCTCTCCCATCCCGCCATGCTGACTCTTTGAAAAGTTTCTGTTGTCACTGCCTCCTTGGTGGTATCGCTGCTTATTACGTCACTAGAAACTAGGTTATAAAACATTTCTTTGATCCAGACTTTAGGGAGGGTGCAGCCCAGATGTTTAGCAGACAGAGCTGGCAGAACCACCAAAGCCGTTTTTAAAACCAGATTTGTCTTGAGAACAGGAATATCTTTGAGCTTGAATCATTTAAGTACCTTGTTTTGTTAATGTGGTAACTAGACCTAGAAAGACCTTTTGAATTTTTAAGATCCTTTGAGAAGGCAGTACGTATGATTCGAGATAGATAGATAGATGGAAAGTGTGTAAAAATTCAAGGTTGTTGCTGATGGACGAGTGAAAAGTTGGGTAGTGTTTTAGAAAATTTTTTTCCTGCTATAGTATTCTGTTTTTGGTTTTCAGTTTCATCCTTGCTGTCACTAACACACAAAATTAGTAATGATCTCAGGTCAGAAGATAGAGTGATTATTCAGTTTGGTCCATTAGTTCATCCGTATTTAACGAGCGCTTAACGTGTGTACTATAAAATGTATGAAGAGATTGTTGATTTTTCTCCTCTAGGGTGTGATACTTCCCAGCGTGGCTTCCATCCTAAGGATGCTGCCCGTCACTTCTTTTCTCCTCCAGCCCGCGTTTCTCGCCGGTCTGGTCCACTCTGTGAACTCACCGTCTGCATCTTCGTGGCCCAGGCCTGGGCAGCCCCCTGCAGTCCCGATTATTCCGTTGACTTTAGGATTGCTCCGCTGATGCTGTTGCTTCCCAAAAACGTGCCTGGAAGCCTAAGTTATATGACTTTGGCAGGTGTGTGTTTGTCGGAAGGCTCATGGGTTTTAATCATCTTATTTGGACACAGCTTATGAATATGTCCAGTCACGTATGCCAAATAGTAATACTTTCTTGTCAAATTTTCTTCATAACTTCTGTATGTCTCTCTTATGCTGTTTCCTTCTTACTTGCTATAAACTACCACTTTCCAGAACTAAAATAGGGCTTTGAACTTATTCCTCCTCCAGGTACTCTTGACAAATTAGTTGGCCTCTAATACTGTGCATTCTTGCATTTGAAATGTAAGTTTGAGGAAGCAGGTTTGGGGGGCAGGGATGCACTTACTGCCTTTTTCCAGTGTGTCCCACCAGCCCTCCCTGCGTCTGGCAAACCCCATGTCCCACCGTGACAATGGGAATCAGTACTTTTATTTTTCTAACCGACACATCTTACTACTTTCCACCTTGGCCTTCCTCCTCTGTGTTTCTCATCACATGGAGAGACCACCTTCCTCTTTGCTCCTCTGCTCCAACACCTTGTTAAGTATAATAACTAGTATTTAAAAAAGGCATCTAAAATGTCCCACTATTCGTAATTTATTTGATGCCACCTGGAAATTCTGCTTGACAAATTTTATTTCTCTCTGATTTCTTCCATTATGTTTTATCACTTTATTGTATGTGTGTTCCTGTAGTCAGTGTGTTATTTTTGATTCCTCTCTTTTCCTCGCTTTCTGCCGACAGCTCACCTGCATACTCTGGGCCGCCATCTGTAAAACACATCCCAGGGCTCTCCGTTGTCTTCCATCTTCTCTGCAAACTCCAAGCCACCACCATCTCTACCTTGCACAACTGCAGTAGCCATCATCTGATCTTTTTGCTTTTACAGAGATGAGGTTGTTTTTTATTTCTGCAGTTTCCCTGAAATCCATTTTCTACACCATGGACAACATGAATCGTATCGTGGCCCTGCTGGGATTCGAGGGCTTTCCATCACACTCAGAATATAATCCAGCCGCCTTAATATGGTTGCAAGGCTCTGTGTGGTCTGCACTTTACCTTTCCCTCTCTCCCACTCTGTTCTCTGATGCCCTTTCCTTTTGTTAATACCCCAAGCTTAGTGCCACCCCAGGGCCTTTGCACCCGCCATTTCTCTCCCCAGAATGCTCTTTGCCGTACGTTTGCTTCACTGGCTTCCTGTTGTCACTCAGATCTCAGCATAAATGTCATTTCCTCCAAGAAATCACACACGGTCTTTCACACAAGCCTATTTTAATTTTTGCATAGCTACCAGTCTACCAGTGTTTTCGTATTTGCGTATCTGTTTATGTGTTGTCTCTCACTCCCACTAGAATGTCCCCCTCATGAGGTCATCGCTCTCCCCAGAAGAGTGCCTGGCGTGTAGCAGGGACTCATTACACAGACGTTGAAGGAAAAAATAATGAATGAGTGAATATACTGACATTATTGGATTCTGCTACCTGGATATATGTTTTGTCTTTATAAGCAGATTATAAATTGCTAAGATATTTATTCTGAGCCCTCATATCACCCACTTCAGTTTAAAGTATGGAGTCATTTCTCGGCAAACTGTTATTCTCTTGATTTTAGCTCTTTGGGCCATATTTAGCTCTTGGTATCCTAAGGAATCTGTGAAGTCATTCAATTCTTGGCTACCATGACTATAAAAATCTAATTTATAGGTGTTACATACAGCGAGGACTCAGTATTTGTTTGTTGGCCATGGCAATTCATGTCTCGCCTTCCTGGGTGGCGTGTGCTGTTGCTAAATGCTGTGGCATCTGCTATGCTCCATCGTAGCTAGATTTCGGTAGAGAATGAGGTGTGCAGTTTGTAAACCGCTTTGGGGAACATTACACAGGAAGTCATTTTCATTTTGTGGCAGGTCAACAGGAAATAAGGCTTAGTTGCCAAACTAAGAAAGCAACCAGGCATATTACTGTTCCCTGAGGAGCTTTCATTATTCCAGCAGTCACCAGTTTCTCCCAAGACAGTGGAAGTTATCCCAGCTACGTCACTTGTCACATGACATTTTGGTAGGAAGAAGGTATGCAGTATTTTGTGCCCATTTTTCTTTGCGTTATTTTCTACATTGTTTTTGATATCTTCTAATCACCTATCAGGTCCATTTTGGGAGATGTACTCCTTGCTTTAATATAGTGGGTCTAGCTTTCTGGATTAAAGACTGTTCCTATCTGTGGTGCATTTGTTTGGCCATTGCTATTATTCATTGTTCTTTTGGCAGGAGTGGTGGTGGGAGTCCAAGGTACTTACTTGAAAGTCTGATCCTCTTTCAAGCCATCTCCTTCTGTAGGCTTGGCCAGCCTTTGAAACAGGATGACCCCTGACCTCAGCCCTGTCGTGAACTATGCACCGGGAGGGTCAGGGGGAGTGGATGACAGAATGGAAAGTTTAACTCCTTGGCATGTTTTAATTTCACATTTTTTATATTAATTTAATTTCCTTCCAGAATGAAAGTTGGCAGCCATTTAGGGAAGTGCTGGAGAAGGCTGGAGTCATTGCAGTTGAAATGCATGTGGAAATCCCCAATCCGCAGGTTATTGACATAGTGAACTTGAAAACCCTTCCCAGTCATGCCATCACGTGCCGACAGCCTGCGTTTAGGGAGCGTTAGCACATGGGTTCTGTGCGTCAAGTGAGCTCTCCTTCGCTGGGCTGGGCGGAAGTCGGTATCTTTCCACTGCTCTCCACAGTTACCTGCAGAATGAGGGCTCACCTAGCGCGAGCCGGAAACCGCTCCTTAGGGCAGGCCAGGAGCCTTTACTTCTCCCTACTTTATTTCTCCCTTTTCAAATATGGAAAGATCAGACTACAGATATGCTATATTTCTCTCAAATTTTTTAACTGTATCAGAGAATTTTTGGATTTTTAAAAACATCCAACTAACTTCAGTCAACATTTTCATTGTTTGCAAAAGACGACAGAATAAAACCACTTTTGAGAATCCAGCTTTTTTTATTGCTGCATTTTTGCCTAGAGGGATTCTGTTTGTCCAAGCTGGCAAATGGTGGGCATTCCAAGGCGAAAGTGCACAGAGCCCTTGCTTGCTCACTGCTCAGGGACTCTCAATTTCGGCAAACACGGGGACCCCGCCTGCTACCAAAACTACATTCTTTTTCTTTGCAGTTAGATCAAATGCTTCAGAGTTATTATCAGATGTGGCATGGAAGATCCAAACAAAAACAAAACGCCCTCGAGTTTAAAATAGAAGTTCTAAAGACTAAATATTTGCACTTAAAAAGGAAAAGAAAGTAACAGAAATCTCTGTGGCAGACCATTCCTTGAAATTATTCTCACTAAATTATACTCATGCACTTTCCACTCTCTGTAATAAAACAGTGGATTTCATTTATTCCAGATGCATTTGCTTCAAGTAAATCAGAATTCCCATCCTTCTTTTTGGTCATCGTGAATTTATTTCAGTTTTGTGGCCTACACATGATCAGGCACATTGGATAGTTTTTAAGTGAATCTGAATGATACTATGGGTTCTTTTTTTAAATTGTATACTTTGTGTTGTATTTATACAGATGAATCTGATTTTAAGTTTTGTAATATGTACTGTCTGTAAGAGCTTTGACAAATATGCTCATGTTTCTGCAAGTGACTTACGGGACCTTGGTGGCTGGTGGTGGAGGGATGAGGGAATGTGCTTTGACGTGTTGTCACAGGTAGGCAGGACTGTTGGCTGCTGTCCTGAGGAGCCTCCAGTGCCAAGAAAGGGTCATAATGGCTTCATGTATGTCATACCTTCTATTCAGAGAGCCTTGCACAGCTATATGAAAACCCAAAGGAACCTTTTATTTACTAGATTTGCAAATCCCTTGCGCTGGTGAGCTAGCATAACTAAACAGCAGTCTATAAATATTAAAGACAAGCTTTCTAGTGGTTTGAAATGTTTCCTTACTCTTAAGACAGTTGTTATTCATGGTTAAATCCATTTAATATATTTTTAAGTAGTAAAAAATTAACCAGCCTTATTTACTTATTATCATTATTTATACGATTTCAAATAATAAATGTTTATGTTCTCTAAGTGAACCTGTGGTTTAACCAAGATTGGTAAATTGACTAGTTGATCGTATGTAATTGCAGATAAATTTTGCAAAATGACAGTGGGGCAACCACTGCAGGTATCCTGGGGCAAGTTTAATTGTCTTTTACATACACTGTGCTTCTTGTGGCCATCCTGGGTATTTAATTGATACAATGGCAAATTATTCAAGCTCCTTTTAATTTTTTGTTTTGCTTACCATTGGCGATTTTACGATTCACAAGCATTCCCACAGGTTTGTGGGAAAAGGCTACACCAGGTCAGTTTGACCATTTAGCTACACTAAAGGCTTCTCCATAGAATAAGAAGTTGAAACTGATGCTGAACACTATGTCTTGGAATTATTTGTACATTTTTAGTTATCCATCATTTGCTCGACTCCCTACTCCTTGCAGAACAACGCAGATGCTTTATATCTATTCACTGGCATTTCTTTTAAAACCGAAGGATTTGAGGGGGAGAAGCAGCTCCCATCATCAAAGTCCTCAAATATTGAAAAGAAAACCGTTCTCCACATATGCGTCTTAAGCTGTAGTGTTTATCTGCTTACCAGAGAAGGGGCAGCACACATTCTGTTTTTATACTGAAATGACTCTTCTTTGGGGACTACTACTCATTTACCTTTACTCCAGCATTAACTAATTGGATTCATAGTGTTTCTAAATATTTTGACCGAAAAAATATGTATGTCTATATACATATACTGTCTAAACTAATTATATTTATTTACTTTGCAGTACCCAAACCCATCTCTACCTTTGTAAGTAGAGAACACACTAATAATCTCTAATTATATTTCAGAAATAATTTTTCCATTTAATCTAGGACACATGGACATTCCAAAGAATAAAACTATCTCATGTCACCATAATCTATTTTGCAAAGATTGAGGTGTATCAAATCATTAGGTCATTTTTCTTTTCTCATTTCAGTTTTGGCAGGATCTGAGGGCATAAATATGAAGAAGGCTTTTGGCAACATGAACAATGTCCGAGTTTCAGTTTAGTGTCCATGTGCTTGATTCATCAGAACATTTCAATCGAAACAAAGTTAATCTCCTCAGTAATAGGATAACACCACCTAGTTTTTCTGGGTTGTGAATAATTGTGCAACCAAATTGATTGATCTGCATAGTAAATATATTTGGAATTACCCTAGCAACTTGCTACTAGTGTTTGAACTAGAGCCTCAATACTGCAAAGATGTAAGATTTCTTGCTGTACAGACACATTTCCTGCACTACCCACCAGATGGCCATGAAAAAAGAAGTAGTGCTGAAGGTGAAATTTGGATTAGTGTTATTTAATCTGAACATTAAATCTAAATATGCTCTGGATACCTGGAAATAGCAAAAAGAAATGAGAGGAAAAGTTATGCCATTAGAGGGCACTTTTGTAATCTTAGAGAGAAGTCTGTTCTTATAAACTGACTTAACTAAGACTTATGTTTAACAATGAATTTTCAGATGTTTATTTAAAGTGAGTAATTCTTAAACTAAATGTCTGAGAGAGAATATTTCATGGTAAGGGAAAAAAATCTATAAAATCTTAAAACTACGGTATAAACAATGTTTATGTAAAGGTTCAATTTTTGATCAGTGAATATAAGTTGTAAAAATATGCACAATGTATCTGCACAGTAGTTTTTTGATCAACTATATTCATTGCGTATTTTAAATACATCGTGTTAAAAAAATTCTGCCTGTAACCTCATCAAATTGAACAGATGATTAATGCTTCCTAATATCCAAGTTTTTCCCCAATAGTAGTTGAATGTTATTATTAATAGAGAACATCTTGAAAACCATAAAGTGACAATATAAATTCTTGCATTTGGGGGCCATGCTAATTTTAAACACTTTTCTGAAAAATACCTGTTTTGTCCATAATTGGTGTGGCAATTAAGATGGTTAAAACTGTTTCAGAAACAAAAAGTGGGACCTGACAGAATTTTAGTTGGGGAAATACGATCTTTTGATGAAACAAAAGATCAAATTGAGTCTGTTCTCTATTGGTGGTAGTTTAAATGAAAATGTCTACCTGAGCCAATAAAGTAGGCCAACCAGTAAAATATGAAAGGAAAAGCTTAGTGTCAAGAACTGTGAAGAGTTTGAGATTTTATTCCACTTGCAAGCTAGTAAATGCCTGCCATAGTTTCATGGATGCTGGAAGAACGAACGCGACTCTGAGCCTTACTACTGGGAGCTGTAGCGGTGGGCGCAGCGCCATCATTCGCTGCACTGGCTCCCTGAGCCCCCACCCCCTGCCCAGCGCCTGTAGGATGATGCAGAGAGGCCAGAGGGCACCAGCCCACGCAGGGGGGTTTGCTGCAGGAGAGAAGTTCTGAATTCAGGGAACCCAGATCTGGTTTTCATGGGTAGCAGTCAGGCCTGCCCTCTGCCCTGGAGGCTCTGCCTTCCGAGGCTGTTCACTCTACAAACATCCTGGGAAAGATAACGTGGAACAGAGGCAGCCAGCACTTCTGCTCCCAAGACAGGCAAAATCAAACACAGAGACCCCTGGAGAATTATCTCCTAACACTTACTCTGCAGAGTCCTATAATTTGAGATGTTTACTAATATTAAATTGCTAAGTAGCTGATGTAGAGAAATATAGAATAATCAGATTTACCATATTTTAAGTCACCCATAGTACATAGTTTATATTTTTTACATCATACGGTATTTAAGCCTTGGTTTGATTATATTTAATATGAGAAAAATGTAGCCCCCACATCACAGGGTTGTTGCCAGCGTTAGGTCAGATTATACATACCTATATGTAACACACTTAGAAGAGTGCCTGGCTTGCAGCATGTACACAGCAAAGTTTTATTAATATTGTTGTTATATCAAAATTCATCTTTTATAATTAGCTGAGAATGCTGGAAAAATTCCGATGGACCGTGCCTAGCGATGTCTCTGACTCTGGGCTGGCCTGCGTGTCCCAGGCAGCCCGAGACACTGGCCGCCCGTCCTGCTGAGCGGCACAGGCACAGGCACAGCTGGCAGCTCTGTGGGCAAGCACGGGCCTGGGGAGGTGACCTGCCCTCGAGTGGTGGCTCCGGGCGGAGGTGCCTGGCACCACACACTCGCATACTCCCCCGGCACGTTTGCTCTGCGTTCCCAACAAGGATGCAAAGCCACATCCTACCTGTGTCTAAAGAGACTTTTTTTGTTGTCCGGCCTCTTCTGCTCTCAGGAGGCCAGTATCAGGAATGGTCCTACAAAGAGAAGTGACCTGAATGTGTTTTATTTTGCTAGAATCGTAAGTATTTCTGAACACAGGCGGCCTATCGAATGCTACTCAGATTTTCCATTTCTCTTAGCTCCAGGCAAAGGGGGAGCAGGAGTCGGGGCTGGGGGTAGTGATTGGAGGTCCTGTGGGTTCAGCAGACCATGTCCCTGTTTGGCCTTGATTTTGGTCCCTCCAGTCGTCTTTCGTAGACATGACCTTGGTCTCTTAGTGACTCGCCTGAGCTCCCACTCACAGCCCCAGCGCCCCGTGGGTTTCTCCTTGACAGTCATCTGGGGTTTGAGGGACAGATTATCTCAGGAAACCTCGGCAGCCTGGTCTGGTTCCTAAACTGCGGCTGGTTGGGAAGAGTCTGATACTCAGTCACAGAATCGTTTCTCGTTAGAGATCACCTATCCACACCCGTACAGACTGGGGCCTGGGGTGGGTAAGTGAACAGATCCTACATCTAGTGAGGAGCTGAAACTACGCGTCAAGTTTCTTAGCTCTCAGTTGAATTTTCTTTCCGTTGTAATACAATTAAGAAATAACAGTGGCAAATAAAAACCTCTGTAAAAAATCGTTGGGCTGTCTTGAGAGATGTTAAAAAGGAGGCACGTTTTGGCTCTTCGGTCAGATCCACCTGGATTTGTGTCCTCTCTCTGCCTGCATGGCGAAGGTTTGTTCTTACACAGTGGCGGTGCCCACTTCACAGGGTCGCTGTGAGGACTAACGGGAGGAAGGCAGGGAGAGGAGCATTGTGCTTCGCGCCCGGCAGCTAAATCACTGCAGGTATTTTGTGTAGAAAGCTGCAGGACACGGGGCAGACAAAACATTCGGAAAAAAGAAGTTAAGTACTTTCTGAGCAAGCTCATGGTGCAAGAACTACTTCTCACATCCTCTTTATAAAAAAGAAACAGTTTTTTTCTTTCAAACATATTTTTAGTTGTCCCGATCTATTTTTGATAACACTCAAAGAAAGATGAAATTAAAGTCCAATGATGTTTTAAGTAGAGATTTTTAATTATTCGTATCTGTAATGCTGTCTGTTTAAAAATAAAGCAAGCATTCACCTCATCTTGAATAATCACAGATGTTTGCATTTGGCTTTCCCACTATTTAAGGTACTTAAATGTGAAAACACTATATTTCTGTAATGCTTGAAATCCCTGATGTAGGTAGAGTGAAAAAGGTAAGGGAACACAATTCCTTACATGGCTCTTCCTGTGAGGAGAACTTGTACCGAATGATCCGAAAGGCACAGCCTTTCCCTGGCACCTGCCGTGCCAAGCGCCTGTGCACCTCAGTGTTGTTAGCACTGAGACACGTGGAAGCCAGCTTCTGACGACGTCCCTACGGCCATGTGCAGTAGGGTCATCCGTAATCACTTACAAGGTTGTGATGAAAGTCAGTGGCAAATGCCAAAATGCAGCTCAGTGAAAATGCTCTGCTAGAGGTTAAGACAAAGGGTCTAAATATATGACTTTCCAAAGATCTGACTTGATCTGCAAGTGGGAGCCAAGCTCGCGTTCTCGTGTTGTAGGTGTGTGTATGTCAGTGTTGTGTTGAAGAGTCTGGGACTCTGTGACATCCGGACATCAGCAAGCAACTCACCTTGTGATTTTGGATGAATTGCTTAACCTGTGAGGGAGCTGAACTTTATAATCTCTAAAAATCTCTGATACATGAAATTTGATCTTGGAATAAGCATAATCTATACATGTATAATCCTTAGTCCAGTTTTAAGGGAGAATAAAAACGACTGTACAGGGATAATTTTGTGGCTCTCAGGGGGTCTCTGTGACTCACGCTGAAGGCAGTGGCTCAGGTGTCAGGTGACTGCTGAGCAGTGGTGCCGGCCAGCCACCGCCAGGGCTTTTATAACAGCCGAGAGAACTCGCCCTAAGTGACCATTTCAGCGTAAGCTTTGACACATCGATGTAACATTATCCATTACTGTCCGTATAGGCTTCCACCTCAGTGAAGTGAGGGTTTTCTCTGAATACCCAGGGAAGTTAAGGCACCAAGAATCCTTTCATTTCAGCATCTCTGTAATGTCTGAAATTCTGGCAAATTCATTCTCAACTTCGTAAAACAGTTTGAAGAAAAAGAATAGGAGAGTTGCCTTCAAGATCATGTGCATGTATTCAAAATACGTGATACGTCCCTAAGTTTCCATCAAAGCTCACATAATGTGAACGCTTTAGTGAGTTTTGCTTGCAGAACTAACCCAAGCGATCGCTTCTGCTGCCCAGGATGGCGCTGCTCCGCTGCTGTCTGCTGTGGCTCCTCCTGCCCATCGGCTGCGGGACCCAGAAGTTGCCCACGCGAGACGAGGAGCTGTTCCAGATGCAGATCCGGGACAAGGCGTTTTTCCATGATTCGTCAGTCATTCCAGACAGGGCTGAAATCAGCAGTTATCTCTTTAGAGATACGCTTAAAAGGTATTCTCCCTGCAGTGCTTTCTTTATCAAAAATCTCATAAAGGATGCCTCCAAAAAAGAAAGTAACCTTTTAGACTTAGTTTAGGGAATTTGAAAATCAACCTATGAATGGCATTACTTATTTTCTCTAAGTAAAAAAAAAAATGGCAATGCAACTTCTATTCATTAAATGGAGCTGTTTGGTTCTTGCTGATTGTGATCTCCTTTTGGGAAGAGGGGGCAATCCTTGCATTTCTTGCATTTTAGAATGATTATTTTCTTATTTTCAGGATAGTAGGAAATTTCTAAGAAGGCCCCTGTAGGACTAAGATGAAATTAATTGAATAGATGATTCTTCAAGGGTTTGCATTAAGTTTTATATGGATGATATTTCTTTGACAAATCTGATCAGATCCCGAGGGAATCAAACCAGTGATAAAAAGCTGGCATTGTTCATTTACCTTTATGCCAACATCAACAAATTGGGCTCGCATATGTTTCTGAATATTTTGAACTCTAAAAATTATATACCTCATATAAATTATTTACCTCATATAAATAAAATATGTCTTACAAACTAATTAAATAAAGTTACTTATTTTGCAGTGCTCAAACCCCTCTCTACACTTGCAGAACACATGGTTGCTCTTTGGATAATTATATTTCAAACCCAATTTCTCCTTTTAACCTGGGGCACATTGGCATTCCAAAGGACTAAACTGTCTCACACAGTCAATAAGCCATTCTCCAAAGATTGAGGTATCCCCCACCATCGGGTCATCTTTCTATTTTGATCAAGAGTAAGGGAAGGTGACGCTTGGAATCCCTTCCACTTCTGGCCCAAGGATATCACCGTCTGGTCAGTCTGGACGATGCTCGGAGGTGAGTTTTCCTATTTTGACTGAAGTGAACTACTGTTTAGGTATCACTTCAGCACTGCCCGGGTGAAATCATTTATGTGAATGAATGCAATGGACCAGGAGCTGACTTGTCGTGAGTCTTTAAAGGACATTCATGAGAGGGAGGCACAAAATGAAAGGATGATCACGTAGAAGGAACTTGCTGTCCTAGTCCTTGCTAAGACTCAAGTCTGCGCAAACAGGAAAGGGAACACAAAGCAGTCCTAGCACTTCAAGTTAACCTTTACTGTTAACTGAGTTCTCACTGAGTACATTTTGCTTTTCATATTATTTTGTCCCTTGAAATTTTTGAGTATGTCAGATCAAATCAAAATTTTTCTTTGGAAGTTACTTTCATTTCCCAAATGTACATGTGTACTGCTTGTTTTGCAGTGTTCTTTAAACACAGCATTCCATATTATATAATCATATCACTCAATCAAATCGTTTATCTCCTTTAGTTTTCCACTCCCTGAAAAGTTAAGTAAGTTTCGGTTCTAAAAGTTGTCTTAAAAATTACACTTTTTTTTTTAGGAGATTACTCTAGCTGCAGTGTGAAGAATCATTTAGAGATAGTGAAAGTAGATGTGTAGGAAACAGCTGTTCATTAATTCATTCAACAGATGTGTATTGGGATTGCCCTGCTCTCTTATGGCTGTCATTCTAGTTGGGGAAGATGGAAAAAAAAAAAAGTAATATATAGCATGTCAGGTAGTGGTAAGTGGTTTGACGAAAAATGGAGTGAAAGGGAGCTTTGTGGGCTGGAAGTGTACCATACTTTACACCAGGGGTCAGGGTGGTTCTGTACAGGGTGGAGCTGGAGGAGAGAGCTGGGGAGGGGATGAGCGGGCAGGGTCCCTACCTGGAGGAGGAGGATCTCAGGTGAGAGGTGGGGGCAGGAGTCTGCGTGTTCCAAAGCGAGCAAGGCGCTGAGTGGAGGGGGGAGGAGAAGGGTTTAGATATTTGCTTGTAAGACATTGCAAGTTCTTATCCCGCAGGAAACAGGAAGCTCTTGGAGAGTTTTGAGCAAGGGGGTGTGGTGTGTTTGCCTTAGGTTCACTGGGACCCCTCCGCCTGCCTGGAGGGGGGAATAAACTGAGGGGTCCAGGTGGAAGCAGGAAGCTCAGTCAGGAGGCTGCTGCAGTGCCCAGGCAAGAGGTGGTGGCTCATATCAGGTGGTACCAGGTGGAGCAGGACAAAGAGCCAGATTCTGGGTATATTTTCAAAGTGCAGCCAAAGGTGTCTGCTCGTTCATAGTGTGTTAGCAGAAGAGAAAGTTGACAGTGACCCTGTTTGTCCTACATGACTGCAAGGGTGGCATGGTCATTTGCTGAGAAGGGACAGACTGCAAGAGAAGCCAATTTGGGGGAAATAATCTGAAATTTGGGTTAGATATCTTCAGTGTGAAATTGCCTTAACATCTAAGTGAAGATGGCAAGAAGATAGTTGTAACTGGAATTTTTAGGCAAGAGTTCAGGCTGAGGTTTTAAATTTGGGGGTGATTAACGTACCAGAGGTTAAAGCCACGAGCCTGGTGAGTTCACCCAGGAAGAGAGCACAGGTGAATGAGGGATGCTCCGAGCACAGGCCCATGGTGCATGCCAGGAGTTGGAGTTTGGGAAGGCGAGAGGCTGCCAGCAGGGGAGACTGCAGGCGTGGATGGCTGTGGTGGTCAGTTTGGAGAGCGTGGTGGTCTCAGATACGGAGAGAGCAGAGAGAGAAGAGGTGCCCAGGAGGTTCAATCTATAGGAGGCAAAACCTCCTTTTCTTTACCATGGAATCAGCGAGCAACTCCGGGCTTGCTAGAACTAAAATCACCATTTCCTCATTTGCAAGATTATAGGCTTTGAAATACAATTAAGTGAAATTATCTAAGTCACTTGGAGTAAGAATATACAGTCTTAATATTTTTATAGATAAGCAATATTTCATGCATTTTAAAAAGTCTTTTGAGAGATCACAAAGTCCGAGGAGAAAGCATAGAGCAGAATATTTTGAATTTTTTAAATTTTAAAAAATCATCAACTTATTAATTCAACAGAAAATCCTGGTGATAGAGAAGTGACAGACAAATGTATCTTTCCACTGACTGACACAGTGGTCTTTACTTTTTAAAAATATTTCTCAGATGGTGATTAGATATTGCTATTGAAAAAGATACGGAATAGCAAAGCTGTGAATAAAAGTCACTAATGTAAAAATGTGAATACAATGTTGTTTTGCCAGAGATCAACATACATTTCAGAACTAGGTTGCTGTGAAGACGGTGTTTCGAAATAGTTGGGACTATGTCAGAGCAGCCTCAGTGTAACGTGCAAATTTATCACCAAAATTATGGAAAACACAGCAATAAACCTGGAAATTTCCTTGATAGTGGCTTACTTTGCAATGGCAGGGCCTATGTTAAGTAACAGCCAGACACTGGTGAGGGTTGATTTTTAAGTCAAAATGCTTTTGGTTCAGTGTTTTTTGCTTATTTCACGCTGTGTTTGCTGGTGAGAAGTCTGGCTGCGGAGCCCTGAGCTGCCGGACTTGCACAGTTAGTGCCGTACGTATCACGTTTTGTGCCAAGCAGGAAGTTTCAGTGTCTATGAAATGGAAATAAAATGAAATTTTATGAAAATGAAAACCAAATGATTTTTCCACTAACTCTGGATTGTAAATGTTAGAAAGAATTACCGTGGTCTGAATGGAGTTCGCTTTCCCACAGGTATTTCTTTGTGGTTGAAGAAGACAACACCCCGCTGTCGGTCACGGTGACACCCTGCGACGTGCCCTTGGAGTGGAAGCTGAGCCTGCAGGAGCTGCCCGAGGAGACGAGCGGAGAGGGCTCAGGTACACGGCAGCACAGATCGGCCCAGACCCTGAAGGGATGGTTAAAAGGCTTGTGAAACATACACCTTCTGGTAATAAGAAAAACCAGCACAGGTGCCCAGGTGAAGCCGGAGATTTTTTTTTTTTTTTTTTTGAGACAGAGTCTCACTTTGTTGCCTGGGCTAGAGTGAGTGCCGTGGTGTCAGCCTCGCTCACAGCAACCTCAGACTCCTGGGCCCAAGCGATCCTCCTGCCTCAGCCTCCCGAGTAGCTGGGACTACAGGCATGTGCCACCATGCCCGGATAATTTTTTTTCTATATATATTTTAGTTGGCCAGATAATTTCTTTCTATTTTTAGTAGAGACGGGGTCTCACTCTTGCTGGTCTCAAACTCCTGACCTCAAGCGATCCTCCTGCTTCGGCCTCCCAGAGTGCTAGTATTACAGGCGTGAGCCACCACGCCCGGCCTGGGATTAAATCTTGTTTGTGTATCATTTTGTCCGGTTAGCCATCACCCTTGACACTGGGCCGTGATTTTTTAACCTTGAACCATTGATACTCAAATTTTTTCCAGTTGTTTTTATAATTGGCTCTCCTGTTTTTCAAAACTCTGTTTATATTGAACTTTATACTTTAAAATATAGACATTTTAACATTTTATCTCTGAGTACTTCAGTATGCATCTCTTAAAAATAAGAACACCGCCCTACATAACCAAATCATTATCATAATTAATATGACTGGTAATCATTCTTAACATTGTCTGATATTCTGTCATATTCAAATTTTAACAGCTGCCCCCGCAATGTCCTTGGAAGATGGTTTGTCTGAAGCAGAGTTTGGTCCAGGACATGCAGTGTGTCTGGGTGCTGTGTCCTGAGTCTCTTTGGCTCCAGAGCGCCCTCTTTCTCTTTTCTCCATGGCCCTGACTTGTTGGAGAGACCAGGCCGGTTGTTCAGAGAATGTTCTCTCTTTGGAATTCTCATCATTTCTTCTTCCTAGTGCATTCAGTTTATTCCTCTGGTTCTTGCAATTCTTGAAATAGAGTTTAGGTCCAAAGGCTTGAAGATCAAAGCAAACACTTGGCTAGAAATCATCACAGGTGACATGTTCTCATCTTGCATCTCCTCAGTGGTCATGGAATAGCTGGTTTTCCCTACACCTGAGGCCAATATTGAGCACCAGGTTCTGATTCTTCACTGTAAAGTTACATTTTTCCCTCTGTAACTGAGTCTAGGGTCTAACTACTAATTTGTAGTTCATACATGGGGCAGGAAGAAGCATGATAAATCCTCTGCCAACAGGTGTGACCATAATTACTGGCATTGTTTACTGGTGTGATCATTTTCTTTGGACTAGTCGGGAGTAGGGCCACTCGGTTCCTATTCAGGAAACTAATTAATCATTAAATTCCCGAGACTAGATTTTTTTTAAGTGTTCTGACTGGGTATCAATTTCAAGACCAATTTTCTTAAACTTCCCAGGTGTTGGTGTTGGAGTTAGCATAGCATAAGATTGTGAGAACAGCCTGAGATTGCGTCCTACTTTTGGAGTTAAGCAACAGAACCTCTTAGTCCCAGTTTTCTCATCTATAACATACTTCCTAATTTATGGAGTTTTGTGTCTACAGGGCAGTTAGCTCACATAGTCAGTCTACCATATACATTGGTTATCAAGGGCAGTCCAATTAGGTACTGTTATATTTACAAATGTTATTATATGTTCAAAGTAAACTGAGCATTTGATGGTGAGATCATCAAACACTATCTATCTAGAACTTTTACTTAGTTAGCTGTATCTATGAATTTTATCTTCTAAAAAACACTCCAAGTGTATATATGTGTAGTTACTGAGTTATTAATTATGCATGGAGTGTGCTAATTGATTTTCATATGAGTTACTAGGAAACCTATGTCTTTGCTAAAAGTATTAAGACCTTTAAGAGTATAGTAATAACATTTAATATTACCAGTGGCAATATGGATTATTCTAAGTTTAAGCTGTAAGGCATTTTTATTATTAATATGTTTCTGTGGCGAAAAGCCAAACTTTTGGCCGGGCACGGTGGCTCATGCCTGTAATCCTAGCACTCTGGGCAGCCCAGGTGGGTGGATTGTTTGAGCTCAGGAGTTCGAGACCAGCCTGAGCAAGAGCGAGACTCTGTCTCTACTAAAAATAGAAAGACATTACCTGGACAACTTAAAATATATGGAAAAAATTAGCCGGGCATGGTGGTGCATGCCTGTAGTCCCAGCTACTCGGGAGGCTGAGGCAGGAGGATCACTTGAGCCCAGGAGTTTGAGGTTGCTGTGAGCTAGGCTGACGCCACGGCACTCACTCTAGCCTGGGCAACAGAGTGAGACTCTGTCTAAAAAAAAAAAAACAGAAAAGCCAAGCTTTTGTTGCTTAGAAAGATGCATAGAAACTTTAAATGACACTGAATATTAGTTGCATTTATAGTTATTGAAGTCATCCTAAAAATGCATGTTGTAATGCAGAGTTCTTTCTTTAGTGACAGAGACTTTTTTTCACTTATCTAAGTAGTTCTCGAACCAAAGCCATGTTGACAACAACAGTCAGTTACACAGAACATAGAGATGGAGTCACAAGGAGGCCATATGTTCGTGTTGAGCACACGCATGAGTTAAGCAAAGTGCTAACATCTTTTTCAAGCACTAGCTCACTGCTCTTTTTGTATGAGGGGATTCATGTTTGGAAAAGTAGCTAAAAGGAAAAATATCTCTGCATATACAAGGCAGCAAAGATCCTCCACAAAGCCCTCATAACAACTAGCAACCCAGCTTTGTAGAGATTTGTTTTTAGCACAAGTTCTCTGATGCCCTGAGCTGACACTGTTGGTTTGCCTTTCTTGCACTGGATTTTATAGCTCTCTCGTAAGTTTGCATTAAAGAGTAATCTGCAACTCTTCCTCCTCTCTAATCTGTCTTGCTCATTGATTTAAAGGCTAAGTACTTTCAGATGAGATAGTTTTTTAATGACACATGGTTGACATCAGAGTGTAATTGTGGCTTGTCTCAATGTATGCTTTGTTCTTAAGCAAATTTCATCTCTGTCTTATTTGCTCTGTTGAATTCCCAGGGGGCAGCTACGTCATGCCTCCCTGGAATAGTGCTTGCAATTTCCCTGTGCGATGCTGTCTGTGTTGACCCTCATCTTTTAATGTTGTCTGTGTATTTTGCTAGCTGGCAAGCTTCCTAGATACAAAACGAATTATTATACTTAAGATACTTAAATTGGATTAACTCAGAACTTGGAGAAAGGTAAGGTGCAGGAAAGGAGGCAGCCAGATGTTAGAAAATTAGATAACTTGAGACTACATATATACCCAGTGAAGTTTCAGGTGCACACATTTTAATTAGAATTCCTTTCTGTTTGCTTAACATTAAAAGCATTTCCCCGTGTCTTTCAAAACACTTAAAAGCATGGCTGAGTCCTGTGACATCATATTTTATTGTGTGGACGTGCCATAATTTACACAGGAATTTTAAAATTTTGGACATTTCTTTCCCCTGAGGTTTTTTTTTTTTTTGGCCATAAAATGATCATGTACAACCATATTATTGAGTAGTTAGAATAAATTTTTTTCTGGTATAAATTGCTCTTTAAAAAAATTTTTTTTGCTCATGTATTTTACTGTTCATGAAAATTAAAAAAGTATTTTATAAACTTTACAATAAAGATAGCCTGGTATATGGAATTCTTGAGCAGGAAAGAGACCTTGTTTGATAGGTAAGGAAGTTCGGCCCCCTGAGGTCACCCAGTGGCCCCGAAGTCACAGTTAGTGGGAGGCAGAGTGACACTGTTAATAGGAAAATGAATAATTTCTTTGCACAAAAAGTTTTGTTTTGGCCACTACAACCTTGTGGTTTTTTTTTTTTTTTTTGGTAAAATACTTTGCAGGCATTAAAATACTTGCAAAGGTTTGCCTCTGATTATGTATGTGTTCACTGAGAATCTGAAGTTGAGTAATGCAAGTCTCAGCTTAACTTTTGGGCCATCACCTTATAATCTGTAATAAAAATAACGTGTATGTTCGTCCAGTGTTTTATAGGCTACAAATTACCTCCATAAATATTCTTCCTAAAATTACGTTAAAATGAATAAATAAATAAAACAGATTTACAGCACTAAAACCAGAAAAGGTTAAGATGCTGACTGATTCTTCCTCCCTCCCCACTCCCCAGCTCTGCCTTTTGGGGAGCAGGGAAGGTAAAAACTCTGGTGTCTGTTTAAACTAAATACCAGGCAGTATTTAGGTAAATTGCATCCTGTGAAGGATGTGTTGTTCATCAGCTGTTGGGGGCCAGGGCAGAGGGGGAGCTGCTTGGCGGTGCCGGGAGAGGAACAGGAACCGGTGTTCACTGAGCTCGTGCATCATGTCAGCTTAGTTCCTACCGCCCTGCGGGTCAGCCCTGATCATCCCTGTGTCCAGCTGTGGCGTCCACGCCTGGGAGGTTTCAGTCAGTTCCCCAGAGTAGCCCAGATTTAAACCTCAGAGTCTGGCCAGGCGCTGTGGCTCACGCTGTAATCCCAGCACTCTGGGAGGCCGAGGCAGGAGGATCACTTGAGGTCAGGAGTTCGAGACCAGCCTGAGCAAGAGCAAGACCCCGTCTCTACCAAAAATAGAAAGAAATGGTCTGGACAACTAAAAATATATAGAAAAAAATCAGCCGGGCATGGTGTCACATGCCTGTAGTCCCAGCTACTCGGGAGGCTGAGGCAGGAGGATCGCTTGAGGTCAGGAGTTCGAGACCAGCCTGAGCAACAGACACTATCTCTGCTAAAAATAGAAAATAATTAGCTGGGTATGGTGACGCTGGCCTGTAGTCCCAGCTACTGGGGTGGTGCCGAGGCAGGAGGATCGCTTGAGCCCAGGAGTTTGAGGTAAAATATATGTAACACAAAATTTACCGTTGTGACAATTTTTAAGTTTATAGTACATTAGGTATATTCACATTGCTGTACAACTATTACCACTGTCCCTCTCCAGAATTTTTCATCATCCCCAAATCAAACTTTGCACCCATGTTAGATGACTGAGTTTGGGCCAGTGATGTTTAGGTAGGAGTGTCACGTATCACTGTAGGAAGTGTCCTGTCCTTGTCCCACTGCCGCCTCCTCGCTGACTGCAGGGCAGAGGGGGTGGCTGGAGCTTGAGGAGCTACATTGGGCCAGAAGGTGCCACCCTAAGGATGACAGTAGAGCAAGCGAGAACGAGCTCGGGGCCCTAATTACTGCCCTCGAGCCGGCAGCTACCTCTGGTCTAAACTTGTTTAAGTCGCTGTGATTTTCAGTTCTGTTGCAGCCACCTCTATTTCTAACAAAAACGTCTCTTCACTCAAGTTTATCCGTAGTAAATTTACTTCTTCCACAGTTGGAAGTGACACCACTAGAACCTCAGATTCCAGTGATGGTAACCGCCTGTCAAAATGATGAATGACTGCAGAAATTGCATTTTCAGCCCTTGTCAGCCTTGTCATTTTTAGACTACAGCATCTATATTTTTAGTTTGTTTTTTCACTGATCCTATATCTCTTCCCCTTATTTTAGTTGCCCTTTTCCCATAACATTACAACTATCTTGACAATTTACAACAAAAAATACATTGAAGAAAAAAAAGAAGGAGGGGAAGGAGGCTGGGAGAAATGGTCTTTATTCCAGATAGCCATTGTCCTCCTGAAAATCTGAGGTTCCTTTTTTTTTTTTTGAGACAGAGTCTCGCTTTGTTGCCCAGGCTAGAGTGAGTGCCGTGGCATCAGCCTAGCTCACAGCAACCTCAAACTCCTGGGCTCCAGCAATCCTCCTGCCTCAGCCTCCTGAGTAGCTGGGACTACAGGCATGTGCCACCATGCCCAGCTAATTTTTTCTATATATATTTTTAGCTGTCCATATAATTTCTTTCTATTTTTAGTAGAGACGGGGTCTCGCTCTTGCTCAGGCTGATCTCAAACTCCCGACCTCGAGCGATCCTCCCGCCTCGGCCTCCCAGAGTGCTAGGATGACAGGCATGAGCCACCGTGCCCGGCCAAGGTTCCATTATTAATGGAGAAAAGGAGGGTACACATTGGGGCATCCCTAATGATCTCTGAAACGTGTGTAAGGGCTGAAAATGAGAAGAACACCAAACAAACAAAAAAGAGACACAGAAAGTCGTGCATGAGCTTTGAAGTGAGTTGGCAAGTAGGATTAATAACTGTGCTTTTACCAGGGGCCACAGAAATGCGCCAGACCAACTTCCGATGTCTAATCCGGAATCCTGTGTTCCCACAGTGGCATCGCCAAAGCGTGGAGTGGGGTGTATTTTGGCGAAGGTTCCGGCCCGTAGTGCTGGACGAAGTGCGCTGCACGGGGAACGAGCTCTCCGTCGAGCAGTGTGCGAGGAGCTCCTGGGGGCAGCACGACTGTGCCCACGGAGAGGACGCGGGAGTATCCTGCACCCCCGTCACAGGCAAGGACTTGGCCCCATTCGTGCGCGGACCCCTGCCCCGGCACCGCTGGGGCTTGCCCCGGCGCCCCTCACCCTCAGTTTAGATGGTATCACCACGTGGGCACACACATCAATCCCCCAAATCAAACTAAAAAAAAAAAAAAATGAACACAAATCGTATATCAAAATACTATCTCCTTATTCACAGATATTTCTGAATTGTGCAATTTAAGGCTCTACAGTCCTGTAAAACTTGATCAGGACACGAGACTTTGTTGCAATGTAGGGTTCAGTAATGAAATCAGTGTGCAGTGATAAATTTCAGGCAGTAGATGTAAAGATTACGTCTTTAGTCCATTCGGCTGTTACCTTGGCTTGACTCTCAGAAGGTGTTTAAAGCTGGTAAAACCGTAGTGATGCGATTGCTGATGAAAGCACACTATTAAAGAAACCAATTAGCTTTGCTCAGTTTTTAGACTATTCCAGATTGTAGCACAACTGTGGAAACATGTCAGGGGGTAGGAGAAGGGCGTGTCTGAGTGCAGACTGGTGTGTGTGTGTGTGTGTGTGTGTGTGATTACATGTTGGGGGTGAGAAGAAGGAAATGAACAGTCAAGAGAAGTTGAGTTATCACAAATCCATTGTTTTTATGGCAAAAAGAACTTGAATAAAATTTTTTTGTTTAAATCTTTCTTTAATAAAAATTAAAAAAATAACTTCTTGGAGCCTACAAAATACTAAATTTATATTTTTATTGACAATTCTCTACAGGCCTTTGTTTTTATTAGCAGATTAACACATTGGTAGTCAATAAAAATAGATAATTTATGCCGGATTTTAAACCAGAGCACATGATCTTCTTGAGTCACAACTTCCCCCTCTTTCAAATGAAGATAGCCTTGTAGCATTGCTGTGATGGTCCGATGAGGTAATACTCGTCGCGTGCCTTGCAGACAGTGCAGTGTTATGTTCGTAAATGGTTCTGTTGCTAAGAGACCTTTATTTGCTTTAAATGATCCCAGAGATTCATGAGAAGTCTGACTTTTACCCAAGATTATATATATGTTTGATAGGAGGACTATTTGGATTATTTGGGATGGAAAATGGCTTTTAAATCTACATTTTTAAAATTTAAATTTATTGTCCTGTGTATCTGCTTCGAAGCTCTTTTAATTATTCAGTTAATAAGATTCCAATTCAGATCTGTGTCATCAATAAAAGAACAAAGGCAAGATGTGCGTTCCAGTGTTTATGACTCATGGACGCCTAAGGAATAATAAATGCATTGACCCGACAGACTGTCCTTTATCCAGAATAGTTTCTTCTGTCGTCTTATTTTAATATTTTTTATTTGCAGTTGAAATTTTGAACCATCTCCAAGTTAATATGTGTTCTTACTTTTTACATTTAAATGGCCCATGCTGCTTAGATTTCAAAGACTAATGTTATAGGAAACGTCACAAATATTACTTAGTCCAGAAAAATTTAAATAGATACTTCGGAATTATATCAGGATATATTTTTCTACTCAGAGGACAGGAGTACACATAGAAAGGGACACTGTCACACTTCAGCATCGATACAGTAACCCCAGGTCACCGAGCACAGATGTGATACAAGTTTAACAAGAGGCCTGGAGCTGCTGATAGTTCTCATGAAATGACAGCATTGTTTTGCCTGTTTTTGAGCGTTGATTTGCTTAGTCTCTGTGTCTCCTTCTCATCACAGATGGGGCCATCAGACTCGCAGGGGGCAAAGGCAGCCACGAGGGCCGCTTGGAGGTGTATCACCAGGGACAGTGGGGCTCTGTCTCTGATGACGGCTGGACGGTGCTGAACACATATGTGGTTTGTCGGCAGCTGGGATTTAAGTAAGGCTCACCGGGATGAGGCAGCTGAATGCCAGATTCTGTCTTTAAAAATATTATTGTGTAATCTCTATTGGAATTTCTTTCTTTTTTTTATTTTATTTATTTATTTATTTATATTTTTTTGAGACAGAGTCTCACTCTGTCACCCTGGCTAGAGTGAGTGCCATGGCGTCAGACTCGCTCACAGCAACCTCAAACTCCTGGGCTCAGTCGATCCTCCTGCCTCAGCCTCCAGAGTAGCTGGGACTACAGGCATGCGCCACCATGCCCGGCTAATTTTTTCTATATATATTTTTAGCTGTCCAGATAATTTCTTTCTATTTTTAGTAGAGACGGGGTCTCACTCTTGCTCAGGCTGGTATCAAACTCCTGACCTCGAGCGATCCTCCCGCCTGGGCCTCCCAGAGTGCTAGGATTGCAGGCGTGAGCCACCGCGCCCGGCCTGGAATTTCTATAATACTACAAATGCATATTCGCTATCATCTCTCTGCCTATCTAGGGAAGCACAACAATAAAAGCCATGACAGTTTGTAAGGTGATGGGTGATCATGTCTTGCTGTTTGTCTCATTCACCTTTCCCGCCACCACCCCTCGTCTTGAACAATTGGTTGAAGCCAGGGTGACTTCTAGGTCTCTCTGTGTCTCTTCCAGCAAGACTTTGCTCGATTTTATTCTCACGCTCCAATACTGTTGCATGTCATTAGTTTCGACATCGTCGTGTCTAACGTTGCAGAGACGTCCGGTGTCAAATGCTTTCGTGTTTCATTATTCCCTTTCTCAGAATGTGATGGTGATTCTCAAGTTTATTTGAGAAAAACAGCCCTCTTGTTATGAGACGCCCTCTAGAACTCGCCTTTGCCCTCACTCACGTAAAAGCCAAGTGTCACCCTGGGGACGTTCATCCCCTGCCACACACAGTGCATTCCAGAGCAGACCCAAGTTTGTCCCCGTAACCGCAAATGATGCCTTTCCGTTAAATATTGAATGAACGCCCATTCTTTCTTGTTTTTCGTGTCTCTGTGTCATGCTTGAAGGAATTGTTTGAAGCTTGAAGAAAATTGGCAACATTGTTTCATTGCAGCTTCAGATAGAGCTATTTGCAAATATTCATTCCATCTTAAAAATATGCCTTCATTCAAGCTAGGTAAAGCTGTGTTTAAATGTATATTTTAAAATTTATAAAAGTAACATAAAACAGAGAAAGTTTGGAAAAGAAAGAAAATTTTAAAAAATCCATAATGTTTTATTCTTACACCATCATTATTATAATTTGTGTGTATGACTTTATATCAGTGCTAGTAGTGGACGTGTAATTTTTATATCCATATTTTTTACCATTATATTGCTATGTAGTCATAATTTTTAATAACAATATCCATAGAAGGTTCATACCATAACTTATTGAATATTTAGTTTAGTTTAATTTTGCCTGTTACAATAATGCTATCAGGAAGATATAAATGCATGTAATTGTGCCATGTCTTGAATATTCTTGGGCAGAGCGCTTATTGGGTAAAGGGCTATGACGTAACAGCCAAATAAATACAGTGTATTGACATTTAATTAATGAGAATTACTTAATACGTGTCATTTTAAGTAAATCTCTATTAGACTGTTAACTATACTCCAATTTCATAGATTTAGAGAGTCATAAATCCTATTGTTTACTATTTATATCCACATTTTTTCCTTATTAATGAAAACGAATGACATTGATTTTTTTTCTCCATATTTTATTTAGTTTCATAAATCCATTCGGTTTTTCTTGCATACACAGTAGTATACAAACTTACTGATTCTAAAAATGTTCTCAATAATGTGTGTTAGAAGTTTTAAGTGATTGTTTTGGATGGTAGTAAAAGCATGTGCTACATTTACTTGTAGTTTAGGGAGGAATTTTTGAAAAATAATTTTTGGGGGCATGAGAAAAGGATAAACTTTTTAGGTTTCTTTGTACAAATGCAATCCCAAAGTAAAATGACTTCCTGTTGTATGTTATATGGTTGATAAGGACAGATGATAATCAGATTGGGGCATTTCATGTAAGAATGGTGAAAAATGATAGCAATGGGACATTTAGGTGAATTACTTTTCTAGTTAAGGCCTAATTAGCAAATAGGAAAAAAAGCCTTAGAACGGTCTATTAAATGTTTCATTGTTTTAATTTAGTAAAATGTTCTTTAATAAATGCTTGTATAGAAAGAAATTAAGAAAACTCATGCCAGGGAGAAAGATCTCTTTGTATTCTTAGCACAGAAATAATAAGAACATGAATTGAGGGAGATGATGGACATAAAACTTATGAGTAAGAGTTGGATTTCATAGACTGTTCAAACTGAAAGATACCTAAAATATCCTTAAACTCAGTGATTTCTGGAGGTTTGGATTTTATGGGACAAAAGAAAACAAAATTGGGGGAGAATGAAAGGATTGTAGACTAAATTACCATTTTTATTTTGTAGATCTTTCCTATTCTGCAACGTATATATTTGTTATAACATATTTAGTTTTTTGGTAGTGCAATGTTACAAATAAAGTCAGCTGGAATGCAAATATAATTTATAAAAAGTTGGGTTTCTATAATCTTATGAAAAGCCAAGAACATTGTCATTCTGATATTAATGGGCCGAAATCCAAATTTCATCACGGATTAGGAACAGTGCCTGAGTCATCCCTGAACTAATCCGCACTTTTCCTAGCGGAGAAGAGGTCAGTTAGCAGAGAAGCCTGGAGAAGCAGATGGAATCAGTGAGCTCAGGTGGCCAACACGAGCTCCGTGTTCTCACCGTCTGGTCCACACTGTGACTTCTATGGTCAGGAATTTGAGGGTTTTCCTCTTTGTCTGCATTCTCTTTGATGGGCGGGTTACATTGCAGACAAAACACAAGAATGAATGGGGAAAGAGGTTTAGTTATTCATTAGTTACCCAGTGAAATAATAGAAAATTTTTAAGATGACCAACATGTGTGATGGAGCAAACATAGCTCTTAGAACTTTGTCCCCAAGGTAGGAAAGGAACAAATACTTACCCTCTGAAGTCATGACACTTCATGAGGTTGTTTTATGTGTGGTGGTTCCTTGAAGCCAGCAGTCTACCAGCCATGTTTGTTTTATTGTCACAGATACGGCAAACAAACCTCCGCAAACCACTTCCCAGAAAGCATGGGTCCCATATGGCTGGACGATGTCACCTGCTCCGGAAAGGAAACCAGTTTCCTCGACTGTTCCAGGAAGCCCTGGGGGCGGCATGACTGTGGCCATCGCAAGGACGTTGGAGTCTCCTGCTACCCTGGCAGCGAGGGACACAGACTTTCTCTGGGTGAGGACTGGCCTGGCTCTCGGTATCCCTAATTCAGTGGCTGCTGCACCTCCACCTGCTGCTCCAGAATGTGCAATGGCGCTTTTGGGGGGGTCTATTTCCCACAACTGTCTAATTGTCAGTCAATTTTATGCAGAGAAAAAACAATCTTTTGAGTCTCTCCACCAACTATGAAATGTCTACCCCTAAATTGGGTTTCTTTACTTAGAAGCTGAAGTTTCTAAAATGTTTAGGATCACGTGTATCCGAGGTATGGACTAAAGAAGCTGCAATATCCATCCCCCTACTCCTTGGTCCCCTGCTCTGGTTTTTATTTACTTTGAATTCTAATGAACTATGTGAGACAGGATTAAAAAAAAAGAAATTCCATCTCCTCACCGCCACCCCAGCTCTGCCCTGCATCTAAGGATTCAGTTGTTGTCCCTGGCCAGCCATTGCTCTCTCGAGATTGTCAGGGGGCTTCTAAGTGGATTCCTTGCAGTTAATAGCCCACCCATCTTTCTAAGATGCTCTTGTATTCCAGAAACCCATCAGGGACCTTTGCTACTCCCAAATTATAATTTTTTTTTAGCTTTGTAGTTGGATCAAAGGCCACTAACTCCTCTAACAGTCTTGCAATAATTCTGGATACAGAACCTTTTATGGGCAAAGAACACTTAAACATTCTTGACAGATTCTCAATGTCTGACAAGTAGGGGAGAATAAATACCCCTGAAAAATACAGAAGGAGGCATTTGGAAGACTTTCCAGAAATGCTCTTGTACCTCTGTTATGTACCTACACATGCATCCACGTGTGTGTGTGTGTGTGTGTGTGTGTGTGTGTGTGTGTGAGTGTGAGTGTGTGTGAGTGGATGTTAAAATGTCATAGGTAGCCTTTTAGCCTCAGAATTGAACCAGCCCCTTCTTGTATCCATTTGTTTTGGGACCGTGAAGCTGAAATCTTCACATTATAAAGTAACAAAACTTGTTGATTCCCACAGCATTAAGCATATTGCATACTTTAAGTTCGTCAAAGTGGATGGTTATTGCTCGTTGTACTCTGAACGGTGAGATTGTGGTGACTCACTGCACTAATCTAGCATTATATCAAGTAGAAATACACGTTTTTATTCTATCCCTTGCGGGTTAGAGTTCCAATTTTCTTTCTTTGTATTTGTTCTCCTTGTCCCTTGCTCTATTCTTCTTTTGATCCCCCCAGGATTATGTGATAAATGATTGCGTGTGGCTGGGGAGAAGGAAGCTGTTTGCTAGAAATGGACCCTCTCGACCCCAGAGAGGAAGTATTAGGGTCTTGGGGTGACAACTCAGATGTGCTCTGTCACCACATCTGGTGACAGAATACCGTGTAATCTGAGTTCTCTGCAGGCCTGTGTTGTTAACTACATCGGAGGGTTAGGACAACTGACCTTTCCAGTTCACCTGAAACTCTTTTTAATTCTAGGACTCTAAAAGTATTTTTTAAAAATTTAAAAAGCGGAAGGTGATAATGATTAATAAAATATGTGATCACTATTATGAATCTCTTTGGTTCTATTCTAATCTCAGTAATGTGTCTATTAACTCAAGTCATTTGTCCAAAGAACATTATGTCTTTGGACATATCCTTTGAGGAAATGATCATATGACCATTTATTCAGTCAAATAGATCGTTACTTTCCCACTTACTAAAAAATACTTTATATTGAAAAGATAAGCCTAGAGAAGGAGATCGTGGTTTACTGATACAAATAACAGCATTTAAGAAACAGTAGAGGCTGGGCGCGGTGGCTCACGCCTGTAATCCTAGCACTCTGGGCAGCCCAGGTGGGTGGATCGTTTGAGCTCAGGAGTTCAAGACCAGCCTGAGCAAGAGCGAGACTCCGTCTCTACTAAAACATAGAAAGAAATTATACAGACAGTCAAAACTATATATAGAAAAATTATCCGGGCATGGTGGTGCATGCCTGTAGTCCCAGCTACTCAGGAGGCTGAGACAGGAGAATCGCTTGAGCCCAGGAGTCTGAGGTTGCTGTGAGTGAGGCTGACGCCACGGCACTCACTCTAGCCCGGGCAACAGAGTGAGACTCTGTCTCAAAAAAAAAAAAAGAAAAAAGAAAAAAGAAACAGTAGAGGTTTTTACTACTTACTTTTACTTCTGCACTTGAACTTTAAATGTGAATGCAACTCTTCTCAAAATTAGCTTTAGCCCATTTAGCACACTCTTTTCCGTCTGCAGTAGGTGGAATACTCAAAAGTAAAATTCTAAGCCAGTAAAAGTAGTTCTGGTAAGAATACAGTTAGCGCCTGTGTGAGTGAGAGGCAATTTCTGGGGGGTAAATACGTGGACTTCTCACTTTATTTATTTTTTATTTTTATTTATTTATTTATTTTTAAGACAGAGTCTCACTCTGTTGCCTGGGCTAGAGTGAGTGCTGTGGCGTCAGCCTAGCTTACAGCAACCTCAAACTCCTGGGCTCAAGCGATCCTCCTGCCTCAGCCTCCCGAGTAGCTGGGACTACAGGCATGTGTCACCATGCCTGGCTAATTTTTTCTATATATATTTTTAGTTGTCCAGATAATTTATTTCTATTGTTTTAGTAGAGACGGGGTCTCGCTCTTGCTCAGGCTGGTCTTGAACTCCTGACCTTGAGCGATCCACCCGCCTCGGCCTCCCAGAGTGCTAGGATTACAGGTGTGAGCCACTGCGCCCGGCCGGACTTCTCACTTTAACGTGACAAAGATTCTAAACTTCAGAGTGTTAAGCCCTAGCAAAGATTTCTTTCCCAGTGAGGTTGCCTCTTACTCAGTTTTACAGTATAAAATTAGACTTTTAATTTGTAGTTATGCTATATTTTGTCTTTTTTCTAAGAGATAGTATTATTTTCCAAAAATAGTGTATTATATCAATGTTACAGGAAAAATTAAAGAAAACTGCTAGAAATCAATTTGAGATATATAATTAAAGATACTGTATACCCAGAGATTGTTTAGCTTTCCCAAATATTTTATATTAAGATTTTGTAAAGGCCAGGCGCAGTGGCTCACACCTGTAATCCTAGCACTCTGGGAGGCCGAGGTGGGAGGATCGCTTGAGCTCAGGAGTTCGAGACCAGCCTGAGCAAGAGCGAGACCCCATCTCTACTAAAAATAGAAAGAAATGATCTGGACAGCTAAAAATATATATGGAAAAAAATTAGCCGGGCATGGTGGCACATGCCGGTAGTCCCAGCTACTCGGGAGGCTGAGAGGCAGGAGGATCGCTTGAGCCCAGGAGTTTGAGTCTCTCATGCTTCATGCTTGTTTCAGCTGTTCTAATGCTCTCGAATGGCGGCCTAGGTTTTCCTCTCCGACTGGTGTATGGAGAAAACAAGAAGGAGGGATGCATGGAGGTTTTTATCCATGGCCAGTGGGGAACCATCTGCGACGATGGATGGAGTGACAAGGACGCAGCTGTGGTCTGTCGGCAGCTTGGCTTTAAGTAAGGAAAGCTTCGTTGTTTGTGGTGGTTACTGGTGCCCATTTCTGACTTTTTTGTGCTTGTTCTAATGAGTTACTTCTTATCTAAAATTCGTTTATATTATTCAGCTGAAAATACTGGCAGCATGTTGATTTGATTCAGAATTATAACAAAGTAACAGGTAGAGTCTATGCAAATTTTTCTATCATGAGAAACCTTATGTCACGTAAGATACAATATTTGATACAATGCAAATGCAAATTTGATCCAATGACCATTTATTATTATTTAATATCATTAAATGAGTTTTACACAAAAAAGATTTAATTCTAAGAGAAACTTTAGAAGCATCTTTTTGGGCACAGGAATCTTCCATCACTAAACATTTCTATTTTTTTCTTTTTTTAAAGTTAAATTATTTACTTATTTTTAGTTAAAAATTTTTTTTTTCAGACAGTCTCACTTTCTCACCCTGGGTACAGTGCCGTGGCATCAGCCTAGCTCACAGCAACCTCAGATTCCTGGGCTCAAGTGATCCTCCTGCCTCAGCCTCCCGAGTAGCTGGGACGACAGGCATACGCCACCATGCCCGGCTAATTTTTTCTGCATATTTTTAGCTGTCCAGATCATTTCTTTCTATTTTTTTAGTAGAGATGGGGTCTTGGTCTCACTCTTGCTCAGGCTGGTCTTGAACTCCTGACCTTGAGCAATCCTCCTGCCTCGGCCTCCCAGAGTGCTAGGATTACAGGCTAGGGTTTTTTTTTTTTTTTGACAGTCATGAAATAAATGGTTTTTAGCACATGCAGAGGCTAATTTTAATATGCAAAAATTAGAGAACGTGGAACAGGGGCACAGGCTGTGATTTGCTCAGACGCGTGATGGACTGACTCTCCGTGTGCCTAAGAAGGCTCTGTTTGCAGGGGCCCCGCCAGAGCACGAGGCGTGGCTTACTTTGGGGAAGGAGCAGGACCCATCCACGTGGACAACGTGAAGTGCACAGGACATGAGAGGTCCTTGGCTGACTGCATCAAGCAGGACATCGGAAGACACAACTGCCGCCACAGCGAGGATGCGGGCGTTATTTGCGATTATTCTGGCAAGAAAGCGTCAGGTAACAGTAAGAAAGGTGAGCCGCCTTCTGGGGCCCTAAGCAAGCCACGGGATGATGACCCCCACCTCGTTACTCCAAGGAGGGCTTTGGTGACGTAAGTCCCGTGCAGCAAGAACGTATGCAGTCAGTGCCTGCTCCTGGTGGTAGTATTTAGAGCAGTGGTTCTTGGCAAACTTGCCCAGGTGGGGCTTGCAGAGAAAGCATGCTCAGGGCTAGGAGCGGATTTCCAGAAACTGTGATCCCTGGGATCACCCCCTTTGTACATTCTTAACGGTTCCTATATTCCCTTCTTTGGATGAAATAAAGCTGTCCTTGAAGATCCAGAATTGATATTTCCGTCTTAAAAAGGAAAGCAATGGAAATAGAGAGATGAATCCAACAAAGGCACTTCTTCACTCTTATTTTATTCTGTTATATTTTTTTTTTTTATTTTATTTTTTGAGACAGGGTCTCTCTCTCTGTCACCCAAGCCGGAGTGCAGTGCTGTGATCACAGCTCACTGCAACCTCCAAGTTCTGGGCTTACACGATCCTTCCATGTGAATCTCTCAAAGTCACTGGGACTACAGGTGTGCACCACCACGCCCTACTAATTTTTTTAAAATAATTTTTTGTAAGGATAAGGTCTTGCTACATTTGCTGAAAAGAACAGTCATCTCTTTGTCTGCATTGAAAGTTCATATTTTTGTGCCATTGGCTTTTGTTAAGATCAGGTACATCTAAGTATTTGAGTATTATTCTTTTCTAAAACCTTTTAATAACTGCCAAAGACAGTGCAATAAATGAATGCAATAAATGAATTGGATGTTGGTTTTTTTTTTACGTTTAAAAACATTTTTTTCTTTTAAGCATTTTAGAGCATTCTGGATGTTGTTAATATGATTCTTCACTATCTGAGGAGCTTTTGAGTGTAGACAGAACATTGACAACTCCTTGTGCTGTATTTTTTTACATATACATATACATACACATAGGAATTGGTAAGACAGTTTTCTCTACATTCTGATTATTAAGTTCCCTTCAATAATTTAAACTACACTTACAAATTGAATATAACTGATTCTTTGGATTATGTCAAATCCCTGAAGTAGTTATAAAATATAAAAATTCAATAACTGTGAAATATTTTACTACACTTCTATGTAAACCTATTCTAAAAGATGAGCTACCGTAGGTTTGTTTCTTCATTGTTTATGTGTTTGTTTTTATGCCTTTCTGGAGTTGTGGCAATACTTATTTTGACTCCTTTCCATGGTTATAACAATGTTGCCAGACCTCAAGTAAAAAGATTTCCTGCTACACTAGCTAGATTACAGAAACTGGCTCAGGAACCGATTGATTTGATATTCACACTCTTGACTGGTGACTTCTATAAGGTGATTCAAACTCAAGTCATTGGTCATTGGTCATCTGATGGGGTCCTTTTATAAATGAACTTCATTTTGCTTTTTATTTATTTTTTATAACAGTTTGTGGGTTTAAATACATTTTATTCTCTTGCAATCTGGTGCTTTGTCTCAGAGTGATGTCAACTTCAGGTTTTGCTTGCTCACTGTTACATCATTCCTTTTCTTGGCATCATATACATTTAGCCAACTTGGAGCACTATTGGAAACTTATGTTTTTTTTCTAATATCCTATAATATGCAGTGTCATCTAGAGGACTCATATTCTAAGAGCTGAAGTTACAATTTGACAGCATGCCTCTGAGATCATTTGGCAAATTACTCATCTTGGCACACATTGTCGGACCTCTTTCTCCATCAAGAAATAACGACTGCTAATTCCCCACTGGGCTCTCCTCTACCTGAGTATCATGGGGGACCATTAGTCCCCATGAGGTCTCGTGTTCTTGGCAAGATGCCCACCCTTCTGTCCTTACGCAAATGGAAAGACAGTGCGTATCTGTGCCTGATCCACACGTACTTAACCAAAGAAGCAAAGTACCTCTATATACATTCTCTTGCTTTCTAAAATTATTTTAAAAATTGGTCATATCTGTTAGATTTGCCCTTCTTTTTTACACCACCTTGCATGTCATTTTCATTGAACTCTTTTTTGTATGTTCCTGACAGAAGTCTGTTACCTGGGGAAGTTTGACTGTATTACCCATCAATACAGTTGACCCCTTAAATTGGCTTAGCAAACCCTTTTCATACGTTAATACCCCGAGTAAACATAAATTCAGATCGGAATTCTAGCCTGGGAATGTTTGCTCCTTTGAGTTACATATTCATCTGTGGCTTGGAACAGTGGTGTATTTGGAAAGTGAGTCATTTAGACCCTTACTGCCTTTGCCATTCTCTTATTTTGTTTGACATTCCTGAACTCCGGGACAGCTTCTATAGTTGGCAGCAGGACACGACCAGGACAAGGCACTAGACGGGGTCACACGACTCAGAAGCCCTAAAACCCCTTGGAGCTAAAACCTCATAAAATTTCCCATGTGTTTGCAACTTGCTACCATTTGGTCGAATGAGGACACTTTTTATCTTCATTATAGGAAAAGTTATCCTACAATTTGCAGAGAAAGGGATTTTGACATAGAGGAGGAAGCATCAGGGGAGTACAACACTTATTGTGCCTTTACCCCTCCATCAGCAGCGAGGGTCTAACTCCTGACCTTCCTCCTTCAGGGCCCCTGGCGTCTGTCTGTGGGCTGAGGTTACTGCACCGTCAGCAGAAGCGGATCATTGGTGGGAAAAATTCCTTAAGGTAAAAGGTTCTTTGAAGCAGATTTTCCATATTAAAGAATTATTTATATACATACAGCGTTACAAACTAGGCATGTTCTATTATTATAGAAGGGATTTGTTTCATTCATTTTATTTTCTAAACTAAATACAGACTGCGCTGATAATCACACTGTCTTTTGACCTGTGTTTAATTTATATAGACCCTGTTCTTCTTTTTTTTTTCTTTTTTTTTTTTTTTGAGACAGAGTCTTGCTCTGTCAGCCGGGCTAGAGTGCCGTGGCGTCAGCCTCGCTCACAGCAACCTCAAACTCCTGGGCTCGAGCGATCCTACTGCCTCAGTCTCCCGAGTAGCTGGGACTACAGGCATGTGCCACCATTCCTGGCTAATTTTTTTCAATATATATTTTTAGCTGTCCAGATCATTTCTTTCTATTTTTAGTAGAGACGGGGTCTCTCTCTTGCTCAGGCTGCTCTCGAACTCCTGACATTGAGCGATCCTCCCACCTCGGCCTCCCAGAGTGCTAGGATTACAGGCGTGAGCCACCGTGCCCGGCCATCTCTATTTTTTTCTTAAGAATACTTTTGACTTACGGAGAAGTTTCAAGAACAGTACATAGAGTTCCCACACACCCCTTTCCCAGTCCCTCTGCGGTCACATCTTACATTACCAGGCTACCTTTGTCATACTTAAGGGACCGACCTTACTTAGCATCACTATTAACTAAATTCCACACGTTATCTGAATGATTTCACTAGTTTTCACCTTATGTCCATTTTCTCTCCAGGATTCCACAGAGCCCCTTGCATATCACATTTGGCTGTCATCTCTTCTTAGCCTCCTCTGTTCCATGACAGTTTCTCAGGCTTTCCTTGTTTTGGTGACCTAGGCAGCTTTGAGGCGTCCCGGGCAAGCGCGTTGTAGAATGTGCTCAGTCTGATGTCCCCGTGAGTAGACGAAGGCTGCGGGTCTGTGGGGGAGACCACAGAGGTCAGATGCCTTCTTGTCACGGCCTCTCGGGTCACACTCCCAACATAGCTGATCACTGACGCCTTCGCCTTGATCACTGGGTCAGTGTAGCATGTGCCAGGGTTCTCTGCTGCGGAGGGCTTCCATGCTCCTGGGAAGGAACATGGGAAGGGCATAGCAACTGTGAGGGCTGGGAGGTCAAGGCCGCCTCCTCACATGCACCGTCTGGACTGCGTCCACACAGGCAGGTGCCTCTTTCCCCTTGGGCCTCCCTGGGATGGAAGTTTCAAGTGCCCTGGAGGCTTTGCCAAGCTTTCTCTTCCCTGTGCCATGATGACTGTGAACAGTGGCTCCATGGCCAGGACCCAGAGGAAGGACAATGATGACATGGACATGTCATGTGAACAAGAAATGAAGCATCGTTGTTTTGAGCCATTGAGATTTGGGGGTGTTTGTTACTGCACATTACAGAGCCTATTCTTTCTCAGGGAAAGGATCGTTGTAAGAAGAGATGACAGCCAAATGTGATATGTGGGAACTCAAGGGCAGAAGTCAGCAGGGTTGGGGCCACAGAAGGCACAGTGTGTCCATTAGTGGTTTACAACTCAGCCTGGGACACAGCCAGACATGGGAGGTCTGCTCTGATGTGATGTGGCCTCCGTGGCTTGATGGGGGGCCAGATACCATTAAATCCCCCTGTCACAGGGTGAAGCTCTCCCTTCTAGATCTCTCCTAATTACTGCAACACACATTGATTTTGTCATACATCTCATCTCAAATCAAATCATCACCTCCCATCAACCATAGCCAAGACCTGCTCCCGACTTTGTATTTCTGACCCTGGTATAGTCCTCTTCTCTTTACCAACTCAGAATCTTAGTATTATTTTTGGACACAGCTTCTGCTGTGGTCAATCACTTGTAGAGGTTCTACCCACAATGTTACACTGACTTTCAACTTTTCAATTCTATGGCTCCCTGTCCACTTCAGAACCTCCTACCCTTCTGTCTGCACCATTATGACAGACGCTATTTAACTTCCTGCTCTCTCTTCACCCTTCCCTTCCTCCCTTCCTGGTGTCTGTCTCTAATCTAAAGACCTGATCAATTCTTTCTACTATGCGAACTCCCTTCGTGGTCGACCATTGGTCTTCCACAGTCCGGTTTCAATCTACTTGCCCAACTCATCTCCCGTTACCCCTGCACCTCAAACTCACAGCCCAGACAGCCTGCTGGGCCCATTTTCCAAGTGCGTGTGGTTCTTTGTGAAAAGGTCCCTCTTCCTCTTATGCTTTAACCTCTTTTCTCCTTCTCCAAGTGACAGATTCTGGCAACCCCTCAATGCTTGGCTCAAATGTCATCTCTTCTGTGAAATCTTGATTCTTTTCCTATTCTGGACAGAATTAATCATTCCTTTTTCCTTTTCCAGTTTGGAAAAATCATATTTGCTCTTTGGTGTTTGACTCAAGAATCACCTCTTATTTTCCTTCTTTCTGTATTAGTTTACTAGAGCTGCCATAACCAATATCATGGACCAAATGGATTAAACAACAAGAATTTATTGTATCACAGTACTGGAGGCTAGAAGTTTGAGATCAAGATGTTAGCAGGCTTGGTTTCTTCTGAGGTCTGTCTGTCTCCTTGGCCTGTAAATGTCCATCTTCCCTGTGTCTTCACATGGTCATCCCTCTGTGATGTCTGTGTCCGTCTGTGTTCTGATTGCCTTTTCCTATTAGGACATCAGTCATATTGGATTAGGGCCCACCTTTGTGACCTCTTTCATATTAATTACCTCTTTAAGGATTCTATTCCCAAACAGAGTCACATTCTGAGATACCTGGGGTTAGGAGATACCTGGGGTTAGGACTTCAACATATGAATTTTGGGAATACACAATTTAGCAAATAACATCCTTCCTTCCTTCCTTTCTACTTCTCTCTCTCTCTCTCTTTCTCCGTCTCTTTCTTTCTTTTCTATGAAAAAGATAAGTTGAGCCCTGTACTTTCAGTAGGAATAAAGAACAATGAATACATGGTCCTTGTCCTCAAGCAGAGTCTAGTCTCTTAAAGGGGACAGGCATGTAACCAAATAAGACCAAGCTCCCTTCAGAAGGAATCATCAGGCTCCTTTGGGGCTCTGTCAGAACTCTGTATACCAGGCTTCAGCTAAAGAACTCCCCACGTTGTTCTAGAATGCCTTGTCTAGCTTCCCATTTCAGGAAGAAATAGTGAACTTCTTAAGGACAGGGCCACTTCAGTCATCTCTGAATTTACAGAGCCCAGAATTGTGCCTAATACATAATAAATGATCAACAAGTACTGGTTGAATTGAACCTAAATAAAGTGATGTTTTATTTTTATTCTTGAAGGATTTCTTGCTATGGATGAACTTTTTCAAGACTTAAAAAAGGGACAAGCTTCCTGGTTAAAGTCATGTCAAAGGTGGGCAATTACATCATATTTTGCTTTCAAACTGATAAAAATATGGATTCATATCTAAAAGAAGCAATGTTTCTACAATATGGGAGGGACGACCTCAGAGTTTTCTTCTATTTAGAAATCTCGGCCGGGCGCGGTGGCTCACGCCTGTAATCCTACCACTCTGGGAGGCTGAGGCAGGTGGATCACTCAAGGTCAGGAGTTCAAGACCAGCCTGAGCAAGAGCGAGACCCCGTCTCTACTAAAAAAAATAGAAAGAAATTATCTGGCCTACTAAACAATATATATAGAAAAAAATTAGCCGGGCATGGTGGCGCATGTCTGTAGTCCCAGCTACTCAGGAGGCTGAGGCAGGAGGATTGCTCGAGCCCAGGAGTCTGAGGTTGCTGTGAGCTAGGCTGACGCCACGGCACTCTAGCCCAGGCAACAGAGCGAAACTCTGTTTCAAAAAAAAAAAAAAGAAAGAAAGAAAGAAATCTCTCAGGTCTTTTCCACTGCAATGAGTTATGTATCTAAAAATGATAAGTGCAATGACAAATTAATATTAGTTACCTTTTGACATGAACCAAAAATAAAAATAAGCCTTATGCTCTGTGAAAATGACCAAGAAGTTAATCAGAATCTTACAACAACTTGAAAACATTTTGAGGAAATAAAAAAGTACAAAATTAGAAATGCCTGACTTAATTATTAAATAACTAAGCTTTAACAACTAATTTATAGCTTGAACAGTCGGGTCTAGTTTAAAGTTACTGGTGACAGTGTTTGTAACCGGCGGTTGCGTGGGATCGAGGGCACACTGTGATTGCCCGACACAGAGTCGCACTCTGTTTTTATTCAGAGACTGATGGTGATTTCCCCTCAGTCTCATCTCCGTCATCTGCCCAGGAGGCAGCTTCTGTGGGAGAATCCCGTGTGGCCGTCTGGGGCTACTTGCACCCCGTCGCGGCCCAGGTGGCGGAGCTGCAGCTGGCCCCACTGCACCGGCAGCCGGGCCTGGCGGATGGGCAGAAACTTGAGAGCCGGGCAGGCCATGCTCTGAAGCTCCTGCTTGGTCACCGCCTTTTCAGCAGTGTCCTGCCCTTCCTTTTCCATCTTTTCGGGGTCTTTGTAGAAGTAGAGACCAGATGTGACTTCCCACAGGGATGGGGGTAGTGACAGCCAATACATACCACCCCTGGGAAGGGAAAGGCTGGGGGTGGCCGTGCTGTTGGCAGGTGCAGCGCAGCCACTGCTGGAGGAGTGACGCTTGACCCGCTGGAACTAGAACTGTGATGTGACAAGATGTCATCAAAGTAGAACAACGACAACAACAATAATACCAGCAGGCACTTACATAGCAGTTGCTATAAGCCAGGCAGTGTTCCGCCACTTTTATATATGTGAACACACTGTACGTTATTTTTTGTTTAATATCACAAACACGTAATATGCAAAAGACTATTAACTCCTATGCATTTCTAGTGAGATGCCGTTTCCCATTAAGTCTCTTAACAGATGACCAAAAAAAATAAAAAACAAAAAAAAGCAAGCCTTACGTTACGAGAGGCTATCAGGGACCACCCAGCAAACCTTTTTAAAAAGCTACTTATGCCATGTAATTGAGCTCATAGAATTTCCTTTTAAGTATCGAATATATTATGCACCAAAATCCAAAGTGATTCTTATGAACAAACAGCACATAGCTAAACTGGAAAATTATTCTGGGACCTCACACTGTTACAAAGTTTTCCCTTCCACAGAAGCAGAATCTTCTTCCCCAGAACATCCTTCTTTATTCCTTATGAGATCTCTTAGTGCAGCTCAAAGCATGCTTGGTCCTCTGAGAAATGTCTGAGTAAACACAGCAGTCATTTGTCTTGGGTAGTGGCTTTCTTCCTTGCTAAACCTAATCAGTTCTTTTAGCTCTTCTTTATGTGAGATGTGGATAATGCATACGTGCTTATAAAAGATACATTTACAAAAATGTGTGCACCGTGTGGTTTAGCAGGGGATGCTCTCTGCATGGCTACGCGAGTACGTGATGCGTTGATAAATCATGCACACGAGTCCTTGTGGGGCGGGCCCTGGTCAGTGCAACGGGAACACACTGCGTAGCTGACCAGTGCAACACAAGCAGCCTGAACAGTACAAGCCTGAACCGCGTGGCTCCGCTTCTACACAGATTCTTCTCGATAAAACTTACCCTGACTGTACCTGCCTCTCCTGCCTCTTCTTCCACCTCCAGCTCTTCCACAGTGAATATATTTTCTCTTCCTTATGATTTTCTTAGTGACATTTTTTTTTAGAAATGAGTTATTGCTCCGTTGCCCAGGCTGGAGTGCAGTGGCACAGTCGTAGCTCACTGTAACCTCCGAACCCTGCGCTCAAGCGATCCTCCCGCCTCAGTCTCCTGAGTAGCTGGGACCACAGGTGCACAACACTGCACCAGGCTCTGACTTTCTTAATAATATTTTCTTTTCTCTAGCTTACTTTACTGTAAGAACACAGTACATAATGCATATAGCATACAAAATATGTGCTAATTGACTGTTTATGTCATTGGTTAGGCTTCCAGGCAACAGTAGGCTATTAGTAGTTAAATTCTGGGAGAGTCAAAAGTTATACGTGGACTTTCAACTGCATGGGGTCAGTACCCCCAACCCCCATGTTGTTCATGGGTCCACTGTACTGACACTGCCGGCCTCTCTTTTCCTTGGTGCGCAGTCAGCATGCATGTCAATTGCAGTTTTAGTTTCTTTCTTTCTTTCTTTCTTTCTTTTCTTTTCTTTTTCTTTTTTTTTTTTTTTGGAGACAGAGTCTCACTCTATCACCCTGGGTAAAGTGCAGTGGCATCATCACAGCTCACTGCAACCTCAAAATCCTGGGCTCAACGATCCTCCTCTCTGAGCCTCCCAAGTAGCTGGGGACTACAGGCATGTGCCACCATGCCTGGATAATTTTTTCTATTTTGGGTAAAGATGGGGTCTCGAACTCCTGACCTCAAGTGATCCTCCCATCTGGGTCTCCCAGAGTGCTAGGATTACAGGCATGAGCTACTACTCCTGGCCTGTAGTTTTACTTTCTCCTAAGCGTATTTCGTTGCTTCAGTGTTTTTGTCTTTGGATCAAATTTATTTATTGTTTTGGTCAGAATTTATGGACAATCTGCAAAGCAGTAGCCATAGGAGGGATTGCCATGCTCGCATTAGTCAGGGTCCCAGGGAAAGAGATGATGCACTCAAAGGGGTCGCCGAAAATACTTAAGTTGACAGACTATCTAGAAAAGCCAGGACAGGATTAAGGAGACCAACAACCTGTAGCAAAACCCCGGAGATAAGCGACAAGCAGAGGCCCTTATCACCTCTAAGCCTGTTGGGGACCGGGAGACGGGGACACTTACCAGAACTCAGGGCTCTGGCTGTGGAGAGGGGCTGCCGACAGAACCAGAGGCTCCAGAGGGGGAGCGAATGTCTCTGAGAGAGTGCACAGGCAGGAAAGCTCAGCCTCTCTCCACCTTGCTACGGACCAAGCCCAGCGAAAAGCAGAGATCTCAGAAGATGACAGGGGAAGAGGCTGGTCTTCTGGGCCACATAACAGGGTTGGTGGGCTCTGGAGGGACAAAGGAAAAATCCAGCCCTACACAAAAGGCAGGAAGAGAACGACAGGTTCCCAGAAAGCAGGGACTATGCACACGGCACCTTTCCATGACCACGTCCAGTGTCTCGTGCAGGGCTTGACACACACGTGCTCAACCAGGGTCTTAATGAACCCATGAATAGATTAGAAGTCAGATGCTCCTGAAATACAAGACGTTGCAACTAATAGGAGAGTACTCATGAATTCTGGCTTTTTTAGACAACCAACATGCCACATATTACTATTATTTAAAACGTCCTCTTCTAAAACAATATCTTTCTTTTATTAATCAACAAATATTAAAGGAGAATCTGATAAGTCTGGCTTTTCGGATCGTCCCTAACCTGTGCATGGAGGAATTGTCTTCAGAAGGGAGTTTCTGATGTCCTTAAGCACCTAAAATTTTTATAAGTAAATAAAAGAGCAAAGCTGTCCTGAAGAGAGAACCAAGGCTGCAAGGCGCAGCAGCAGGAGGCGGACTACGGTTCAAACCCTCACTCCACAGCCGGTGTTTCCAGGGGTGGGTCACCCGCTCTCCGAGTGCCTCAGTTTCTTCACCCATTCAATAGAGTATCGACTGGCTTAAAAAATATACAAAATAAAATAAAAATAGGAGTAATAACAGTACTACCTCTTAGACACTCCTTTCTAGCAACTGTCCTACCTTCATCAAATGCCATCATATTGCACAGTGCATGTTCCGATCAGTCAATAACTTCTATTGCTTCCGACAACTCAAAATCTCTTCCTTTAATCTGTCATTGTTTGTTCTCTCCAGCTGACCCCATGGCTTGGTTACTGGACTCTGCCTTACTGTCTAGCTCATACATTAATAAATGGGCACCTTAGCTCTGCTCTGCAGCTCTGGAGACCGTGCTTAGAGCAGGGCTGCCAGAGATGATGCAGACTTTCAAAATGTAAGTAAATACAGATGATGTTTAGATAAAATGCAAAGTAAAAAATTTGAATTTCAGACAGACAACCAATATTTTTTTAGTATAAGTATGTCACAAATATTGCACGACAACCCCAGATCGGAAGCCATCTTTCAAATCAACCTTGAGTTCTGAGGCGCTGAGAAGCACTGCTCAGCTCGTCCATTGCCACATTGTCCCTCTTTCCCTGGGGCCTGAGCACTGTCAGGGGCGACCCTATCTCGCTCTGGGGAGGAGCGTGCGGTGCGGCGGGATGAGCTCAGGGAGTGGACAGCTGCCGGGCAGCCACGCGAGCCCAGGCAGCCCCAGCCAGTCCAGCAACCCAGCTCTTCTGGGAAGGAGGTTTAAACAAATACCCTCCACTGGGAAGAAAGAGATCACGGTGTCTGTGGGTTCTCAGTATTGGGTGTGTATGTAAAGCTGTATGAAATCGTGTGAAGAGATTAAAATTTTAATGACCACCCTTTGCACTCTAAGGATCTATCAAAATTCCGCCTTGAGCTTCCTGAGAGAGAAACTTCCTTTCCCGTCTCGTTGATAAACCGACACGGGTTCTGTTTGCTCTGTAAATGTATGAAAAAAGGGCTGGCCTTTCAGTTCCTGGTTTGGTAAGGACTGTTGAGAATCTGGAAGTCCTTGGACAGGCTAATGAAATGGAATTCTGAAGACACTACCCGGAATCTTATCAAATTCAAAGTGAACTATAAATTTTTATCACTTTTTGAAACCCAAGTGCAAGCCCAACTAACCTGGAGGTAGAATTGGGCCTGTCCACCTGGATCGGGAATGGAGGCAGAGGCTGCAACGTGTCCCACGAGTCCGGTGGGGCAGATCCTGGCTGACGTACGAAGACTCATTGTTTTCATCTTCATTATCCGTAGAAATACGCCCCAACTGACTGCAGAAAGGTAATCGAACTGATCAGCAAATTCATATTAAATAAGGCATCTGGAGAAGATATTTTTGACACTCAAAGTTGTGTTTAAAGTTTTGGGTTCTAATTCTTGTCATTTTATTTATTACTGTTAACTCTGCAGATAATAATTTTACCAGTTTTATTTCAAAATGTAGTCCATCTTTTTTCTTTTAGAGCAATCGCTCTCACTCCCTCTCAACCATATACTTTTCCTCTGTGCTTACTTTCTGAATGTTAATATGAGTGGACTGTCCAGGTCAACATTCTGGAGGCAGCAGTTATGAACTCTCCTTCTACAGCCAGACGTTGTCCTGACCTCTGTCACATATTCACGTGATTAGTCCAAAAGCCTGTCTCCCCCTTCTCCTCCCACCTGCTCCCCCCACTGTGACCAGGGCAAAATCCCTACATTCTCTAGGTAAGCTGAATGCGTGCCCTCTATTTTTGTAAGAATATAAGACAAGTTTCTACTCTACATGGACGATTGTTTCATTGCATACCTTCAAATCCCCTGGCTCTGCTATTTCTAGCCTTCGGTTGAACTTGGAAAAAGTAACTTAACCTCTTATGTTTTCTCACCTTTCAAATGTAGAAAATAAAAATTATCTCTGAAGTTGTCTTGAGGCTTAAAGAGAATCATTTTAAACACTGCTGAGCACGTGCTAGAGGCTGTGACAGAGTCATGGTCTTCACTACGGAGCTGTGAGCACGTGGAGCTCTCAGGTCTAAGACTCACTCAGTCAGGGGCGCCCTGTCTCCCTCTGGGGAGGAGCATGCGGGGCGGCGGGACGGGCTCAGGGAGCGGACAGCTGCCGGGCAGCCACGCGAGCCGAGGCCACGCTCGTCCAGGCAGCCCCAGCCAGTCACCGAGCAGGGCAGGGTACTCAGGCCTGGCTACTCCTGCCCACCGTAGGGCTGCCTTGAAGGGCAGCTGGCTCTGGAGCTTCCCCTTGGATTGATAGAGTGTCCCGTATGTGTCACCACCTGCGGTCACCCTATCCAGACTACTGTCTCCCCTTTATCTTCCCCACACGTTACTCCCACCACGAGCCTTCCATTCTCTTTACCCCATCTCGCTGTGTACTTCCTGGAGAACTGACACAGCGAGGACAAGTCCCCCATACACACCACGCTCAAATACAAGTTCACACAGTGATGGCGCCTGGTACACCTGGAAGGGAATAAAGATGGTAGGATTGGATCGGATTATAGTTGACCCGTGAACAACACAGGTCTGAACTGCAAGGAACCACTCACATGCAGATTTCCTTCCACCTCTGCCACCGCTGAGACAGCAAGATTCACCCTCCTCTTCCTCCTCCTCAGCCTGCTCAGTGTGAAGCCATGAGGATGCAGACCTTAGGATGATCCACTCCCACTGAATGAATACTAAACATATTTTCCCCTCCTTATGATTTTATTAATAACATTTTCTTTTCTCTAGCTTACTTAATTGTAAGAATACAGTATATAATACATATAACATGCAAAATAGTTAATCACCTATGTTATCAGTAAGGCTTCTAGTTAACAGTAGGCTATCAGTTGTTTTGGGGGCATCAAAAGTTACACATGAATTTCTGACTGTGTGTGGGGAGTGCTGGTGCCCCTACCCCTAGCATTGTTCAAGGGTCAACTGTACTGTTAACAAGCAAAGACCTATATGTATGTGGGGGGAGAGAGAGAGAGAGAGAGAGGGAAGGAGACAGAGAGAAAGAGAGAGAGAGACCCGAGAAGGAAGCAATGTGGAGAAAAGGAGGTACCCCTGCTCCAGAATTCACCCCTTGAGCTCCTTACTGAAGAGCTCAGAGTCTCAGCCGAAGCAGTAGAACTTCACCTGTTGACTGTATCCCATGCCCGGCTAGAACTCTAAAACTGTGTTGAGCTGAACTCCTGATCCCATACCTTAGCCAGCCCTGGGCCTCTGAATTCCCAGTATCTGGCGGGTTTTCAGAAGTCTGGTAACCATAGCAACTATTAGCATGAGAGATTTTCTTATCTAGAACTCCTGCCTGGTTCCTTACTTTGTCTTATTCTCACAGTTGTCCTTTAAGGAAGGATTTTTTTTTTCATTGAGGAAACTGTAGCCTAGAGGAGTTGAGTAACCTGTCCTAGTTCTACCACAATTAAGTAGCAGAGCCATGAGTTTGAGATTTTTCTGTCTGACCTCTGACCACTCTTACACTGTGTCCCTTTAGGGAGACTGTACTAGCAAAGGTATTTAGACCCGAACTAAATCTCTGATGCACAAAAGAGCAGGAACAAGGTTTATCCTTTACAGTTAAACCCAAACCAGTCTGAAAGTGAGCAATTTCAATGCAAAACTGTTTTATAGTTTCAATCTTGTTGACAAAGTCACAGGCTGTAGGTGGCCTATCATTCGGTGACTCTGCACCTGCTCCCCCCTTTGTCAGCTCTGCCCATCGTCGGCTGTGTCCTGCATGCCCCGTCTATGGATCACACGGGCAGAGAGTCTTCTGCTCTTGTAAACTTTTGGAGCCACAGATCTCCCAGCTCCCACATCCCTCTCGAAAGTATCTGCAGATGCAAGTCCAGCCAGAATCATCTCATGATTAACAGGCCAGTGGAGACTGTCTTTGTGTTGCTCATGTAGCCTGTTCAGCAGATTGTGCTAAAGGGTCACGACCCACCTCCTGTGAGCTGCCCACTCTGCTGCCAGCCCCCAACCGTCACAAAATATTCTGCTTCTTACGGTCCATTTCTCCACGACCACAGGAAGCTCGAACTGAGCTGTGCCGCAGTTGCATAATTAGTTCAGCTCTTGGAAAACTGTGCTTCCTGAATGTTTTGCCAGCTCTATATGGAACTGAAACTGTGTTTTATTCTCAGCACAACCACAGCCTAATAGGTTACAAACCTTTAGGGATTGCAAATGTATGGGAGGGATTGCTCCCTCCGTCCCAGTAACTGCATTCTCCCCTGCTCAGGGCCTCTGTGAAGCAGGGTCCAGTGAAAGCTTAGCCTCGTGAGATGGAGCCTGACAAAATCCACCTGCCTAAAGTTCATCCTGTCTATCCAGAAACTAGCCTTGACTTCAATTTTCTTATACTACTGGAAATAAGGAAATGGGGTCTGATAAAATGTCCTATGTTTGTCAATTGTTTGTACAATATGATTGACACTTACCAGGGATAGACAGGCCATGGGGGACCTTGGCCCTGTGAGCCCTGGGGGCATTGGAGATGGGGAGGAGGGCTGGCAAGAGTTGCTTGTGACAAAGTCACTTCATGGAACATGGAAAGGAAGTCATTTCTCCTCCAGGGATCCTGGCAAAATGTGGAGTGAAGAGGAGAGGCCAGAAAGCTGTGTAAAGGTCTTCCAGGAACAACCTCCAAGACCCAAGTGCAGATGCTGGAGCCTCCCCTTGGCCTGATGGCATCTCCCGTGGCCACGGCCCACCTGCGCTAGGGCTCAGCGGGGTCCGGCTGTCTAGGGCCTCACCAACCCTGACTCTTCCCGGCTCCCCAAGACCTTGCACCAGACTTCAAGCCCAGGACATAGCCTTTTTGCTATAAAAGAAGGATCTTAATTTCCAAAGAAAGCACTTGAGGAACAGAAGAGCAGGTTTCTCCCCTATATAAGCAGAATAACTTTAAAACGGCACAAAAAGGAAGAATTTGAGAGAGATCATGGCAGACAGTCAGCAGGTTTTGCCTCTGGAATAAATACAAATGCCCTCATCTGTTTACCCGAGTACCTGGGACCGGCCGGTGGTGGGTGGGGCTGACTGGCTGGCTACATCCTTCCGGAGGGTCTTCCCATACAGGAGAGTCTGGAAGACTAAAAACTGCATTGCCTGGAGTCCCCTGCAGCTAGCACTCTCTAAGTTCCTGGGATTTTAGAGGCAGTCGAAGCAGAAGCAGCTTTAAGACTGTGTGTTCCAGTGTTAATTCTCCCACTTTGAGGAGTTGAGAGGCAGTTTGGGAGGTGGCAGGAAACTCCTGATTTGGAGATTAAAGTTCTGGCTCCAATGGCTGCCTAAGAATGAGTCCGTTCTGTGAAGTGCCGAGAGTCATTCCTGAAACCCTGGGCTGATACTCACCCCTCCAAACCTCCTAACGATTGTGTGAGCGTGTAACTCCCTGTATGCAATCCCTTTCCGAGTAACAGACATAAAGGTGGCTTCTGTTCCCTACTGATACAAATCCTTAGTCAGAGACCCATCTGGTCCAAGCTTCATCTTTCCTTACTTATTCTATTCTTACTTCTCAAATTGTTTTTGAGGTTCTCTTCTTATCCAGCTTCACATTTTATTTACCCCTGGAAAAAGCATACATTTGAGAGTTCAGTAGATCTTGTTTTAGAATCTCACTCTCCCACTGATAATCCGCGTCACCGTGGGTAAAGTTTTTAGTCTCCAGCCTCTGTTTTCTGGTCTCTAAAACATGCCCAGGGGCACCTTTCCTGTCAGTCGGGGTGCAGCTCAGGAGAGAAGTCCTGGAGGCCCCTAGCAGGACAGAGGGTAGCAGTAAACCGGTCCTTCCCACAGTGAGCTCCACGGTCATCAGTTATCATTTCCAGTGTTGGAGACGGTCACTCCCCCACCAGGGATACGCAGCCCAAGCCCCTCTTCAGTAGTTGGGGTGAAAGAGAAGCTCGGTGTAGGGTCTTTCCTGTCCCCGTGTCCACGGGCTGGATGGCACACATCTCAGCGCCCGAGTGATGTCCCCAGAGCTTCATGGTGACACAGCCTCTGCTCAGTGCCCTGCAAAGATGTGGACTCCTCACCCCTGGGGATCTGGTCTCTCAGGCCTCGTCTGAGTCTTGCTGGAGTCCACGTGTACGTTGTCCAGTTCGTTTCTTTTTCTTTTTCTCTCCTTATATGTCTCTCTCTCCTTCGCTCCCTCTTTCTCCATTTCTGCGTTTTCCCACTCCCCGCGTCTGCTCATCGTTCTCTTTCTCCTACGGGGTGTCCGGCCCCCGCTCTGTTGCAGTGTCTGTCCCACTTCCTGTCATTCCTTCTTCCCAAGTTTGAATTGTCCGCTAACTCCGTGTGTTTCTGCCTCTCTCTTCCCTGTCTCTGTCCCCCTGCGCTTTCCCTGTCCCGGTCCCTCTTCCCCTGCTCTGCCGTCCCCTGAACTCGGCCTCCCTCAGCCTGCTGAGCTCCTTGCCTGCTCTGGGTCCCCCTCTGCTCCTGTCACTCCTTAACCCCCGCTCTCAGTCTGCAGCATCTCCCCTGCGCGGACGACTTCTGCTTCTGGCGGCCGCAGCCCTCCCCGTCCCCGCCCTTCCTCTCTGCTCAGCTCCCTCTTCTCCCTTTGCTTTTCTCCTGCTTCTGGCACCGGGTCTGTCCTTCACTCCATTGTTTCTCCAAGTGCACAGGCTCTGTCCCCTGCTGTGTGTCGCATTCTTCTCCCTCACAGGCGTTCTAGTTATCCCTCCCTTACTCTCTGTTTCTGTCCCCCACCCAGCCCAGCGCACAGTCACGGGTGCGGATAAAAAAGATATTCGTTGCCTGGAAGAGTAGCTCAAGCACGCAAACACGCCACAGCGAGCACAGCCGGTGGGATGTGACTTGTGCAGAAGAAACACAGAGGGTCGCCAGACAGGCGCAGGTCACTTCCGCCAGCACGAGAGCCGAGGGCCTGCCGCGGTGGCGAGTGCCCTGGGGACAGCCAGGGGGCGCAGGGTTGGCCCGAGGGGTCACAGGAGGGGGAAGCGGAGAGAGGGGTGGGGTCTGCAGAATTCCAGGGTCAGGGAGGAGCCACACAAAACACTTGAACCCACCGACCTACCCACATGGTTGTGTGGGGTGAGGGGGAGGAAGGGCGTCACCGAAGGGCGTTAAGCAGGAAAGTGACAGCACAGCGGGTGTCTACCTGGACCTACTGCAGACAAGCAGGGGCGGGGCGTCGGGGGTGGCCCTGACTCATCGCAGAATGATTTTAACCCGGGATAAACGTGGATCTTAAGCAGAGCAAACAGGACTCAGAAAAACCCCACGTGACACCAGGGCCGAAGGGGTTTTAACACACGGGGCGGCTGCTGACCCCTGGTTGTGACTGACCGGGGTCCTGGGTGACCCGGAGATCACACAGCTGACGGCTCAGCTCCGCCCTTGCTCTGCCAGGTGCCTGCCGCTCACCTCAGCCATGAACCTCTCCAGAGAAGGGGCGATAGGAAATCTGCAATCTTTGTCCCCAAGCTTCCCGTGGTATCTGGAATATAGTAAGGCTGCAACATGAAATAAAGCCATCTCCCCCAGCTCCTTTCCCTGTGGACAGACAGCCACTCGGAGCTTGTGGCCCCTGGGGACTCCGAGCCACACGCGCCTACAGGCTCACCGCTCCCTCCACGTCTTGTCTCCAGGACTGTGGCCCGACAGGGCTTTTCCACATGCAGCTTCTCCATGTCCGGATCCTGCCCCGCAACACCCCCGGCATCTCCTCTCCACACCGTCATCAGCGGGCGCTTTGAAGCAAAAATCGCTTGAAATCATCAACTGACTTCCATCTTAGGAAATAACCAAAAATGTGGACAGAAATGACTACAGAACAGTGTTAGATCCAATATTCAATGTCAAATTTTGTGCTTTATGGTTCTGAGATATAAACCCCCAGCTCGAGAAAATTTCTAGTACCTAGCTAACTTGTGTGAATATTGCTGGGCGTAGGGACAGAGAAGGAAAGATTACATAAGAGTTAATATGCTTTGGCAGCAAGTAACAGAAAGTTTGTCTCAAAAGGGCTTAAGCGATAAAGGACTTTGTTGGCTCACGGAAGTGGAGATGCAGAAGTTTGGGCTTTGCGATTCTCGCACTCTGTCCTCCTCCTTTGGAGACCTTTATTCTTACAGATGCAGGGAGCTGCCAACTGAGACAATAGTCACGACAAGTGGGAGAGAAAGTCTCTTATCTAACTGTGAAATTAAACTCCCCTCTTCATTCTGATTGGAATCATTTAGTATATGCACTTGTCCCTGAACTAGGAACTGTCACCAGGGAAATGCCACACACTGATTGGCTTAAACCTGGGTTCCTAAAATAATTCCTAGCAGAAGAATGGAATTATCTGACTGGCTTAGGCTGGATCTGGAGTCAATTCCCAAAACCACATTGTTCCTGCTATAAAGAGCAATGAGGAGACAGATGTTCACACACAAAGAGAACTGCGGAGACGCGTCTAGTCCCTCACTTGGATCAAAGTAGTGTGAAAGATTAAAAAATATTCACAAGACAAAAAGTTGAAACTGACATTTCAGTAGAAGTGAGAAGTCCAAGCCAGAAATCCTGAGGAGGTCCCTGAACTTCCCATAGGATGTAGGAAGAGAAGTTTGGAGTTGGTTTTATCAAAGTCACAAAGAGCAGGACAGAACGACCCAGCTTTATCTGGGTAACACACATAGAATAAGTAACAATGCCTAACAATAAGTAGGCGAGGGGGGGGACAGTGAGGAGGAGGTATAATTGCACAAAAGCAAATGCTGGGGTGAAAATGCTGAAATATAATAGTCTCTGCCATTGGATAAGGGAACTGTGATTATTTTTCTCCTTTCTAGTTTTCCCAATATTCTTCTAATGAGAATATATTAATTTTACGATTAGAAAGTATAAAAATAAATGGCTGTTAATGGTGGTTTCCAGATGTAACTTACTCTGAGACGTGCCATTCCCATGACCCATTCTTTACTCGCCATACACAAAAGCCAAATGCACAGTAATAAATTTTCTGATACTTGTTATGCACTGAATTGTTAAGCTCTTGGGAGGCCTGGCAAGATAAAAGTCCCTAGTCAACAAGTACTCAAGGGCTGACACATCACGTGTTGAAACTGTGGCATATTTGTGGTTGAAGGCTATGCTTATGTTAAAAAGTTAATTGTTACTGAGTCAATAAGAGATAACTCTGGCTCCAGCAGAGAAACTGATTAAACTGGGAAGCCTCAGCAGAGCTCCCGCTGCAAGGAGAAGCACATTCTTGTCTCTAGGCGACTTTCCAGGAGCAGCAGGGTGAGTCCCTGGGAGGCAAGAATTCTGTGCAGTGACCATCACATGCACACACAGCGGCATAATAAAATCTTTTCTTGATACAGATAAAAACCAACAAACTCTCATGGCACAAACTCACTTTAATCAGCTTCATTATTTTCTCTGTTTTGTACTATTTAAATCATCTTCATTTCTCTTCTCTCCTTTCTTTTTTAATTTCTTTTCCACATTAACAGGGTTTGGATTAGCAAGGATTTCACTCACTGAACTGCCCGTGTGTCAGGAAGTGAGAGGTTTTGTATCCTCCTGGAAACCCTTTATTTGCGAGGGACTTGGCCTGCCACGCTCTTAGGCACCAGAGCTGCCTCTTCTTTCCTCGTCTCTGCGCGGACGCTGCTGACGGGCCGCTGGCCAGGAGGACATGGGCTCGCCCAGGTCGGGCCTCCAGACTCACACCCAGCCCAGTGGTCTCAAGACATAACTTTCTTTATTGGAGTTTGGTGAGAACTATGAATTTCTTAACCTCATATTGAATTTGGTTAAAATAAAAAATCCTAAGCCGGTAAAGGTCAACCAACAGTGAAGAGAATTTTGATTATCTTAAAATTATAGAGAAGAGACAGTAGAGATTTCTTGGTTTCAGATCCTGGTGAGGATGAAAAAATTCAAAGCCAGAGAAATTAAACTCATCCTCTAAATGTACACAGCGGGTCCTGGCAAAGGCAGGGTGAGGATTCAGGGTTCCTGGGACCCTGGTGATATCGGGCGGTCCTCTCTGCTCTGCGCCATGCAGCCCCTCCTGGTGGCATTGCCAACACACGCTGCCCTAGAGCAACCACCCTTGCTGAAACCCCACATGTGGGCATATCACAAATTGTATGCAAGAGAAAAGGAAATGTCTCAAAAGTATGGACAGACACTGCATGTCAGAAGAACAATGGAAGTCAAAATCAGAGAGTGTCTTATGGGATCCTGGGGCACAACTACCCAGGAAAATGCCTTTGGGGAGGGAGAGGGACAGAGTGGGGAATGGAATCACATTCTGGGAACCCATTCTGGTGCTTTGGGAAGTGGCTCAGAGGAGCTGCGGTTCTGCTGGAACACCGCTGCTGAGGGCCACGCTGATAATCGTAATAAATTTAACACAAGGTTTTAAAAATGGCCTCCTGTACCCTGTGCTCTGTATTGTTCCCATTGTCCAAATGCAGCCTGAATTCTGTTAATTTTGCTAGAAAAGCGAACAGGGGGAAACAACATAAGTCTGCCATCAAAGGGACATCCAGCCTCTAGCTCAGCCGGCTGCCTCTGTGCATGAGCAGGCACCATTCCCCTCAGTGTAAGCGCCCTCCCTCCCCAGCGCAGCAGGACCCAGCGGAGAGTCTAGGCAACATCTTGCCTCACCCTGTGCATAGTCAGACACTGGCAAAAATAGTATAGGTTACTGCCACTACTGTATGTTTTACCACCAGCATCCCTGGCTGCTAAACCGGTTGTGTTCTCCACCTACACAATAGTGTACGTGCTCCACCTCTCTTTACCCAAAATAGACATGAGCAATGGACTGTGTCAGCCCTAACAGCCCCCACCTCCCGGTCTCACATTAATCTAGTCGGCAGTCCCCAAGCAAACCACCTCCCCGTGCTCATGCACCTGTGCAACGCCTTCCCCCACCCGCAAACATCGTCTCTGGGCTTGCTTTGCCCCACGGACATTGCCAAGTGGGATGCAAACAGAGGCTTGGGAAGCCCTCGCACACCGGAGCTGTCTCTCTTGGCACACTCCCCGGTGAGGTCTGGCTAGTCTCCACGCTGCAAGGAAAGTCAGCCTAGACTGCTGAAGATGGGGGTGCACAGGCACGGAGCCCCAGACAGGGAGATCTAAAGGTGGAAGCCTACAAAGGGTCCCCCAGAGTCAGACTCCCCGCTGCACATCCCTCAACCACACACGTACACATGGGGCAAAAGAACTGCCTGGCAGAGCCTGGTCTACCCACAGGAGCACAAGAAGGAATAAATAGCTGCTGCTCGAAGCCACTACACGTTGGGGTGGCTTGTTATTCAGAAATAGGCAACTGAACCAGCACTAACCCCCTACTGGGGGTTGTAAGGGGCTCTTCTGTATCCTCTCCGTACAGGAGCAGAAAGGGAGAGGGGAAATTAAGGCTGAAAAAAATATCCTCAAGGAGTAATGGTTCTGCCACCTCCTCAGGCAAAGTCCCTTAGCAAATTAGTCTCTTTGTTTCTCTCTCCACTATATAAGGATAATAGCAACCGATCCTATACATGCCCAGCATGTGTCGTGTGGGGTTAGAAGGGATGATGCATTCATTCATTCATTTATATCACAGCTTGGTTGAAAGAAGATTTAGGCAGGTTAGGGCAATGGATGAAATGTTTTTCATGCCCCATAAGCAAAGGTGGTTCATAAATTTCAGATAGTACAGTGTTTACCAAAATATTTTCTCCACCTATCAACTCGCTCTTTTCCCTAGTCTTCTCTACCAACATTTTCATAAGGAACATTTGTATTGTTTTACCTAAATAATTATTAGCCTAATTAATGATTGATCACCTTCAACTTTTTCCACTTTGAAATAGAAACACTTGGCTTTCAGCAGGACCTGATCAGTTTTGGGGGTGAAGGTCAGGCGATTTAGACAAGGGGCAAGGGTAAAGAAAGGGGGGCTGAATCGGAGATATGGGCCAATTAACCATGTGGCCAGGCTGCAGTGGACTGTCTAACTTTGGGTAGGCACTTGGGCACACGGGCCCCACCATAAAAATTATTCAGGGTTGTCACAAAAGTAAGAACTACTCACATAATGACCCTGCTCTCATTCCCACCCCTTAGACTGAAATAAAGTGACAAAGAAGGTAGGTTTTTTATTTGTTCAAAGTTATGGGGTACATGAGAAATTTTGTGTCATGTACATAACATGTAATAGTCCAGTCAGGGTATTCAGGGTGTGTGTCATCCAAGGACAGTACACTTTTGTTGAGTACAGTCATCCTAATCTGCCATCAAACACTGAATTTATGCCTTCTATCTTACTTTACGTTAGTACCCTTTAACTCACTTCTCTTCATCCTTCCCCATCCCCCTCCAATGCTTGGAGTCTGTTATCTATTTTTCTACTCACTACCTCCAGGTATTCAAAATTTTTATCTCCCACCTATAAGTGAGAACACATAATATTTGTCTTTTTGTGCCTGGCTTATTTCACTTAAGATAATGACTTCCAGTTCCATCCATGTTGCTGCAAATGACATGATTTCCTTCTCTTTATGACTGAGTAGTATTGTGTTGTGTACACACACACCACATTTTCTCCATCCACTCATTCACTGATGGACACTGAGGTTGGTTCCATGTCCTTGCTGCTGTGAACAGCGCTGCAATAAGCGTGCGCGAGCAGGCGTCCCTATGACACATTGATTCCTTTTCCTGTGGGGAGGTACCCAGTAGTGACATTGCTGGATCAAATGATAATTCCATTTTTAGTTTTTTGAGAAATCTCCGTTGTGCTTTCCATAGTGGCTGTACTACTTTACATTCCCTCCACCAGTGTATACGGGTTTCTTTTACAAGGAGGTAAATTGTGTAGGTAAATTAAGCGCATTGAAAATCCACTTATCAGTGACTGTGTGTGGGTGTGTCTGGTTTTAGATCATTAATGTGCAATAATAACCCGTGTGCGGGCCTCCTGATTTTGTGCTCTGGCCTGACATTTCATTTCCGAATGACCATTGGGAGCCCAAGAGGATCCAAGAGAGGGAAGCACACAGGAGAGGAGGATCAGAGTGGGAGGAAGAAGTTTGGAGACTCTGGATGACTTTGGGGGGAGGCGGTTCTGTTTGGTTTTTGGGGTTTTTTTTACCAATAACTTTTGATGAATAAATGAGTCAAGCCAATCTAACTATTGCAGTTGTTATTGCTGTGGTTGATGACATCACAGACATCACAGACTTCTAAGCTCCTACCGAGCACCTCTCCAGACACGTGAGCAGATGCAAAATGGAGCCCTGGACTGGCCAGCTGGGTTTTGTATAGTCTAAGTCCATGACAAATTGGAGAGCAAATGACAGTCAGCCTTTCTGATCTTCATGGTAAGATGTCAGTTTTTCTATTTGCTCCTGAAGCACGTGACTCTTTTCCACCAGCTACATAACAATTTGGTTCTTGTCTTGAAGCACAAACTATTATCCCGCATCTGTCAGAGAGACTGATGCACGGGATATCTCCAAACGTTTGTGTACTGAGGGATACGCTAGAGTGTCCAGGTTCTATCTGTGCTTTAAGCTGGGACTGTAAGAACACACACCCTCAGGGGAAACTCTTCACAGTGACAACCAGCGCACGCCGAATGGCTGTTACACCTCCAGCTGATTGACAGGAAATGATTTTTTAAAAAAAGCCATATGGAAAATGTTTCTCCATCTTGTGCAAAGGCAGGCATTTTTGGTACCCAAATTCAAGGCAAGAAAACAGAATCCCCCTGCAGAGATTCCAGAAAGCAACACAGCACTGCTGACACTTTGATTTTAGTGCAGTGAGACCCATGTCAGATTTCTCATCTCCAGAATATAAACCAATACATCTGCGGCTGGAGTCAGGCTCAGCAGTGGGATGGTGTGACCTCAAGGGCTTCAGGCTGCATGTCCCTTTCATGGGGGACATTCTTGTGCTTTGGACTCTCCAGAACCACAAGGTGAGGGTGTGGCCAGTGGGGGTCTGGGGAGGTGGGTGGTGCAAAGGGACAGTTCTGTGCATCATGTAGAATGTGCCCTAAGCCTGGGGAGTCCCCATGGAAGAGTCCCCAGAATCAGGGAAAGGAGGCGGGGTGAGATGCTGCTCTTGTGAGAAGACAGAGGCTGCAGGGGGAGGGACCAGGGTGAGCTGTGAGCAGAGAGTGGGATCCAGGGGTGACCTAGAGAGACGGGCTGCCATGCTGGGGCCAGGGAAGAGAATCACCTGTTGTTCAGCTCACATTCCCCTTCCTCCTCCTCCTCCCCCCTCCTAGGCCCAAACCCTCCCTGCCCATCCCCCTCTGGCTCCCCCTCCATCTCAGGATGCCACACGGGGGTGCTATGGTCAGAAGGCCCAGGTCCCCCCATTTCTTACGTTGAAATCCTAACCTGCAGTGTCATGGTAATATCAATAGAAGATGGGACCTTTAGGGAATGATTCGTTCCTAAGGGCAGAGCCCTCTTGAATGGGATGAGGGCCCACATAGAAGACCCCAGAGAGCTGCCTTCTAGCACGTGGGGACACAAAGAGAAAGGGCCATGGACGAATCAGGAAAGGGGTCCTCGTCAGACAGCGAGCCTGCTGGTGCCCCTTGGACCTGTCAGCCTCCGACCTGGGAGAGAACGAATTTCATTTGCTCATAAGCCCCCGGTTCATGGGTTTTGTCGCAGCAGCTGGAATAAGCTAGGATGGGGGTGACGGGGACTAGCACAATAGGCTCACGAGCACATTTTAATTTATTTTAAATAACTTTATTTGAGGTCAAAGAAAATATTTTAACATAAAATATTATGCTTTCTCTTTATGATAAATACAGGGTAAAATATGGGAAAGGGTACTGTACAGAAATAAATAGGGAAATTAAAATATTTATTCTGAATATTATCCATGTCAACTGTTATAGTTTTTTTTTTTTTCAGGTAGAAATGGTACTTTTTCTGAAACACTTTTAGTTTTTTCATAGTTCCAGCAGTACTTGGTATCTGCAAAAAGAAAAAAAAATCCAGTGAGAGTCTGTGAGGTCCTGCTGGTGGCTGAGTCGGGAGGGGTGGCTGAGGGGGACGGACCCAGGGCCACACTGGGCTCCTGCAGGAGGCTGGGCTGAAGTGGACAGTGACAGCCACAGGGGAGAAGGAAACCTCCCTGAACTTAAGGTCACCCTGAGGGGCAGGATATAGGGACCCTGTCCCTGCCCAACCAGGACCTGGTTCTATCAGCCACTTTCTTCCCTTGTTTGCAGAAAAGTGATGGCTTTTCATGCCTCCTGGTGGGGGACATGCTCAGTGTCACCCACCAGACTCAGAGACAGACACTGCAGGGGGAGGGGCCCTGGCAGAGTAACAGGCCCTCTTATACCCCCACGTCCCAGACTTCCAGGGAGGGGTGGGCGGCTGTGGGAAGAGCCCGGCTGTGAGAGCCAGCAGGGACCTCGGACTCCTCCACGTCCCGTCCCCCTTGGACTGACGAGGAGAGCGTGGTGCCGAAGGGCTGAGACTCCACTAAAGCCACGTGACCTGTTGCTGACAACCCCGGAACTAGAACCCCGGCCTGAGGCCCTTTCCACACTGTTTGGAAGGAGGAGAGAAAGGGTCCAATGGAGAAATGAACAAGCCACTGCAGGCTGTGGGTCACCCTGGCTGGGACAGGGATCAGGATTTAGAAACAGCAATAGTATTTTCCTAGAGAGGGTCGGCAAAGAAAGGAAGAAGGAGAGATTCCAAATGGAATTGCACAGAGAGAGCAGGGACTCTTGCCTGGACTTGTGGAGGTAGAAACGGGAAGGAAATGGACAGAGAGCAGATGTCTAAGGACCCCATGGTCTATGAGGATTGATGTCCCGCCCTGTGCAACTACTTCTACACTGACGTCACTTTAGGGTCCCTTCAGTGTCCTTCAGCTAATGTCGGCTCAAATGAGTCCACAGTGCCTGGACACTGAGTCCCTGCAAACGCCACCCTCGTCGCAGAGCCCTGCACCTCTGGGGCTGAACACAAAGCTGACAAGGCCACTGCAGGTCTCCTGCCTGGGACCAGGTTCTAAGTTACTTTTTGCCATGAGCAATAAATGTGCTCACTTTTAACTGTTCTCATTCAGAAGTTGGAGGGAGTCACAGCAGAGGCTGCTCCTAGGGAGCTACAGGTCGCCAAGGATGGAAAAGAAGGAAAACTCTTGAGTCCTGGCAGGCGCATTCCAGGGACCTGGCTGGCCTTGCAAAGTCAATGATCAACTTGACCATCGAGACCAGACGGAGGTTACAGCGGCTGTTGGAGGGAACACACGTGGCAGAGAAAGAGCAGCGGGAGAGGAGCTGTCCGCTTGCACAGAGAGCAGCAGGAGTGTGTGTGTGTGAGACCGCAGGTGGGGTTACCTCTGCACCCGCAGCTGCAGGCCTGAGAAACTGCACGTGACTCTCCACTTGCTGAACAGCAACTTTCTCTCGCTCATCCTCAGTTTCAGGGCACTCGGGCCAGCGAGCAGGGGAGAGATCGTCTGGGCCAGTGCGGGGAGTCTTGGCTGGGCTCCTGGGAATCCAAGAACTAGAAGACAGACCAGAGGGAAGGGCAGAGGCTCAGATGATACAAGTTACCAGGACAGGGGTCTGGGATTCGCATCCTGTGAGCACTGGGCACTTCTCAGGAGCCCTCCCCATGGGGCCAGCCTGGGGCTCCTGACCTCTCGTGACTCTCGTCTCATCCTGGGTACCTGGGGCTTGTCACCTCTCAGATGACGGCATGGCCTGACAGAGGAGGCCCAGGCCACAGGCTCCAGGAGGAGATAGAGGGGACAGAGAGCAAGGAGGGGCAGGACAGGATGTGGGGCCTGGGAGGGCTGTGTTAAGACAGTCTGAGCAAAGTGGGTCCTTCTGAGAAGGAAACTGAGGACATGGCCCTGCTATGCCTGCAAGTGATGAACTAGAGGGGCAGTCACAGGGGAGACTGATTTGGACAGTTTCTAAAAAAAGGTTGTGCTTTGCTTCAAAAAGAAGATTAAAGAAACGGAATAAAACCTGGATATGTGAGGAAATTGACCTGTGGGCCCAGGATCAACACTGTTAAAAAAAATCCATGTGAAATCACTATGTAAGTGATAAATCACCGAAAGATATAAGGACTAGACATGACATGGTCACAGCTTTCATTGAACAATTGGGCCCCAAAGTCCTCTCCACCCCTGCACGGTGACAGCAACCCCAACATCAGAGCCTCCTGCTCCCCTGTCCTGCCCACCTGGGAGGAGCAGCCACTGGTGCCCAGAGTCAGCGCTGGCTGCGAGGATCCAGGGGTCGCAGGGGAGGCTCCATGTGGCAAAGCCACAGCCACGACCCCACTGCTGGTCCAGCTGGAGCTGCAGACAGTCAGTCACCAGGGCGCTTGGCTGCAGCTGTGTGTTTGCAGCTTGCACCTGTGACACGCAGGGGCTCAAGTCTCCACTCCAAGGCCCTTGGGGACAGGCCTCCTGCGTGGGAGTTGAAAGGAGAAGAGGCTTCAGTGGGAACAATCCTAGTGCTCTCTCTGCTACGTCCTCCCAGAACACCCATTTCTGATGTCCCTGTGGGTCAGTGAGACCACCCAGTGACTCTGGCAACACATTGAGTATATAAAGGAGATGTCACCAGTCAGGTGTGAGCCTGGGGAAGCAAAAATCCCAGGTGCCCAGGCTGGTGGAGACACGGCCAGGCACTGGGCAGATGGCAAAGCTCCCAGACCCACCTCCCCTCTGTTCAGAAAATTCTGCCCAAGCACCCGACAGGAACCAACGATGTCTCCAGGGTCAGCCTGCAGGGACATCACTCAGCCCAGGCAGAGGACTGAGCAGAGCGAGGCCACCTGGGACGCCAGTGAGACTGACCAGCTTTCTCACGGGAGGACTCACCCGCTCCATCCAGAACAGACTCGGCCTCAGGCTCGGCAGACAGGGAGGTGGCGCTTCTGATCAGCTCTCGGCAGTCAGACAGGTCAGCACCACCAGGAGGGAAACCCTGCTCCGTCAGTGCCTGTGACAGCCCTGTGGTCCCTGCGTCCTCCTGCAGCTCACTGGGCACACTGGGGAGAGGAAGAACCAAAGATGAAGGCAGGAGGGGTGAGACCCCTGAGCACCCCGCGGGGCCTGATGGGAAGCACAAGGGGGGGTTCGATGGCGTGTGGCCTCCCTTCGCAAAGGAGGCAGGACACCCCCTCCTCGGCCTTGGGCACAGCTCGGCTGCCTTGGCCATGGGGGCGAGAAACAGAGACAGAGAGACAGAGAGAAAGAGAGAAAGAGACAGAGACCACATGGCAGTGCAAAGTGCACTGACAAGATGAGGAGCTAAGGAGGAAGAGACCCCAGATGCCCTGTCAGGTGCAGGCAGGACCCACAGCACACAGGGACCCATAACCTTGGGTCAACCCTGGGGACAGATGACGGTGAATTTCACATGCAGCAGTGCAGGGAACATGGGGCCTGAGGCCCTATAGACTCTCTGAGATCTTGTGTGTTCTAGGTCTGCTGTTCCAAACTTGTGCCATGGGGAGACTGTTTGCGAGGACATTCCTGTCAATGACCCAAGGCCACAGTGTGGACAGCAGACAGGCACACCCTGCTGGTCTCAGCCTCATGCAGTAGACCACGTGATCTATCCAAGGGCAAGACACCCTGAGACTGGTCAGTTCCCTTGGTCAGACTCACGCTACTAGGGCCACGAAGGAGACGGACCATGGGGGAGGTGACACCCTTGCTGCAAGGCTCTGCCACCTCCGGGGCAGTGAAGGCATCAGTACAACCAGTGGGCTGGGTTTGCCTCGAGCGTGAAATCTTGGTGACTTTGGCCTCACATTCTGTCCTTAGACACCACCCTGCCCTGGCATGTCGTACTCTTGCTTCTAGCCCCTGATAATTCATTGTCACCTGGAGGCCAGTGATTCTAGATCTTCTTCGTCTTCCTCCTCTTCATAGTTCTCTGCAAACAAATTGAGAAATGTCCAGACATTAAATAGTGCCATTCCCACCGTGACACACGCTGGGCCCATCTGTGCCTGGAGACAGATGACCCATGTGACCTCGGACACCCTTAGAGAGCTGTGCCCATCTCGTCTGCAGACGTTGACGAAGTAGGGAGGGACCACGTATTGATCCATCTTGTAAAATGCCCCCAACATGGCGGATCGTTGTCATGGTGAGCTCTGAACTTACTGGGAAAAGTTATATTTCGGTCTCAAGGTCACAGGACACTTGCACGGGTTTTTTCTGGATTTCTCCAGCTATGTGTCCCGTCTCTCTTGATATCAAGGACAACTCCACATGTGGCCATGACAGGTGTATTTCCTCTGGTATTCCGACACACCCTGGGCAAGGAGCAGTTGAATTAGAGTGGACAGAGAGATTGTGCCTGGAATCCAGGAACTACGGTACCATTTGCACAGACACAGGCAAGACACCAACCTACTGGGACAGTCACTGGTGCTTTTGTAACAATTATCAGACCCTGCAGGACAGGTCCCAAGTCCCAACATGAAAGAACGGGCTCGTGCAGACCCCTGCCGTGCATGGCCATCAGCGGTGGCTGAGAGTCGGTGACAGTTTCTGCAGTCTCCCCACTCTGCCTAGCTCTGTGGTGCCCACTGTGACCTTGTCGTTGTGTCCCCTGGGTAAGTGTTTGGCCTGGGATTCGGGAGTCACCTGGCTGCCTGACACCCCTGACGTCTATGCCTAACACTCAGGCGGCCACCCTCATCCACATCAGTGTGTTTCCAGAGTCTGCTGGCATCTCTCTACCTGGTGACAGGTGCGGGGCACAGAGAACGTGGAGGCTCCCTGGGAGGACACTGGGACTCATCTACTTTATACCAGACACACTCACCAGCTGGACCCGGGCAGGCACAGTCTCTCCTGCATCGGGCAGCAGGACAGCGGGAAGGGCAGCGGGACTCAGAGAGGTCCTGGCCACTGGAGAGGGTGACACGCTGCTCATGAAGTGAGGTCTGCTGGGTGGGATTCGCCTCCTCCTCCTCCCCGCTGAGCCTGGGGGTGCACAGGAGAGTAGGTTAAGCTGAGAGAGATCGGGCACCGCGGCATCCCCGGCTGGTCCTGATCAGGGGACACAGGCAGAGGTCCCAGAGGCGGCGAGGCCACCCCTGAAACAGGAAGACAGCCCTCCTCGGACTGCGGCTCAGGGCGGCTGCCGTGGGGTCTGAGGTAGTGGCAGGCGCTCAGTGCACCGGCCACAGGGCACGGTGATGAGGACAGACACCGCCCTCCCCTGCACGGGGCAATCAGGACACGCAGCACAGCGACCCGCAGCACATGCCGCAGCTGCTGTGCGTTTGAGTCCCGCTCTCCCTGCCCAGCTGCAGGGAATAGACGCACCTGAGGCAGCGTGGCCTTTAGGAGATCTCGGGCCTTCTAGGCCTTGTTCTCTCAGTACTGGGAAATGATGTGACATTTTTCTTTTTCTTTCTTGTCTCCGTATACTACCTGCTGTGGAATCCCTGCCAACAACCTAAGGCCACCCTTGCAGAGAGAAGCTGCGCCTGTCCTCCTGGTCACCTCCCATGGGAGAGGGAGGTGGTCACCCTGAGTGCAGGGACACCTGAGACTGGTTAGCTCATCTGGGGTCACAGGACTCCAGCTTATTAAACTGGAGAAATTGGTGGGAAGTGGAAACCAGTGTAAGAACCACCAGGTCGACAGACGCATCTTGCCAGGCAGGGGTGAGGGGATCTAGGCTGCACCCTCTGCTGCTCCCTGGAGCGAGATCCCCAGGGGCTGCCGTGGCGCTCACAGCCCGTGACTGTCACACTCACCCGGTCTCCATGGGCTCTTGTCCTTCCTGTGTGTTGCTGTCACCTCGAGTTGCTGCAAATACAGTCAGACAGGACCAGTCACCACAGGTACTTGCCTCATGGTCAACACAAACCCAGGGGCCTGTGTAATGCATGGAGGAAAGTACTGCTGGTGTGAGATCAGTTTTCCCTGGAGAATATTCCAGAAGGCCTCAGGCTATGTCTTCTGAGAAGCGGCTAGGCTTCCTGTTCTGAGTCCCTGGGCAGACTGTCCCTGAATTGGTCCATTAGTGTCACACTGTCCTCTGTCCTGTGTCTGGGCAAACAATGAAACATATTTTCCCAGTGAACAGGAAGAGCCTGCCTAGTGGCTCTAGACATGTGGCTACAAGATGCCGTCTTTAGTCCATCAGCTGCTGTGGTTGCTATGGGTACAGATGGGATGATCCACTGAGATCAGGTGATGGGTGCAATCTCCATACCCTCAAATAGGAAAGATCTTTGCTGCTACTTAGAGAACAGGATACTTTTCATTCAAGGATACGGAGGGTGTCAAGGGCCCTGCCCTGTTTTCAGGGATAATTCCAGACTCATTCAAGAGGTGTTTGTATTCTGGTGGATAGACGGCCATTTATCAAGGACAGGTCAACATAGAGAAGAGAGAGACCATGGTCTAGAGTTGAGGAGTCAACACTATCTCCAAAGACATAGGCAAGAATATCCACCCAGTCAGACAGTCACTAATGCTCAGAGTACGCTGTTCGGATCAGCATTTAGAAAGGACATTGCAGGAGACAACAGACATCCCATCTGCAAAGAATGGACTCCTGCAGACACCTGTGTGCACATGCGTCAGTGGTGGCTGTGGTTTGTCACAATTTCTTCAGTCTCCCTACTCTGTGAGCCCTGTGTTCACCACCCTGAACCTGCCATGGAGCCCAGCAGGCACAGAGCCTACCCACAGGACAATGTGGAGTCGTTCCCTTATAACAGAGCACTCACTAGCTGCATCCAGTGCCCTGGAGACTCCCTGCTCATCAAACAGGATGGCACCGGTGCAGGGAGGCTGGTCGGTGTCACACAGGTCACGGTGACTGGCAGAAGTCAGGTGGCCTTCACCCAACTGGCTCTGCAGGACTCCATTCACCTTCTCCTCCTGTTCCACACTGCTCAACCTCGTGGGATAAAGAATAGGACCAACCAAGAGGGACTGGACACCAGATCCAAGGCGGTGCTGATGACAGGCATGAAGGACTGGCCACAGAGTGCAAGGGGCTTTCATTTTGAAGAGAAAGAAAGCTATCCTGTTATGATAAAGGAAGAATGTGGGAGCCTCGAGGGCAGGAGTGAGAGAGGAGCAAGTGCTCTGTGCACTGGCCACGTAAGGAGATGGTGAGGAAGGGGACACTGTCCCCTTGGTACCGTGTTGGCAGGCAGCACACACAGAGAACCACGCAGTGGCTCAGCCTCCTGCGTGGACCGTGTTGACTGTTCCCGCAGCAGCACAGTGGGCACAGGCTCCTGACAGTGTAGGTCAGGAGCTCTTGTGCCTTCTAGGACCCTGTCTAGCAATACGGTGACATGGTGCAAATATTTCAGTCTGCTCATATCCCCTGCTACGGAGTCACTTCCAACATTTGAAGGCCAACCACACAGAAAGCAGATGGGCATCTCATACTGAGTTCAGCCATGGGAGGGAGAACAGGTAGAATCTGTGATTGTAGAAATTCTTAAGACTGACTTTTTCTCCTAGTTAATGGGAAATGCCTTGAAGACAGTGAACAACCTTGTTAATGGAAGGAATTTTTCACTGGTTGTGAGAATGTCATCAAAGAACAAACAGTTTTCACGCACCTTTGCTGTGAAATTTGTGGCTACTTTGACACCTTGACCAGTGCAACTGGGCCCTCCCATATTTTACCCACCCTCCTCCAGGCCGTGCTTGCTCATTGCTACCTGGGGGCTGGTGGTTCTTCTTCCTTCTCCTCCTCCTGATCTTTGTGGTTTTCTGCATAGAAATTCAGAAATGTCCAGTCAGACATTGAGTAGCTCCACACTACCCCTACAAACACCAGCAGATATCTCTACATGTGGACCGTTTCTATGGTAAGAAAACCTAAGGCATAATTGACCAATTGCTGGAGTATGAGTCTGCAGAAATTTGAGAAATAAAACAATAGGCAGTTGCAGTCACAGAAGTGCCCAAACCCTCAGAAGTGTACTCCTACTGAGCATCACACTGGAAGGTCTAATTGTTTCAATAAGACAAAGAAAGGAAATAAAAGCTAATGTCTATATTAAAAAATCCCAAAGAATTAGCAATGAGGGCACCAACAAAATGCTTCTGGAATGAATAAGCCATTGGTAGCAAGGTTGCAGGATACAGAGCTAATATATGCAATCAATTGATGAGTTAAATATCAGCAATGAAGAGCTGGAATTTCAAATTAATACACAATGCGATTTAAGGTAGCTCAAAAAAGACATTCTTAAGTATGAAGCTAATTACATATGTATAAGGTCCACTGAGGAGTGGGGAACCTTGGGGCCACATGTGTCTTTCCAGATCCTTGAGTGTGGCCTTTTGACTGAATGCAATTTTACAGAACAAATCCTTGGGATTGGTCACCTAGATTTGGGTCCTTGGACACAACACACAAAAGCAAAACCCATGAAAAAAGAATTGATAAGTTCAAGGCCACGGTGCATCAGGAGGAAGGACAGAGTGGGGACATTGGGACCTCCACCCTGAGTATTCTGTCCTCTGCTCCCGCTGGCCAGCCCTGATCCTGTCTTGGCCATAAATGTGACGTGCAAACCAGGACAGCTGGGTGAAGAGCCACATTGTGAGTGGAGTGTCTTGCGAGCTGGCACCTGGGAGCAGCTCAGAGTCCTGAGGGCCTGTGGCCACTCACCTGGGCTGAGCGTGCGGGCGAGGTGCTCTGCCAGCCTGTGCCCCTCTGCCAGGTGCTCACGGAGGTCCTGGCCCTGGCAGCTGTCAGGATTGTCCTGGAGGAGGATGGCCTGCAGGTGCTGCTTGAGGAGAAATGAGCCATCTCTCCCCTCTCACAACACCTGCCTCAATCGGGTCAGCTCTCGGGCCTGCTGGTCAATGAGCCTGTTGGCTTCCCTATGGTGGGAACAAAAGCAAATATGAAAAGGCACAGTTGACAATAGAGTATATGCACAGTAGCAGACAGTTCTGTGAAGGTGTCCCCAGGAAGCCTTCCAAGTGCAATTCTAGCACGTATTTGGTGACCTGCTTGTGGCAAAGAGAGAGAAGAATGTGCAGGGAAAGCCTCCCGTGCATCACAGAGTGTCCCTGTGAGATCCTTGATGCTCCCTTCCTGTTTCCTTCTGTAGAGGAGCCAAGTGTCTTCCTGAATCGGCTTCACAACGGTGTCCCTCAGTCCCTCACTGTGGCCAAGGCCTTTTCCACGTGAAGACACACCCAGCACGTTCTGCTGCGACTGGACACGCAGCCACAGGAAGCAATGTGCCAGCTCCAGCTGGGGCCAGTTGAAAGCATGAAAGACACAGGATGACCAGGCCAAGGGGACAATGTTCTTTGGGTAACAGTCTCAGAAGCCACATTCAGTCAGGGTGAGTGTGATTCAGAGTGAATGGGACGATGACTGCACAACACTGTAAAGTTTTAATTGTATGTCTGTGACGGGTCCAAGTGCAGTGTTGTCACAGGGATATATTGCACAGTGTGGAGTCAGGGCTTTTAGTGTTTCCATCACCTGAATGCGCAGTGTGACTACACTCAATGCTGCTGAGTTGTCACTGTCCTTTGGTTACCTTTATGTTACGTGACTTTCACCCTAACAACTTCTTGTTTGGAAGGAGAAAACCTGGCTCTGAGTCACAGTTGTGGGCCAGAATACATCCTTAGTTTTGTTTTCATCTTGTTTTATTAATATCTGTGAAAAACATGCCGGCCTCGTGCATTCCTGCCATTGCCCTGGCAAGGTGGGCTCTTAGATGTCCCAGCTGAGCTGCCCACATCAGAGACTCACACGTCCCCCTGTCTGCCCCACACACAGCAGCCTTACCTGAGCTCGTCCTCCAGGGTCGGCATCTCTGCCCACTCCTCCTCCCAGAAGTCCAGCCTCACCCCCAGCACGGACTCCAGGACATCCCTGAACTTGCCACACTCTGAGAAAGATACACACGCTGGCCTCAGTGGGAAGCTGTGGCCACTGCCCACAGGAGAGGTGGCAGGGTCCCTCCAAGGGACCAAAGTGTCCGCAGTCCCAGGTCTTATGTGGGGATTTCTACACCTTTAATTCTCACCCTCCCGTCTCCATGGCATTGAGAATTCCTATTGCAAGATGAGGAAGGAGAAGCTGAAAGGCACATAAAGGTACTTGGCAAAAATCGAATTGGGATTTAGGACAGTCAGAGTTCTCTCCCCCAAGGTCTGACTCTGATCACGGGCCTCGTGACCAAGCTGCAGCCTGTGACGGAAATCACTGAACTGGGCACGATGCAGTGACACCTGCACAGCTAGGAAGGCCCTGAGGACCCCACGATTTGTGGGTCTCTCGTGCTGGGAATGCAAAGAGTGCACCAGCCTCTCACAGGTGGAAATCGCATCCGGATGCGCCTGTGGGAGACATCAGGCGTTAGACCACGAGGACCCGAGAGAAAATTCCCACACGCTAGTGAGGCTCGGGTCACACTGGAAGTGAGAGACCTGCGAGCTCACAGTGGCTCCTCTTGTCAGGCTCTGCTGTAAAAGCGACACAGGAATTAATGAATGTATCATTGCAACTCCAATTAATAGGTGATACAATAGCACCATGTAAACAGAGGAGGAAACTGAGGCACACCATAGACAAACAACTTGCATTGGTGCCCGGAGACATTCCCAGGGTCCCTGCTGTACACGTGGTCTTCAGCCTTCTTCCATGTTCTTCCTCTTCACAGTATTTCACATGCTTATGTTATGATTAGATGGAAAGGTGTTAATAAAACACAGTTTGTCCTTTCCCAGAACTCATCTCTTCACCTCCATAACAGGCTTCAATTTTTAATCTTCTCTTTAATTCCTTTTGTTTAAAAATAATCCTCTCATTTATTGGAAAATAATTTGGAGGAAAAGGATGCAAGCTCAGCCTCAGAGTTGCGAGGTTCCTTCCAATCCTGCTGCTGTGCGCGTGCCCTGCTCCCAGGACCCCTCAGTCGCTCAGGCTTCTCTTTCTGGGCAGGACAAGGGCTGGCAGTGGCCAGGCGCACTGGGGTGGGGGTGGGGGCCCATCCCACACACTGCTTTGCTTGTCACAGGGGCTGCTGCTGTCCTCCTCGTCCCTTGTTCACACGTGGGCCAACATCTGCTAGATCAGGCCATCATGGTCCACGTGCACCTGCTGGCTGTCCTGTGTCCCTGAAGGTTCCCCAGCTCAGGGGACACACAGAGGTGGGAAAGTGTCCCTGACATAACCAGAAGCACCATCTACCTTCCAGCTAAGTTTCAAATCACTTTCTTGGACTCAAAGTAGAACTGGTGTCCCAGGATGCAGAGCTTCTCTCCCACCAGGGTCAGCCCCCTGGACAGGGTCACTAAGGATTGTCACAACTGCCATTAGGAGCACGCTCCTCTGGAAGCTCCTCTGAAGCAGGGGCTGTGTCCATCCCAACCTTCCCCAGGGGGTAGCTCAGTGCTTTCCTGTTGGGCCTCACCACAATTGAACGGAAGCTCATCAGTCCCAGAAATTACAACCACAGTGACGTTATGTGACTGCAGGATTTTGTGCAGTACACAGGCTCCTAAGAAAAACAGGTGTAGCTTGTGCCCAAATCACAGGCACTTCCTTGGAAGCTGCAGAAATAAATAACTGACATTTTACCTCATGCCCCACCCTACTCCTCACCTGGAATCATGGCCAAACTCTGTGTGCCTCAGTTTCTCCATCCTCAGAAAAACAGGGTTAAAATACCCCCTTTTCCCTTCTTGGGAATATAGCAGGATGAAATTTATTTTGATAAAGGGAAGAGAAGCACCAAGTCTAGAAACTTTATTTCCTCAGAGAGAATACACACAACCATCTGTCACTGAACATGGTGAACCTACAGAACTTACTGTATTTCCGCAGCTGGTTGGCCAGGGAGAAAGCAGTTGATTCGGAAATGTTCAGTTTCTCCCTGAGGTCCAGAACCTGCTGTTTAGCCTCCACCAGCTGGGAGCGCAGTTCCCTGTTTTGTTCCCAGATGTCCATCTGTGCCCTCTGCCTGGACAGAGAGCAGAGGGACCCTGCCATGCTGGCCGCTGTGGCAGAAGAGGCACAGCCTGGGACTGGGGAGAAGAAACCCAAACACACGGTGGGTGAACAACAAATCAAATCCAATAGGTTTCATCAGGACTGAGGGAGGACCAACACTGGACTTCTTCACTTACTATTGGAAAAACGTGATCCACACCCCACAGCACTCAACAGTCCTTCACTTTGTAGTCAATCAGGCTCAGGACACCGGAGCTCAGAGCTGAAGTCACTGACTATAGCTCAGAGCCCAAGAAAAGTGAGCCAGTGGAGCTCAGCAAGCCATGTAACGGTCTTCAGTCGCCATAACAGAATTCTGTGCGGGTGCACGGAATGTTAGGAGCCCTGCCCCCCAGGTGCCTGGGCCATGCCGATGCACAAGCCAGGTGGTCTGGCCTAAAGGGGACACCACTGATGGGGACACCCCCTGAGCAGCCATGCTCCAGAGTGGTGTAGACACGTGCTCATGCCACAGACCCCTTCATTTCTCAGTAAATCTCAGCACGTTTCCTCTTGTCCATTCCCATGTCTGTATGGAAATATCTAGGTAGGAACAGTTTCCCCCCCAGTTTTATTTCCTTCATGGTTGTGTAGTCACCCAACCATTTCTTTACCATGAAAACAGATCTTACGACTTTTCCTAAATTAAATAACGTCAAACTTTTGCGATGTAAAAATGTAAATCTCTCGTGACTTTCTTCTCTGCATCTTCTCCCATCCCTCCAAATCCATTAGAAAGTATAGAACAAAATTCTGTCCTGTCTGAGTGTCCCTGCTGCATTCCAGGGTTACGTTGGCTTCAGTCGTCTCACAGGGGGCTGTGTCTCTCCTTGTACCTGCGTCACGTGTGACCTCCCACCACCTATGTCCTCCCGTGTGTGGGGTGCTTTGGGTTGTTACTTCCTCTCACTGAACATTAAACTTCATATTTGCTGCTAATGGATTTCTTTCTACTTCCTTGTGTTCCCTTTCCCAGCCATCACAGTGATTAAACTAGTTCATGTGCAGGTGCTTGAATACATGACGTGACCATCTCTATTGAAAAGACTTGTCAACCTCATGGCAGGTTTTACATTTTTGGTCATTTCATTCACATGCTGCACAGGACAAGGATCCAGAGCACCTTTATGAAACCTTGTTCTGTAGCTCTGTGTGTTGACCTGAAACGGTTGAGCTGTGGTTGTGTTCCACTAACTGAACATGGGAAGGTCAAGGTCATGACTCTGGCTGGGGTGATGAGCCTCCATGGTGACCACATGCAATGTGGTTTAGGGACACAGCAGGTGAGGCTGAGCTGAGAGGGACAGGCAGGCAGGGGAGAGGGACCCCTGCGCCACCTCCTCACATTCTTGGCTTCCAGTCCCACCCAGGTCTGGTGAGCCTGACACCTGGGAGACGCCCTGTGGCCCAGGTCTCTGCAGTTCACCTGCTGGACCTGCCTGAGTTGAGGGAGGAACTCATGTCATCGTGGGCCCCGAGCGTTCATGTCAGAGTGAAGGAAGGAGGACTGCTCGGCCACGTTTGACAGTGTCTCCCTCCACCCTAAAACACCCCCACACTACACTGTGGATGATGTCAGTTATGAGATGTATGTTAAGCCCCAGTGGCCACTGGGTCCCCATTTCAACCAAACACAGTTTTTGAAAAGATAATATTTCTGTTTCTCTAAGCAGCTCACTCACAGCTCCACAGCAGGCAGCCAGTTCATGTGCTGTATTGTGGCCACTGTGCTAAGTTCCATCTGCTTCCTGCTGTGTCATCCCCAGGAGACCCATGTCATTCCTTGGCCGTAGAAGCAGAGCCATTTTCCCAGCTTATTTGCTGCATTAAAGACCTTCTGATCTGGTGTACAGGGCCACCATTTGGGGCAAGTGGAGAGTGGTTTTGCTCCTGAAGTCACCAGGTGCTGCGAGATGCAGTCAGTTGTCTCCCACCACAGGACACTGGACCCGGCTCATCCGTGTGTTCCGCAAAGCGTCACTTTCTGAGCAGGTTCTTGACCTTTGTAGAGACCCGTTGCCCAAGCAGACATCGTGCAAGGATTTCCAGTCCGTCACTGCGCTGCTTCTCTTCTTACTGCTACAATCTAGATATGATCTGTGACGTACACACATGGAGAGGACCCATGCTGAGGATGTGTGACAGTCAACTGTGACAAAGGAAGCTTGGACCCTCCCTGCAGGACGTTCTCCACATGCTGTGGGCATGAATCAGGAGGAGGTGCATAAAGCCCAGGGCCGTCACTGCTCCTCATCATCCTCTTCCTCATCAGCAGGGGAGCGAGGGGGTGAGCTGTTGATTCCCCACCTACACACACCCCTGGCTGAATTCAGAGCAGACAACTCTCAGCTCCTTTCAGTGGGGACCGGAGCTCCTGTCCTCTGCCCCCCAGTGTGACGAGCACAGGACACTACCCACAGGGATCAGGAACTGCCCTCGCTGAGCTCAACTGACTTAGCTCAGCGTCCCTAGGTGAGCACAGATGTCGGATTTTTCACACAGGGACAGGGTGGACAGACAGTGAAACAAGGGTGTGGGACATTTCTGTGTCTCTGAGCACAAGAGTCACGATGTTCCCCGAGCCTGTGAATGCAGAAAGCCAGTCCAGCCCCAGTCCCTGCGTGTTCCCTGCAAACACGGAAACAGCTTTATTCCCTCCACACTCGTTCTTTACTGCGAGATCTGAGAGTAAATTATGAGCTATTGAAATTCTAAAAATGGAGTCATCGTTTAATTAATTTTGATGTGATGGGAGATTAGGAAGGTATGGAAACATGTAATTACCCACAAGAACAGGGACCAGCGTCACCTTTCTGGCAGACATGGACTTAAGGGTCCCACTAAACTGGCCTCATGGTGTCTCCAGGTGCCCATGACGGAGTCAGCAGTTCCCCCTGGAGACCTTGGCTCTGTTGACCTTGACACGACCTGGAGGCAGATGCTGGTGGTGTCCTGGGAGGTCAGGAGTGTTGTCACCCAGGGCCCACCAGCTGCTGGAAACAAACAGAAGGGGGACCAGGACAGCCACTGAGGTCACCCCCACACCCCATGGGACCCTCCCTCACCGTGACCACACTTGCCACGATGCACGGCCTACCGGCCTGAGAGCTCCGTGGATGCTGGGACACAGTTTCACCAACTCCGTGTTCACGGTTCCCACTCAGGCCCGGCACCAGGGGGCTCCCCGCAGTGGTCGTCAGTGACTGAATAAAAGTGGTTTCTGACTCCAGCACCCCGTCTACACTCCTTCCCTGAGTGTTCTGTGAGAGACACCCTCCTTCCTGCCAGGGAGCTGCACGTCTCCTTCTGTAGAGAGACCCCTGCCCTACAGTATCAGAACTCAGGGACAGTCCCCTGTGGGGGTCTGGTGACACCGGGACTGCTCTCAGGAATTCCCTTCCTGTTCACTGCGTCATGGGGATGACGTGTCTGTGACCTCTCCGCCCGTTCCCTGGGCTGCCACCAGACCTTTCTCAACTGAAAGGCACAGAGAATAGCCAAGTGTCACTACTTCATGTGCAAGGGTCCCCTGTCCCCGGGTCACTGGCCTAGAGCAGCATGTCCACCCTTCTCCTGCTCAGCCCACCCTGACCTGGAGGGCGTCCACTGCCAGGGCAGCCCCAAGGACGAGGCTGCTGGAGCTGGGCAGGGTCTCACGGTCACTTCTTCCTCCTCTTGGGGTTGGTGCTTCCCTCAGTGTGAACCAGCTCTGAGTCCAGCCTGTGGGTGTCCTTGGCCAGGTGCCTAGGACCCCAGTGCCCTGAGCTCCTCTCCCATCCCCACTGCTCTGTCCAGGCTGGCCCTGGAGGGTTTGGGTGATGACAGGCGTCTCTCAGTGACTCCTGATCTCTAAACCCAATTTGTCCTCATTCTCACCCCGTGTGTGTCCACCTGCACCACCGTTCCTGTGTCCTTGTTTCGGTCATTCTCATCCCCCAACCTGCCGGCTCCCCTTCCTCCATCTGCTCCCTCAGTTCTGAGTTCTCAGGGTGTGGCCTCAGCTCAGGGCCCTGCAGGAGATAGTCAGAGTAGGGACCAAGGTCAGGTCTCCACTGCGGGTCGCAGGGCACCTTTACCACAGCTCTGCCCACAGAGACTCAGAGCAAACCCGGCAGGAAGGTCCCTGGGAGAGGTGCAGTTGGAACCTTCACTTCCTGATGGGGAAACTGAGGCCCAGAAGGACTAAGAGATTCTCCCCAGCTCCCTCACCCCTTGCTGGCAGCAGGGCCACCTCACAAGCCTGGGCCTCAGCTTCCCTGTCCAAAGCACCGAGCTCTACCACCAGGAACTCACATCTCTGTTTCTGGGATTTGGGATCCAACATGGCTATTTCCACTGTTAAAACATCTCAGATGTCTCCATCCTGGGACATATCTTTTATCACAGTTCTATAGTTCTTAGCCCTATATTTTGTTCTTTAAGAAGAGGGTCTTGCTGTGTCGTCCAGGCTGGCGTGCAGGGCCATGAACACAGCTCACAGCAGCCCCAGACTCCTGGGCTCAAGGGATCCTCCTGCATCAGCTTCCTGAGTAGCTATGACAACGGGTGCCCACCAGTACCCAGAGCTCATTTATTATTATTATTGTTAATATTATTTGTAGAAATGCTGTGGTATTATGTTGCCCAGGCTGGTCTTGAACTCTTGGCCTCAAGTGATCTGTCTCCTAGACCTCCCAAAGTGCTGAAATTACAGGCTGGATCCACTATGCCTGATCCAGTTCTATTATTTATACTCAGTTTTCAATCAATGACTGGTCTCAGGTGACAAAGAAACACAAAGGATAAATTATATGTAACAGAATCACAAAAGAAGTATATTAGGTGATTATCTATAATCTCTTCAGTAGGAAGATGATCTTCAGCAGACCAGGGACTCTGTCCGCCCAGGTGATGACAGGTCTCCAGTGTCCCCACAAGCACCTGCTACAGTAAACAGTCAGTACTAATCAAGTGAATCATTCCCCGTCACTAAGAGTCATTCACTTTTACCAAAGACCTCTCATCCCAACCACCGTCCCAGCCAAATTCCATCCTGGGTCAGTGCGGAAGCAACAACAGCACAGCGTCGGCTCAGCAGATCTGAGATTCAAATGCAGCTTCTCGCAGGCCAGGGATGCTTCAAAGGAGAATTTCTCTACCCTCTTTGAGGCTATAATCCTCATGTGGAAAATAGGGCAGCAGTCACCACTAGGGTTTGGGATGGTTAAATAGAATAACATGAATCTGAAAGGCATCCCGGACTTTACTAGACACAGAGCTAAAGAACATGCATGTGAGTCACTGGGACACTTGTTAAAACATCTCTGGAGATAAGGCCCAGGAATCTATTTCAGAGAAATATCCCTAGAGATTCTCACGTAAGAAAAAAGGCCACCATTAAATGCACATCCTGGGAAAAGGTCCCCAGAACTCTGATAACCACAGGAACAACTCAGCTAGAGCAGACCACGTCCCATGTCCATGGTGGCCTTCCTTTGGGAACTGTCCCCTTTTCCACATAAGGTGTCCCACCTGGTAGGGGACACAAGTGGGAACCCCACTTCCCCAGCCTGGCTTTTAGCTCCTCCATTCTCCTTTAGGTTTCTCCCTCTGATTTAATTGCTGGGGAACCTCAGCTCTCATGTGGGTCATTGTTTTAGAAACATCCCTCTGATTTTCTCCCCCTTGGAGATAGCCCGGGCAGAGATTGGTTCTGGTTCTCTGCAGTCCTGGACTTTCCCTTAAACCATCCAGGTGAGGTGAAAGCAGTCGGGACTGGCAGAAGTCAGCTCAGCACAGAGGACCCCGAGGAGCCTGAGACCACGAGGGCAGCCCCCACGGGAGACAGTGGGAACCATGCCATGGTCAGTGTGAGACCAATTTGGGTGGGAAGCATGTCCCAAGCCATTAAGGGAAGGTGCTGTCGTGAGGAGGAAGAGGAAGAAGCAATGAGTGTGAGAAGAAAGAGAAAGGTAATGATTCCAATGAAGATGAAATATGTGCAGAGCCAAGAGCCCAGAGGCAAAGCCCCACGTCACAGAGGATTCATCCAGGCTTTGACCTCAATCAAGCACTCACGCAACTATTGATGCTGTTTAATTATAGCCGTCCTAGTGGTGTGGACTGGGGTCTCATTGTTGGGTTCTTCCACGTTTCCCTTATATCTAATGCTGTTGACCATCTACCATGTGCTTCTTTGCAATTCATGTATCTTGTTTGGAGAAATGTCTATATAATTCCTTTGCCCATTTTAGTTGGATGTTTGTGTTTCTGTACTTGAATTATAAGAGTTCATTATATTTTCTGGGTATAAAATCCTTAATAGGTTTATCATTTGCCAGTATTTTCTGCTATCCCATGAGCTGTCTTTACAATCTCTTGTGAGTGTCTTTTGAGACAGGAAAGTTTTTAATTTTGTTGGCGCCCCATTTATCTGTTTTTTTCTTTCTTCTTTTACTGCTAAAGCTTTTGGTGACATGTTTACAAAACTGTCAAATCCAAGGTCATAAAGATTTCCCCCTACATTTTCTTCTAAGACCTTTAGTTTTAGTTCTTAAATTTAATTATTTTATCCATATTCAGTTAATTTTTAATATTTTGTTTGGTTAAGATCCACCTTGACTCATTGATTGATAATTTTACATGTCTACATGTGTAAAGAGATCTTCCAGTCAGTGGGATAAACTTATATTTGTTTCTTCTACGAAGTTTTCATTATTTCCAAATGATTTAAAGCATAATAGCAAGTAAACATTTTTTAAAAAATTCTCTAAGACAGTAGAAGTCATTCTGAATGCTAACCTGTAAAAAAAGTATTGAAGTGGAACAATGGCATTGTCATAAGCAGTCCCACACTGCCCTCTGGTGGCTGCATGAGAAAATGGCAAGAAGCCGAGGGGCTCCCTGGTTCTGCTGGCAAAAGGGGAAGACACTCAAACTTAGATACCCCCAAGTGTTCTGTGTCACCTTCCTGAGAGCTCACACTGTGTCAGACTCTCATCATCACCGCCTGGATTCCCCAGTGTCCTCCCGACTGGGACCCTGATGCTGCCACCTCCACACTGTCAGTCCCTCACCGGGCTCAGCCCCCACAGTCCTCTCACCACGTCCTGCTCTGCCTCCAAGACCTTCCTCTCCACGGCCCACGACACGACGCACGTCACCCCCCCCACCTTGTGGTCCTGCTCACTGTGGCCCAACATTCTCACCCAACCTCACTTCCCCCCAAATTGTCCTTGTGCAGATCGTCCCCTGGGGTCAGGCTGTCCCCCCCAGCCCTGCACCAGGGACCTTCCAGCATCCAGGTCTTTGTGCACAGGCTCCTCCCTCGGCCTGGTGGCCCCCATAGTGACTGAAGGCACAGTTTGCCACCGCGAACCATCATTCCAGTGGGACACTCACTAAGAGCTGGTGAGAGTTCCTGCTGGGCTCCTGGGGAAACATCTCCCCTCGACACGCCTGTCTGTGGAAGGAACTGTGAAGCCCAGGGACGAGCGTCGCACACTCGGCAGGACTGAAGGGCACTGAGGCAGGAATCTCCCCCAGGACCCAGCACGTCACCTGGTCCCTTCTCTACTGTCCCTGGAGGTGAACTCACTCCCTCCCCACCTGCCTTTCCCTCCCTGCACGGTCGTGGTGGTCTGGAACCTTCCTGGGAATGTGGCCAACTCCTGACGCCCTGAAGGCTCCTTCACGTTTTTACTTATTTAGCCTCATGATTGTCACAAAGCTCATCTCCCCTCGGCTCCCTTAGGTCATTCAAATATTTGAGCTGGGTGTCACCACACTATGGTGTCGAATGTCAAGGGTGATCATTGTCAGGTTTCTCCTGTGTCCAGCTGTGTGGCCCTCACGGATTCCGGACCCTCCTCCATAGACTGTTAGACAGGTGTCCCTAACCCACCCTTGCCCCGGGGAGTCTTGTCCTCCCACAGGGACGTTCCATTTGCACCACTGCAGACGCAGACCGAGGGGCTGTCCACGCAGCCTGGTCTTGCTGGTGGCCCTGAGCTGCGTGGACCCTCTTCCCGCCCTCCCCTGAATGGCTGCAGAGCCAGGTCTCCCCAGCCTGGTCCCACAGGGGACGGTTACAGCACGGCTGGGCATGTGGCACGTTCCTGCTGCTGCCCAGAGCCTCCTCCCTCCGGGCGGAGCCTGCGCAACCCACGCTGCGGAGACGGAGATGCTGTCCCAGCACAGGGCGAGGGACAGCGTCCGTCACACTCCCGACTTCCGTGCCTGGTGTTGCATGGCTACGTGGAGAAAATCCTTGCTAAAACATCCACGTGTCATTTAGGTGACATTCGTGCTGTGTCTGCCGGGGCTCTCCCTGCAGGGGGAGGGTGGGCGGGGCAGACCGCCTGTGCCACCGCTGCCGGGCCCGGCTGGGCACTGCACACACACACGGTTCACACTATCGCAGGGAGGCCACGCAGGAGGTGGCCTTCTGTGATTGTGACCCCACTGCAGAGGAGAACTGGCCTCTCCTGGCCCGTGATTAGTGATGCCTGGCAGGGCCGTCCCCTCCCACACTCAGCTCCCTTCTGAGACCTGTGTCTGAGCATCTCCCGTCCTCCTCACGGGAGCCCAGGCCTGGCGGGGTGGTTGTGCGACTGAGCCTGGAGCTTTCCAAGGGCCCCAGGACAGCCAAGGTGAGAGCAGAGACCCTGGGGACAGGGCGGGAGAGACAAGGACCTTGGAGCCCCTGGTTGATTGCCAATGGGTCTCATGGAGCTGCAGCTCCACCTGCAGAGTGGAGGCCCCGCCCAGGACATGCAGGGGACATGAGATGCCACTCACAGGGGAGACTCGGGCAGACCCTGCTGTGCACATGCTGCAGGGGCTGGGACCTGCCTGTGCATCTGCGGCCTGCACAGGGCAGTGGGGGCCAGGCTGGCAGAGACACGGCCAGGTGCTGGGAAGACGGCAAAGCTCTCAGACCCACCTCCCCTCTGTGCAGGAAACTCTGCCCAAGCACCTGACGGGAACCAACAGGGTCTCCTGAGTCAGCCTGCAGGGACATTGCTCAGCCCAGGCAGAGGACTGAGCACAGTGAGGCCACCTGGGATGCCAGTGAGACTGACCAGCTTCATCACGGGAGGACTCACCTGCTCCATCCAGAACAGACTGGACCTCAGGCTCGGCAGACAGGGAGGCGGCGCTTCTGATCGGCTCTCGGCAGTCAGACAGGTCAGCACCACCAGGAGGGAAACCCTGCTCCGTCAGTGCCTGTGACAGCCCTACAGTCCCTGCATCCTCCTGCAGCTCACTGGGCCCACTGGGGAGAGGAAGAACCAAAGATGAAGGCAGGAGGGGTGAGACCCCTGAGCACCCCGTGGGGCCTGATGGGAAGCACAAGGGGGGGTCCAATGGCGTGTGGCCTCCCTTCGCAAAGGAGGCAGGACACCCCCTCCTCTGCTTTGGGCACAGCTCGGCTGCCTTGGCCATGGGGGTGACAGACAGAGAGAGACAAAGACAGAGAGAGAGACAGAGGTCACAGGGCAGTGCAAAGTGCACTGACAAGTGAGGAGCTAAGGAGGAAGAGACCCCCCCAGACGCCCTGTCAGGTGCAGGCAGGACACACAGCACACAGGGACCCATAACCCTGGGTCACCCCACGGCCCCAGGCAGCTCTTCAATGGATCCTGCAACATGTTTGCTGAATGTGCAGCAGTTTTTCTGAAATGTCTGCAAAGGTAGGTTTATATCTGGGGCATCGTGTGCCTAGTTGCTGTGCCTTCTTGACATGAACTTTCTTTTGTCTAGTTACGTTTCTTCCTGTGGAGACCCTGCCAGCAGGCTGGGCCGCAATGAAGACGGCAGGGACGCCTCCTGATATTTTTTTTTTTTTTTTTTTTGAGGCAGAGTCTCGCTCTGTTGCCCGGGCTAGAGTGCCGTGACCTCAGCCTAGCTCACAGCGACCTCAAACTCCTGGGACTACAGGCATGCGCCATCATGCCCTGCTAATCTTTTTTTCTCTATATTTTTAGTTGTTCAGCTAATTTCTATTTTTTTTTTTTTTTAGTAGAGACGGGGTCTCGCTCTTCCTCAGGCCGGTCTCGAACTCCTGAGCTCAAATGATCCTCCCGCCTTGGCCTCCCAGAGTGCTGGGATTACAGGCATGAGCCACCACGCCCGGCCCCTGTTGAGCTTTAATCAGTCATTTTTTACTCGCATTACTCAAAAATGCCTTAACTGATATCCTGGCCCCTAGCCTTATCCTCCCTTCAATCTGTCCTCAACATAACCACCTGCTACATGACTGATGTCAAGTCACAACCTGACCACGTCACTCACCAGCTGACCCCACCCCGCCACTGAAGTGATTCTCAGTCTTGGCCGAGCATTAGAATCACAGGAGAGAACATGTAAAAAGCCTGATGCTTAAACCACACTTCAGCCCAGTGAAGTTGGCGTCCCTAGAGGTGGGGCCTGGGATTACAGTTTCCCATGCATCCCAGCGACTCTAGCACCCAGCCAGCACTGAGAATCCGTAACCTACAGGAAAAAGTTCCAGATCCTCGATTAGGGCCACTGGCTGGCTCCTGCCTTTCTTCAACCTTCTCTCCTGCCACTCCCTCCCCCTCACTCCCTTGCTGGCTCACTCTTACTTATACTTTGAAAGTTTGAGCTCAGCCATCACCTCCTCCTGGAGGCCCCCCAAGACACGGGGTGGGGCAGGCCCCGCTTCTCTGTTATGCCAGGGACCTGTGCATCTCTCAATCACTGCATCAGCCTCACAGGATTATCATTATCTTTTGATTGTCTCCCTTGAAAGATGGTTTCTTGAGGGCAAGAATTGTGATTAATTTTTGTATCCTAGCACTTGGCAAAGAATAGGCACTCAGATATTTGAATGATTAAAAAGTGAATACCCAAATATGTTCGGTAATATTTAAATAAAAACTCTAGTAAGGGACAACTACATAGTATTTCATCAGTTGCCCACATTAGAGTTATTTCAAGTTATTTTTACCAAAGCAACAGATATAACAACGAGGCATGTTACAATCGAGGCATGCTCAGTTAGCTTCAGAAATAAAATGACTCCTGACTGCACAGCTCCATGATGCCCCATCTGCAACTGCCAACATTCCAGGATGCGCTCATCATGCCGTTACATGTGGCCCAGGCCCAACAGAACCGGCATGTTGCTGACAGAGAGTGGACAAAGGCCTGTTCCTCCTCCTTTAAGCGAAGGAGCCCAGGGAGACTGTGGCTCTAAGAGCAAACACTGGCTGAAACCTTGACTGCCCCCCCCAGTCGAGCTGGTCTCCCGTCCCTTTCATCGCTGTGGAAACCATCCTGGCCAGAGGGCGGCTTTCACCGCAGCCACGGGATGTGACCTGCAAACCCGTAAGTGGCGGTTTTAGGTTGGCAGGTGCAGAGAGAATATTCTTTGACCAAATTGCTCCTGAAAATATTAAAAGGTGATATTACTGAGCTAGAGAGTAAAAACACGCAGATGAAAAGTTTATTAATGGAAAGGCTTTTACCTTATTCAATTTTGTTAAGTATTTTTCTTGCACACTGTACAAAAGCCTCTTCCACATTCTCTCATCAGCGTACTTGTCTCCAAAAACATCAGCTCTGAAATTGATATCAAACAAAATACAACACCACATTTAGAAGATGAATCATAATTTTCACTTACTAGGAGCCCATTTAGCATTCTTAGAACAGCAGACAAAATATGACATAAAACTATGTAATTCTGTAAATACAAAATCAATATGTGTCAGTTATGTTTTTTAAAATGTTAGAAGCATTCTAACTTTTTCTGAAAAGCAGCTGCCATCTTGTGTTAGCACTTAATCCACTGGAGAGACGGAAGGAGCAACGAGGCTTCTGCAGCCGGCACGACTGCCCAGCGGGAGAAGGCACCGGCCGCACGGCTCTGCCAAAAGCAGCAATTTCCTTCTTCAAACAATCTGTATGTTACCACAAGTACAATCTACACGTCTTTGTACTTTCTAGGGGACTGTATCACAATTTGTCACTCTGCCCGTGGAAAGGCCTATAGGAATGAGCGCTCCTTTTACCCAGCAGAGGGACTGCCAGTCCTCAGACAGGCCTGTTTCGCTGCTCTCCAGGCAAACCACGACCTCTCCAGCCTCTTGTGTCCTCACTTGTAAAGATGTGGACATTTCAGTCACATGAAAATTCCTTTTGTGCTTTTAACATTCTTAGCTTCTGTATTTCTAAACAGATCTTTGAAAACTGTCATGATTCTGGCTTATGTGTTTCTCTCATGTTTATTTTCTTAGCAAGAAACTAGTCAGTTTCCAAGAATGTAATACAGTAGTCCTAGAATCCCATCAAACACCGATATTAGGATATTGTAGTTCTTGATTGGTTCTAAAACTTAAAGTTATTTAAAATGTCTGAATTTTGGCCAGGCACAGTGGCTCACACCTGTAATCCTAGCACTCTGGGAGGCCGAGGTGGGAGGATTGCTTGAGCTCAGGAGTTCAAAACCAGCCTGAGCAAGAGTGAGACCCCGTCTCTACTAAAAATAGAAAGAAATTAAGCTGAACAACTAAAAATAGAAACAAAAAACTAGCCAGGTGTGGTGGCGCATGCCTGTAGTCCCAGCTACTCAGGAGGCTGAGGCAGAAAGATTGCTTGAGCCCAGGAGTTTGAGGTTGTAGTGAGCTATGATTACGCCACTGCACTCCAGCCCGGGCAACAGAGAGAGGGGGGTGGGTGGGGGTGGGGGGGGTGTGGGTGTGTGTGTGTGTGTGTGTGTGTGTGTGTGTGTGTGTGTGTGTGTCCATTGCCCCCCCCGCATATATATAAATAAATAAATTTCACTTTAACCCAAGATCTCTAATATTCAAAGATCTAATACTAAAAAGTCATATGAATGTTAATAGATTTGCTTTTATCATCATAGTAACTTTTGTAGGCAGAATGCAATATACTGAAAATACACTAAATAAGTCTAAATTTATAGTAAAAACAATCTCAAATTCTACATTTCCTAAATATAACCTTGAAACTCCAATAGATGTTTTAAACTCAAAGAAATGTTGTTACCCCCCAAATTTGCCATTTGAAAAACAGTAAGAGATAAAAGGTCACTTGCCATTTTCTTGAGCAAATCTGGAGGCTTCTATGAACGTAACTTCGCGATCTGCATCCAGGTCCTTCTTGTTTCCACAGAGGATGATCACAATGTTCTGACTCGCTAGCGTTCTGGCATCTGTTAACCAATTAGTAAGCGCATTGTAGGTTTCTCGGCTGCGTAATATAAGATTGTGAAAATAATACATGCATTTTATAAAGCTAGCAACTCTTTCTAGTCATTCTCACTACTCACACTGCTTTTCAACGTTTTGAGGTAATGGCAACAACACCTTTAAGGTAACTCACATAACCTGAATGCACCAAGTACATGACACACTCCCAGGGTCTCTTTCATTTTGTTTCCAGAAAAATGAGACAATAAGCCAGAGAGTTTGTTGTTTTTTGTTTGCTCAAGCAAAAGGAAACAGAATTTCCTTCCTTTTTTTTATGAATATCTGTTGAGCTCTTAGTATGTGCCAGGCACAGTCCAGACATTGACTGGTGAGCAAGATGACAGCTGATGGCTGCCACCGAGTCAACCCTGCAACGTGCTGGCAGGGTTGTTTTGTAGGAATTTATCACACTGACGCTTTATAAGGACTCTGTGATGGACTGCTATTTCCCCCCCTTTTCCATGAGAAACCTGAGGCCCAGAGAGATTAATTAAGTTGCCTAAAGTCACACAGCAGCCAGTGGTAAAGCCAGGACCTTGCTGACTCCAGGACCCACTCTCAAACCTGCTGTTTCCAGCTCTCATGTGTCTAAAGACAAATTTCTGACCATGACACTTTGATACCCTGATTGATGACTTCACATCTGAGCCTCTCACCGGGCAAGCGCAGCGCGGGCTGGGCCGGGAGCTGCCTGCCTTCTCGTAGAGCACCCAGCTCCGAGGACATGGCCTGGAGCAGGGAAGCAGCCGGGTGATGTCTCCTCACTGAACTGGTTCCCACCTGGAAGGAACCCCTGATGATACCATTTAGACGACACCTTTCTAGGTCTGTGCTGGCAAACACTGAGGTCAGGGTTATCTGACGGAATTTCTTCAGGGCAGGAATGTTCTCTAACCTGCCCTGTCCAACACAGAAGGCACCAGCCACACGTGGACCCTGAGCACTTGAAACGTGGCCAGTGCAACTGAGGAACTAAATTTTTTACTTTATTTAATTTCATTTAAATTGCCATAGGTAGCTAATAGCTACAATATAAATGTTTCACGTTAACTTAATTTAAACCTCCAATAACCTCACGAGGATGACATGATTATTATCACCTTCATCTACGGACCAGGGAACCAAGGTCCAGGCGGCTGAAGCACCTGTTACCAGCTGGTAACGGGACCAGGACTGGAACCCAGGCAATCTCCACCCAGAGTAACTCACTTCTAAGAACTCACCACACAGAAAGCTTCGTGAACCTTGAGGAAAGTGTCCAGGCATCATGTTAAGAAATGTAATGAAACATGAAAAATTGCTTTATCTACCTAAAACCTTGTAAACATGTTTCTCTACGTGGTAAAGTAGTGGTGGGGGCTCGTTCCAAGACCTCTCAGATCCAGATGGAAGTAAGGGGCTTCCTGGGTGACGGCTGCACCGCCTGCCCCGGGCACCTGGGTGATGGCCGCACCGCCTGCCCGACACCTGGGTGACAGCCTCACTGCCTGCCCGGGCACCCACAGCACACGGCACACACAGCACACAGTGCGCCTTGCCAGGGCCGGGCTGCAGACGCGGTGCTGGGCGGCCTCCTCTACCCTGGGAGCTGGCATCACCTGGTGATGTCGCAGACAAGGAGCACCCCGGCTGCGCCTCTGTAGTAATTTCTCGTCACGGACCTGGAAGAGTGACACTGGCTTTACTTCCAACCAGCTGAGACCCTCACTACTAAATACCATCTTCCCACAAAAACACCCACGTTTGCTTTGTGAACCACAACACAGGGCAGACGTTGTTCTAATATAGAAACGTTTGAAAGACACTGAACACACGTGTGGGGAGCTGTGCTGTCTGAAACCAGGTCACAGGAACGACAGGAGGTGGGGAGGCCGGCCTGGGACAGGAGGACGCTCTCTCAGGGCCAAAGCAGCCACGAGTGGACGTCGCCCTGAGACTCCTGAGGAGGGCGAGGCATCTGCAGGCAGAAGAGCCACCGCCAAGCCCATGCGGGCTCCCCAGAGTCCCCTCCGCCTCTTCTAGGGAACAGGGATGTCCTCAGATGGGAACCGCCTCGTCTCCCGGCCAGGATCCACGGTCACCGCTGCCCATCACCAGACAGGAGACCGATCCCCGGCCCCGTGCCCTGCGCACACTCGCGGGACTGTTCTCTCTCAGTAACACGCTTTCTCCCCGCATTACCCATCTCTCCCCCTTTGCTGTATCTTTTTCCTATCAGCAAAATAGAGCTGGCCCTGGCACCTACCATCCTAAAACACCAACCAAAAACATGCTGGCGGTCCTGTCGGCGACTCTCCCTCCGGCCGCCCGCAGTCCTCAGCCCTGCCTCCGCCGCCTTCTCTGCTGCGCCCGCCCTGGGTCCGTCTCTGACACTCTCCGCAGCAGCCTGCCGAGGTCCCCCAGCTCCGTGTGCCCAAAACTAGTGGCCACTCCTGTCCTCGTCCACCCCACCTTTGCGGCTCGCCATCTCCGGGTCTCGCACCTGCCGGCCACCGCCACCCCAGCGCCGGACCCTCTCAATCTGCCCTGTGGGGACTGCAGCTCCGCTGCGTGGGTCCTGGCCTCTCTTTCCTGGTGACATTCGACTCCAATTTGTCTCCAGCTCAGACTGCTTCACTAAGACCCCACTGATGCCCCCACACGGCCATGAGACTGCCTGATAAACACGGCAGACTTCACATTTACAAGACAGAATTCCTTTTGGTCCCTCCCTCCAGGCCCATGCTGGCCTAGGAAGGGGCATCACTCCCTGCCCAGGCTCCACAGCAAATCACCCCCACGTTTATCCTCGACTCCTTTTTGTCCACCTCCACGTTCGATCTCCGGCCAAGTCCCATCCCTCACACCCCACACATCCTGCTCCAGGCACGCCTTCCCCTGTCACCTGCACCCTCCGCACCCAACCACCGCCAGGCCTCTGCCCCCACGCTGCGGTCGCCTGGCAGCTACCCCGCTGCCTCGCGGGCCTTAGTCCTTCTCCAGGGCAGCCCAAGTCCTCAAAGCCAGCCCTGTGCTCAGGCTGTCCCCCCGCCCACTGTGCCAGGCCACCGGAGACTTAACCTTCCTTGGTGAGTCACTTCACTTTTTCTGGTTAGCAAAGAACTTGCGTTCTGCTTAGCACAGTAACTGAAGTGTTTAGGAGAACACCAACTCCCTCTCCCTTTCACTCCACTGCCGAGCCCAGCCCTCACCCACGATCCTGACTCACCACCACCAAGCCCCACTGCTGCCCAGCTCGTTGTGTGGCCTGGAACATCCTGCTCCGTAGTCCTGGCTCCCTTGTTCGCTCCTCCTTTTCCAGATCAAACACTCCCTAACCTTGGCTACCTTCCCTCCCCACATTAAGCTCCAATAGTCTGTTTCTTTCCTGACATTTGGCCCAGCCCTGTCACTCTGGGACAGTGTCTGGCTCTGCTGCCCAGGCTAGAATGCAGTGGGTTCACTGCAACCTCAAATTCCTGGGTTCAAGTGATCCTTCTGCCTCAGCCTCCTAAGAAGCTGGGATTACAGGTGCATGCCATCACACCTGGCTAATATTTTTTTTATTTTTTGTAGGGGATGGGGGTGGGCTCTTGCTATGATGTTCAGGCTGTTCTTGAACTCCTGACCTCAAGCAATCCTCCTGCCTTGGCCTCCCAAAGTGCTGAGATTTCAGGCATAAGCCACTGAGCCCTGCCTGTTTCTTAAGAACTATATTCATCATCACTCAGAGGTGAACCCTATTCAACTTCTCATGATATTCAGATGGTTACAGGCAATTGAACTCAAAGAATAGTGCTGTTAGGATTATGTCAGCAGGATGAATGGATAAACAAAATGTGGTATATCCACACAACAGAGTATTATTCAGCCCTAAAAAGGAAAGAAATTCTGACACATGCTACAACATGGATGAACCCTGAAGACACTGTGCTAAGTGAAATAAGCCAGTCACAAAAGGACAAATACTTAAATGAGAGTCAAACTCACAGAGACACAAAGAAGAACTGTGGTTGCCAGGAGCAGGAGGAGGGAGAGTGGAAAACTGCTGCCTAATGGGGATGAGCAGCAGTTTGGAAGATGAAAAAGCTCTAGAGGTGGATGGTGGTGACATCTGTACAACAATGTGACTGTACTTAATGCCAATGAACTGTACACATAAAATGTATATTTTATGTTACCTATATTTTGCCATAATAAAAATAAACAAACAAATAAATAATGCATGCCAGGCTTAATCATTTTCATTGAGTACTTTTACAACCCAAGAAATTGAAGGGAAAATGGTCAAGCTCGTCAGACTAACAAGAATATTGGAATTTCTTTTTTTTTTTTTTTTTTGAGACAGAGTCTCGCTCTGTTGCCCAGCTAGAGTGAGTGCCGTGGTGTCAGCCTAGGTCACAGCAACCTCAAACTCCTGGGCTTAAGCGACCCTCCTGCCTCAGCCTCCTGAGTAGCTGGGACTACAGGCATGTGCCACCATGCCTGGCTAATTTTTTTCTATATATATATTTTTAGCTGTCCAGATAATTTCTTTCTATTTTTAGTATAGATGGGGTTTTAGCTCTTGCTCAGGCTGGTCTCGAACTCCTGACCTCAAGCGATCCTCCCGCCTCAGCCTCCCAGAGTGTTAGGATTACAGGCGTGAGGCACTGTGCCCAGCCCAAATATTGGAATTTCTGAGTTTTGTTCAAGACCCTCTTCTATTTAAGAAATAAAGCCCAATACATTGTATAAGTTGTAAAGAGAAGAAGAAAACCAGGTCAAGAAGCTGGCAACATGTAGGCAATAGCATGTCTTAAGAGAGAAAAAGAACAATGTATAACACAGTTTAAAGATTCAAATGTTTCTGTACATAGGTACACAGAAAAATGAATTTCACAAATCCGTGTAATCCTGGAACTTAAACTATTCATATAGCTAAGCATGGACTTTAAGAAATATTTGTTCCAGGCCAGGTGTGGTGGCTCATGCCTGTAATCCTAGCACTCTGGGAGGCTGAGGTGGGAGGATCACTTGAGCTCAAGAGTTGGAGACCAGCCTGAGCAAGAGTGAGACCCCATCTCTACTAAAGATAGAAAAAATAAGCCAAGTGTCCTGGTGTAAGCCTGTAGTCCCAGCTTCCTGGGAGGCTGAGGCAGGAGATTTCTTAAGCCCAGGAGTTTGAGGTTGCTGTGAGCTAGGCTGATGCTACAGCACTCTAGCCTGGGTGACAGAGCAAGACTCTGTCTCATAAAAAAAAAATCATCATTTTCTGCTATGGTAATTTTGCTTAAATATACTCTATTATTATTACTATCCAGCTTGCATCATAGTCTCAACTAGCCAAAGGGTAATATATCTATTGAACTGTACCTTGCTGGACAAAAGATATATAATTACCATATTTACAAATATGTCATGGAGCTCAGGCGGTGATGCGGGCACTGGGCAGTGATGGTTGGCTGCTGCAAATACAGATGGAGCTTTGCTGGCTCTTCCTCCAGCCAATCACCTCCTGCTGTGTAGCCTGGTTAGTGACAGGCCACATTCCAGTACCAGTCCATGGCCCAGGGGATGGAGACTGCAGTTGTAGCTCAAATGTTACACATTATATGTTTGTATCAAAATATCACATGTATCCCATAAATATGTGCAACTGCTTATTATATATCCATAATAATTAAAAATAAAAACTAATAAGCAAACAAAAAGATAATTATTTAGAGTAAATATAAAATCTTTTGGTTTGAAAACCTTTTGGGATCAAATATTAATACATAAAAATGCTAGATAAAGTATATCATACTTTAAAAATGCATAGCTGAGCTTTTAGGAAATCTTCAGACGCTTAGAACAGAGAAGAAACTGAAAAAAGCAATGAGGGCCTTGGGTGGGGGGCTGCTAGACTGAGATTGGCTTTAGTGTCTGTTTGGGATGGGACAAGAGCTGGTGTCCACGTGACAGAGAGAGTACGGAACTGAATCTGAGTTTTCTTCAGGGTTAGGCCCGAAGTGAAAGGGTGAGATGAAAAACAAAAGCACACTCACTAGCTCAGGCAGGCAAGGAATCTTCCCTGACTCTGCCTGCTCTCTCAGCAGAATGGGATAAACATTCCCCTTTGAAAATTAATTATGGGCTGGTACCACAAGTAGGCTTGGGATTCAAATTTAAATAACCATGTGGACAATGAACCCCCAAGTTAGGAAATTAGCAAAAATAAAGGTGGCTCTAGAAAGGAGTATCACTGAGATGCCCAGAAGAAGCAAACGCAGATCACTCTGGAAGGACATATCCTCACCCAACACACACAATCCCCACACGCACCGCTGCTTCAAAAATAAACGTAAGACCACAAAACACTCAAGGAAACAAGCCACCAGGAGTGAATCAGCCAGACTATACTTTAGTCCTTCAAGATTTCAATAAAAGAACAACTCGATAGGCTGGGTGTGCTGGTTCACACCTGTAATGCCAGCAATTTCAGAGGCTGAGGCAGGAGGGTCGCTTGAGGCCGGGAGTTTGAGACCAGCCTGGGCAACACAGCAAGACCTTGTTCTACAAAAAATAAAAAAAATTAGCTAGGCACAGTGGTGCACACTTGTAGACTCGCACCTGTAGACCCAGCTACTGGGGAGCCTGAGGCAGGAGGACTGCTCGAGACCAGAAGTTTGGGGATGCAGTGAGCTACGATAGTGGCACCACACTTCAGCTTGGGAGACAAAGACCTTGTCTCAAAACAAAGCAAAACACACAAAAAAGAACAACCTGATAAAGTATCTTCAATATGATCAATACCATAAAAAAGGAAGTGAATCCTAAAAAAAAAAGAATAGGATGTCTTGAAAGAATTAATAGATTTCTATTAATAGAATCTAGAATATCTACAAATAAAAATTACAGTAATTAAAATTACTCAATGGATATGTTAGAAAGCAAAGTGGGCAAGACTGAAGAGAGAAGTAGTGAATTAGAATAGAAACTGGAGGAAATTACCAGGCACCAGTATAGAGAGTTCAAGATAGAACATATGATAGAGAACTTAAGAGATGGGGAGGATTGAAGGAAAGGGTCTAAAAGGCATTTTGGAATTAAAAAAAGAAATAGGAGAATGGGGGTAGAGAGACAACATTAAAAGAATTAATGGGTGAAAATTTTATAGAATGAAAATTAAAGGATTGTTAGAATAAAAAATAACATTGAATCATGTGAATAAATAAGAATCCATACATAAATACGTAATTGTGAAACTGCAGACCAAAGACAAAGGCTGTAAAAGCAATTAAAAAAAAAAAAGGAAAAATTCCCCACAAAGAAACTCGGTGTCTAGACTCCAAAGGTCAGAAGCAATGGGGTCCTATATGCACAGGCTGGGGGATGGGGGGCATGAAAACAACCTAATGTACCATTTGATGTACAAAAACTACCCTTAAAGCCAAGGTGGACTTCTGCTTCCAGGACGATGGATAAGTAGTTTTCCCTGTTTCACTCATTAAGTACAACTAAAAACCCTAGATACTATATATGTGTGTGTGTTTATATATTATAGAGAGTTGAAGACAGAACATGTGAAAGAGAGCGTAAAAGATGTGGCGGATTGCACATATACATAAAAAGATGATGCTGCATGGGAGAGAGAAAAAGGCAGACGGGCCAGGGACTTCACAGCCTGAGGGATGCTATGGTGGTGAGTTCCCTGGGTTTTCCTTTTGCCTCATATATCTCAGACTTGAAGGAGAACAAGCTGGTAACCGAGAAATGCCAATGGGTACAGATGAAAAAAGTCCCAACAAAAGCCTGCTCTCTCTAGAAGCTACAGGACCAGGAAAGGGGCAGCTGAACAAGAGAGAAAACTCTTACACAATAACCACTCTCCTCTACCCAAGCATCACAGCAAAAACTATGGCCCACACCAGTAAAGGCCAAATGGGGAGCCTAAACTTCCACCCTGGCAAGGCTAACAAGGCACACCAACACCCCCACAGAGGGGGTGTCAGAGAAGACCAAGTAGAGTGCTGGGGCTTTCTGCTGACTGGGTAGTGAGCTCTTCTGCCCCTGCTACTGTGTCAGGGGAGACCACGGGGAAGGGCACTAGAACATGTTCATCCCCACCCAGCAGTAACAAGAATCCCTCTCACCTGTCAGTGGAGGCCGAGTGAGGAATCTGGACTTCTACCCCCACCTGCTGGTGATGAGGTAGTACCCAAGAAAGGAAGCCAATTAAAAGAGCTAAAAAAGATCCAAGTCTTGTAATGTAATACAAAAATGCCCACGTTTCAGTTGAAAATCCCTTATTATACCAAGAACTAGGAAGATCTCAAAATGAAAGAAAAAAGATAATCAATAGATTCCAACATCAAGTTGACAGAAATGTTAGAATTACCTGACAAAGATTTTTCCTCACAGTTGATCAAGAGAAAATAATTATAGCTACTTATGTGTAGTGTAGTAGCAGCTGCAGCAGCAGCAAGAGTAGGAGTAATTGTAATATTTCAATTTTAAATTTTTTACAAAAAATTATGTGGTTCCAACCTGGTCTCCAAAGTCCTCTGGGAATTTCCACAAAACCACAGGATCTGTAAATAATTGACACACATCCTTAAACAGAGGCAAAAGAACACATTTAAAGCAACAGTCCTGGTTAAATACTCTTAAAATTGTCAAAGCTACTTTAATTATAATTTTTAAATTTCTCTTGAGACATTTACAGTTGATGAGGTTCACTTCTTTTCCTTGATTGAGTTAAATATGTTGAACTTTTAAGGGTTTTAATGACCTTTGGAATACAACAAATGAAATTAGTAACTTAGGCCATCAAAAACCATTACTGTATTTCTTTTAGCAACTCACTTTTTTATTTACATGTCATAAAGATTCTGAACTTTGAATTTTCAATTTTAACTATGCCTACAAAAATATTGGTTTTAATTTGAAAAGAAAATTTTAAATGTGGTAAACATGTAATCACATACATTATAGCCCTCAGGGACTAGTCTAAAATATACAGCTTAAATTTCCATTTAAAATCCCCAATAAAAATTTACAAAAATTGTAATAATGTTTGCTTCATATTGGCTTTAAGAGTCCTAGACTTTGCAGTAATAGGTGAGTTGGCAGGCAGGTATAAGGCAGCTTATTTAAAATACAGTTGGTATTTGCAGGACAGTTCAGAGAAATTTTTCTAATATAGCTAGTAATTTGGTAATTTATATAAATCAATATTGCTTTATAAATATTCACATCAGCTTTTTGTTTTCTTTATTTCTCACAATACTTCTGTTTAGCATAAGAAAGTGAAGTTTTAGTTGTAATAATCACTAATAAATATGTTGGTCATACACTTATTTTTTAATTTTGTCAAAAACTTCTGAATACTTTAAATGTCTCTTAAAAGGATAGTGTTTAATAATAGATTATTACTTCTGACAAAAACCTTTGAAAGCCCAAGATAAAATATGAACAACAAGTACAACCTATATGACAGGGTTCGAACTCCACTCCAAGGAAAAGGCCCTGGTGGACCAAAGATCCACACTCCAGGTACTCAACCAATGGAAATCTACAGTTTATTTCTACTACTCCATATTGCTTTTTAAGAAATATTATTTAAGGATGTATAATTTCAAAAGTTTTAATTCCAAACTTTAATAAATGTCTAGCAACATTTTTAGCATGAGCTACTTCCTCCTGTGTTTTTATTTAACAGAATATTTTTCAAATATTTTAACTTAAAAAAAAGCATGCTTTCTAGAATTAAACTTTTTACTTATTAAGGAGTAAAAAGTTCCCATATAAGTTAACATAAATAAATCATTTAAAACATCTTATATGAAAATAATGTATTACAAACTTATAAAGGTAATATTAAATGATTATGTCCTCATGTAAAACAAAATGTTTCCATTTCTAAAATAAATTTGAAATGCATTATTCATCACCATAAAATACTCAAACATTAATGTCCTGTGGATAACTATGTTCCCAGTTGGAAAAAATATACATATGTGGCAATTTTAGCAAAATGGTAGATGCTAAGATCTAAATCTCATAAGACAAAAGTATATGATGGAATCTCCATCAAATAGGAAACAAAAGTTACTACCTTGATAAATTACTACAATAACTAATAGCCACGTAAACAAATCATAATGCAGAAATGTTACATAATGTTCTCATAAACAATGGAATTAAGAGGTTTCACTGTGAATATTTCAAACAACCCTTCTAAACAACTCAACTTTGTAGTTCTCATTTGAGAAAATGTTTGTGACAAGTTTCTTACACGTTGCTGTGCAGCCCTTACCGTCTGCCTGTACTGTTTGCAGCATTTACCTAAGTGTGTTTTCCTGTCTCGCTTTTCCTCATCTCTTACTCCACCAGTTTTTTCTGTACACTCTGCTTTTCCACACAGGGAAAACAAGTAAATACATGAAAATAGCATCTACTGGTTTCATCACGAAGTGGAAAATATCCTTTTCTTCTCATTAAATGAATTTTATCCTTCAGCACTCAAAACTTTATTATAATCATGTGCATCCATATTTTGAGATGGATTAACTTGGTTCCTGCCTATGTGATTAGATTTAGAGCACATCTGATGCATCTTTGTGGCAACTTTTCAGAAGTACTGCAAAGGAAGAAACAAAAGAGCTCTGAAAAAAATAATCCGATTCTACAACTTTATGCACAAAGACCGAATTTTCTGTTCCCTGAGGATTACTTTCCAGATACTCAATCTGATCTGGCAATATTAGGTCAATTTTATGCTGATTTTATGAGTGAAAGGATGAGAACCGCTGGTGGGAATAATCGCTGCCAGTGATGACTGATACACACTGCGTTTCCTTCTTGCTAACGTCTACTAGTAATTCAAAAGAGACTCCATATCTTAATTTAAAAAAAAACTTTGCCGCCAACAATCTAGAAACCAAGTAACGATAAAAATATATAACTTCATTTTGACATAAATATTTCTTATTTTAATAAGAAATGTTACAGTGTAGTAAAAAAAATACAAATTTTTATTAAATTAGTAAATTTGGAAGGTGAATATTTAAAGTATGATTTGTGTGCCACCATCACAAAGATTCCAAATCCATTAAGGGTTTTTTAAAATGTAAAGTAAGATAAATTCAGCAGTATATTCTTTTCTTTCCCAATCAGATATTTCACATTTTCTGGCCCTTAATTAAAAACAAAAGTTAAAATTACTTAGAATACTAATGTGATTCTACTTCACTATAAAATTATGCAGGAAGAAGTTTGTAATTTTCATAAGTGAATAATATTTATTTAATTCTGTAGAATTCAATGATGAAATATACAATATCTTTAAAATCACACATTTGTAAAATTGCAAATCAGAGACTACTTTTGAAAAGGTAGAATGTATCCTATTAGTGTTTTGCATGATTATAGCTTTCTGTACTTGATTTACCTACATTGTAGAATCAGAACTTTAGTGTGAGGAAATTAAAGTCAAAACAGTGAGGAGTTTGTCTTAGCCATACAGCTAGCTAATGTCAGAGCCTGGAGCTTTCTTAATTGAGATGTAAAGAATACTTACTTTAAATAATTTCCAATAATTCATACATTTTTGTGGCACATTTAACTTAAGTTCAATTTATTTCATTGAAAAAGCTATGCGGTACTAAAGAAACGGGAAAAGTCCCTGCCGGGCACTGACCTACGACACCCATGGAGGAAACCTAGTTGTTCAGAGCATTGTCTCAGGCACGGTTATCAGGTAGAAACACTTCAACTCAACTTGAAAAGTCACTGGCTTAATAACGTCAAAAAACATGACTAATGAAGGAATGAGGTCTTCTAAACATAAATGAGCAGAAATCATTAAAGAAAATGTGCGATTTTTGTTCTTTCACCTGTAGGGATACAATGGTGAACAAAGCAGAGTCCTTACCACTCATAGAAAAGAGGAGCATCAAAACATATAATACAGTAAAATTTTATGGTACTAGCTGCATAGGATGCTGCAGGAGCACATAATAAGGAAATCTAACCTAATTTAGAGAGCCACTACAGGACTTCAGAAGGAAAGGACAGGAAAATTGACACTCAGGTTAGATAAGAAAATGATGATTTGTGCCATACAGTGGGCAAGGGAAAATGCTACTGAGTGGAGAACCAATATGCGTGAAGTCTTGGAGGTTACAAGAAAACAGAACACATTTTAGAAACTGAAAAAAAATCTAATATATCTAGAATGTAGATTGGGAGGGAGACAACGTCAAGAGATGAAGCCGGATTGGCAAGGAAAGCCACCGAAGCAGACATGGCACAAACCAGGTGAGGAAGAACCACCAGAAAGGTATGGTGAATGCAGCTGGAGTGTGTGTTGTCACGAAGTCAAGGGAACAGAGTGCATCTAAAATAAATCCTCAAAAATGCTGCAAACATTGAAAAGTGACAACTGAAGAACTGCAACTGTATTTAAAGACATACAGCCACAGTCAGATGGGCTTCAATTAAAAGGCAGGAAGAAGGATGCAGATTTAAGATTATGGAAAGAGTGTGAGGAAAGAGAGACCGTATGGAGGCAATTTATTTAAGAAAGGCTATAAAAGGCAGAAGAAAGTAAAGGTGGGTAGAAAGGTTAAGTGTGACAGATTTGTTGTGTTTTAATTTCAGACGGGCACAGACTTGCACATGTTTAAAGGCTGACAGGAAGTGATGAGCTAGCAGAGCACCAGAGAAAGAAAGAGCCTAAGATCCCTGAGAACACAGCCAGGGCTGGAATCCTGGTCAGGACGGTGAGACGAGCCTTAGACAGAAGCTGGAGGACGTGTGCCATTGTTACAGGAAAAACAGAAGAGAAAGCCATAAATCTAAGTAAGTCTGTTGTGGTACAAAAATAAGAGTTTTGTGTAAAAGTTGCTCATTTTTTTTGTTTAGTAGGAAGCTCTCTGCCACCAAAACATGCAAATACATTTTAAAACAGCTATTTTCAGTTGAAGGTATACTACATATATATGAAGACTGTAGGATTGAGAAATAAGATGAAATAAATAAATGGAAGCATAAGTAGAATTATGAAATTAGGCAGCTTAACTTCTGGTCTTCTACCTATGAGTAACACAATGCTTTCCGTCTGTGATCAGACGCAGGTATTGAAAAATAGCGAATCAACTTCCTTCTCCACTTCTCTAAGTTGATTTTAAAAGAACAGTGTCTCATCTGCTTATCCAAGTATCCTATGTAACTATCATTTTCTACATGTGCTAGTATATGAAAAAGCCTGAAAAGCACGAAGTTTAATAACTACAGTTAAAATTATAATTTTTATTACATCTGCAAAGTAGTTTTCAAACCCACTAATCATTGTAATTTTATATTCAGCCTGATTGCAAAAAAGGATTTCAGGAAGTATCTCAATCATTTAGGGCCACAAATGACCTTGGCGAAACCAGAAAGCCAGAGAACCAACACCATGCCATTTTTCCTTGCATGTACCCCAGCAAAACACAGATTTACAGCATTGATGGAAAAATATCACTCATTCTGACAAAGCAGTAATAAAAAAAACACAATATTACAGACTGCACAACATTACAAACGTTAAGACTACAAGCAATAGTGAAAACAAAAACAAATTCATTGCTGAAAAATCTTAAATTCAGACTAAAAATAATCTTGATAAAACATAATCAGATGTGTGTACAAATTATTTTAAAGCTAACATGTAGATGAGAATATAGAATTTTAGTATCCTTTTAAAGGTCTAGTTCAGCAGTTCTCAAACTTTAGCGTGCAACAGAAATGTCTACACATCCACACTGTTGAGTCCTACTCACAGAACTTCTGAGGCTGGTCTGAGAAAACGCATTTCTAACATGTTCCCAGGTGATACTGACACTACTCGTCTAAGCACCAGACTTTGAGAGCTAATAGCACAGATCATGTATCTCTCACAATGATTACCATTATGTGTCACATGTTAAGGAATTTAATACTTCCTGATTGTAAATATTCTTTCTAATATGGCAATAAATAATTAAAAATTCTCTTTATTACATATTTTTTTATTTGACAATAGGTAGATCTTCACAGGGCCAAGAAGAAACACCACCCAGAGCAATTACAGCAGGAAATATTTTTAGAAAGAAAAACACTACCAAAATGTTTTTAAAACCCTTTCTGTGCTAGTAAGTCTACTAATAGGATAATTCTACTTCCATATCCCAAAGAAAAGAATTTTATTTCAAAATTGAGTGTTTTATGACACTGGACCTATATAATTGATGGAGAACTTTAGTTATGTGAACATAAAGATATACTGGCTATTCATTTCCTCTATGTACGCCACATACAGACACATTGACAGTCCATATCTAAACAAGACAGACATCTGTCTGTACCTTTCCATGTCAGATACGTGAGGAAATATTTTTTGCTGTGGTTTCTTAGAATGCTTTGCTTTGTAGAATTTAAGCAATTAAGTTCCAATTTGAACAACAGAAGGGTAAATGCACAGTAGGTGTATCTGTGAATGTAAAAAAATTTAAGGCTTTTGTTTATTTTGTATTTTCACAAAAAGTTTCATTATATATGGATAGAATCTTAGAATTTTCTGAATGAGAAAGGACCTTAAAGGTACTTTTTACCACTCGGACTTAGGAAAGTTATATTTCATCCTGCAGTTCTGGAGCTAGTAACTATCGAAGCCAAGACTGGAATCCAGGTATCCCGGCTTCTAGCAGGACATCCTCTCTGAAACACGCCGCTGCACGTACAGCACCACACAAGTAAACCCAGTTTGCTCTGGTTGGTTACCTTTGACTTTAAAGGTCATTCACTGGACACTAGTTTAAAGTACATTCACACTTAATTATCTACAAGAAGATATTTTCAGCAAAACAAGTATTTAAATTTTTTTTTGTAAAACAATGGCCTAAATCTTACAGACTTCCTCTGAACAATACTTGGAAATCTGTATGTGAAGAAACCTTGTAAAGAATATTAATAGTATTCAAATTAATATCCTCTCAATCTGGAATTAAAATAATTCTTCATATAATCATGTTAAGTTTGACTTACATGCACAAAAACCTTATAGAAATGAAAACATTATTTCAAGATCTTTTACTTTATAACCAGTTGCAAAAATAGAGATCACACTTCTATTTGTTGCTTTATATGATGTACACATTTAAAAGCAAGCAAATTTGGAAATTTGTCCATTTGTTCACCATCCTAAAAATGTACATAAGCAGTGATAGAAATAAAATCTAATGTAATGATCCCATTGTGATTATCTTCATTCTAAAGAGTCATCTGGAAAATCAAACTGCTTCTACTACTGTAAAATAATTTTGGTGCTTTTGAAATGCAAACCATAGAAACAACTTAATGGATAATTCTAGTCGTTCTAAATATTTCTCCCCAGAATAACCTAAAATTAGCATCACAACTCAAAATAAGAAAGCTCTTTTTGCTCATAGATTAGCAAATTCTAACTAAGGTAATGAAAATGAAACTTCTAAGAATCTCATATAATCCATACCGTGTTAGATATATCATTTTACTACTTCCACTCCTTTTAAATAAGACCTATTATAATAAAATGAAAACTCTCATCAATCACCTGATAGAGTAATTCCAAACTTAACCAAACAGGGCTAATGGGTGAGAATTGAATTGAAAACACCTTGACAAAGAAAGCAATTTCTTTTCTTGGCACTCCTCTGAAGCTGTGGGTGATCATGGTAATCAAACCATCAACAGTGAGGGGCCATCTGTCCCAAGGGCCCTTCATGAGAGTTAAAAAAAAAAATCAACAACAAAAAAGGGAAAGAAATGCTGTCCCACAGATGTTCAATTTTGATTAATCTATGACAAGGAACTTCCAACTGAGAATCAATGTTTTGACATTTTTCAGATATCAATCATAAAAAGCCAACACTAAGTTTTTATAAGAACACAGGGGAAAAGAAGTTAATAGGTTGCCTGCAGAAAGACGATCTGTCATACAAAACCTGATACACCTTTTAGTCAGCTAAGATGTGCATCCTATCCTAAAGCAATAGCTTTTATGATGATTCCCTTAAAGAGGAAGGAAGACAAGAGGCCATGTTTTAATTTAGCATGAGACAGTGTTTTTTAATAATTCTTCCTACAAGTATGTGATTAAACAAAAAGACAACATGTATTTTTATTCACAATATCCCTTATATTTAACTCTTTGAACTAAAACATTTTAAAGAAACACAGCCTTAGCGTGAAACTTCAGAAATGTAAAATTAACTGACCCTCTCATAAAAGTTTCATTTTATTCGTAACATTTAATTTTCATATTACACCAAAAAATAATTCTGTGTAGAAATGCAAACTTAGTGAAGGCTTTTCCCATTTGACATAAAGATAGTTTGAAGTGCAACAGACTCCTGGCACTCCTAGATATAACACACAGTTTCAATAATTTGGAAATAAGCTAAAATTTATGAGTAGAATCATACCTACTATTAAAATGACTCAAAGTTTACTAAGATGAAAATATTTGTAAGCTACATTAAGAATTACTAAAAATATTTTAAAATGAAAATACAATAAAACAAAATATTAAAGAACCAAATTAAGCCATGTGTCACATTTCTTTCAGAATACATCCAAGTTAGGATCAAATTAAATGTAGAATATACTTAAGACTCAACAAATAAATTCACTAAGAAATTTACTGTAAATGCAATAACTACTTATCTTTTTATCTACAAAGCCTAGGAATTGATTTTGTAATCCCAGAGAGATCTCATATCAGGCACAGGACAGAGGCAAATATAAATATCCTTTGGAAGAAGAAATACTCAACTCAGGTCTTGCCAAACATAAATTTGCAATTCAAAATTACTATAGAAAATCTAAACACCTGTGATTATAACCCATCAGAAACAGAATTAAAATATTTTGTTTTGCTCCTGCCTCAAAGGCTTTTGATATTAAAGTTATCTGAAACAACATATATAATAAAAATATCTAAAACGTTTAAAAAAGAAAATAAGGATTCCAAGTATGAGCAAACAATAAGAGATTTTTAAAGACAGATTTTGAAAACTAGAACTTCAAAAATATAATTTTTGAAATTAAAAGCTCAATGGATAGAATAAATAGCAAATCTTATAAAATTGAGAAGAGAAATAGTGAAATAAATCAGACACAAAAGATAGTAAACAGAATGAGGCACAAGGATAAAAACAGTGAGAAACCTAAAGGAAGTTAAGAAAAATGGGGACCAAAATAACAACACAGATCTATTTAGAGTTCTAAAAAATCAGACCAAAGAGAATGGAGTGTGTGTAATGGGGGAGGGAAGAAAATAATATTAGAAGAAATAAAGACTGATTTTTCCAAAACTGGCAAACAACATAAGCTTCAGATTCAGAAAGCACAACAAGCCCAAGCTAGAGCTCAAGAAAGACATTTGAGGCCTGATAACGAAGTTGCAAAGCACAAAATGATGTCGATAACTTTAAAAGTATCCTACAGAGAAAAGAGATAACTAGAAAAATAGACACGTTATTACACTGATAGCAGACTTCTCAATAGCAGCAATGGAAGCCAGAAGACAGTGGAATAATATATTCAAAACCTTTAAGAAAGTATCCTTGTCATTTAAAACCGTGTAAACAGAAATGTAGGCAAAATAAAGATATTTTCAGAAAGACAAAAACTAAAACATGCACCAAGAACAGATTCTCACTAAAGGAGTGTCTAAAGATTGTAACAGCAGGAAAAAAGAATAATTCTCCCTAAGGAAAGTGTAAAATGCAAGAAATCATATATTTCATGTATGCAGACCAATATATACAACAATGTTTATTGAAGCACTGTTTGCAATTGACAAAGTTTTAGAAATAACTTTAAATGTCCATCAATATGAAAATGGTTATATTATTATTATTCTATGACATACTATACAGCCCTGAAAAAGATTACAGTCTTGAAAAAATTACATTTGCTCATATGAAAAAAAATGTACAAAATACAGTATTAAATGAAAAAAGGAGACTAGATGAAGCCAGAAAGATAAGAGGAAACAAGGAGAACATAAAGAACCTTAAGAGTCATAAAGAAGAACTTGCCTTGAACTCTGGGAAAGGAAGCCACAGAACAGTTTGAGCAGAGAGGTAACATGGTCTCACATATTTCAACAGGATCACTCTGGCTTCTGTGTTGAGCATAAACTGAAAAGTGACAAAATAATGAGCCCAGGTATGAGGCTACTGAATAATTCAAATAATATTTTAAATGAACATCCTGGGAAAAGAACTTTCACCTTATAGATACTAGGACTAGAATTCAGACATATATTGACAATCTGTGGTGAAATAGCAGGGAAGACAGCAAATAATATAAGATTTATAAGATGATCCACCCTCCTGAGACAGAATTCATCCCAAGAGCAATAGAGGCCTATGAGTCAGAGGGAAACTCTCCCAGTGGATTACAGCGGGTGTTTATGAACCTGATCTAACTCAGGGACCTTGTCAGCAAGCGGGCACTGTGGAAAGTGTTTCATAGAATGACTAATGAGCTTTAGGTCTGCAGAACTTCAACACAGACCATGAGAAGCTGCCTCCCTACTCCGCAGGGACTGGACTCACAGTGCGGGCTGTGAAGGATCAAGTGGCGCTGAAAGTACAAAGGGCCGGCAACACCATCACGAATGGCAGCCCAGGTGACAAGAGCAGCAGCAGTGACACAGGGTGCACTTCAGTGCTCAAAGGTGATGGCACGCGTCCCTGCCAGCACCAGCCAGCATCACCAGCATCATCCTGGTGGAGCACCAAGCAAGGTCTGGAGAGACGACTGCGTCAGTCATACGGAGACGACTGCAGGGACAGGCATGAGGCACAGCAGCTGAGGGAGACGAGCGATTCCTCAGCACCTGTGAGACACCCCTGGGGGACCACGGACATAGGAACCAAAGTGAACACCTCAAACTGGACTAAGACCCAGAAGGCGCTCAGATACAGGTCATCAAGCTGCAACAACTGAGTCTGAATTTCAATGTGTCATCTCCACCCTCAAGTTAGTGATGCCTACGGACTTGTGGGCAACACTTTTAAAATATCTATGATAAAATTAAGAAACTTGTTAATGACAAAATACAATGATAAGCAAAACAAGCATAACCCAGGTATTATATTTCAGGTCTCTCTTGCTATACTATGAAAGAAGTAGAGATGTGAACAAATATTTCACTGTTACTAATTAAGCATTTTTTTAATTCTAAAATCTTCCCTGATAGCATCTTCCTTAACTAATAATGAGTTTATACCATTAACCTTTGAGGTCAATATTATGATTGGTAAATATAACACTGATATTGGCAAAAAGAATCATTTCCTTGTAGGGACAGAAAGCTGTTAGTCTGAACATGCTTACCAATTATTAACTCCTAGAGTAATTTTCACTCATTTTTCTTAAAACACATAATATCAAGTTATTGGGAATTATATTAGAAAGACCTTGCTAGGTATTGAGAATAGAAAACAGTGATCTGGTTTTGAGGCCAACTAGACTGAATTCTACTTCTATAATACACAGACTGCAAGAGCAAACACAATTTCACACGGATTATTTGTCACGTGAGTTTACCTATGAAAATAACCATGTACTGGAGATTATAGGCTAGAGGGGTCACAAGAGGCCTTGTTCCCTCTCCCTGCGTGTCCGGCTCCTTCACATTACACCAAACTGGGTGTATCCATTTACACTCCGCACACACACTACCACGAACCTCCCAAGTTTCCCTCCTGCAGTGTCCAATAAATCTAATGGTTCAAAGTTCTTCCCAGTAGGATGGTCTGAGTGCAGTGGTATTTACAACTAATTGATCACAACCAGTTACAGATTCCTTTGTCCCTTCTCCACTCCCATGGCCTCACTTGACCAGTCTTAAAAAGTTCTTCCCAGTAGAACAGACACTGGAGACTCGGAGGGGCAGGGGGGTGGAAGGTGGGAGGTGGGAGAGGGGTGGGAGATGAGAAATTACCTAATGGGTACTAAATACACTCACTGGGTGAAGGTGACATAAAAAGCCCAGACTTCACCACTATGCAATATGTCCATGTAACAAATCTGCACACGTACCCCACAAATCAATAAAAATTTTTAAAAAATAAATAAAAATTCTTCCCCATGTCCAACTAAATCTCTCACAAGAGAACTTAACTCTTTTCTCTCTTGTTGAAAAGCTGGAACATCACCACATGTAATTTAAAACAAACCCAAAAGCTGTTACTGAAACTCTATTTCCCGTATCTCACAAATTATTTCCTCTACATAAATGTGGTGGTTCTCAACCCTTTCTGTTCATTAAATTGCCTAAGGAACATCATTTAAAAAAGAAAAAGGTGGCCTCTTTACCCTATCCCATACCATACTAAATGTCTGCAATTAATTTTTGTTTAAAACTCCCCAGGTGATTCTAATGTGTAGCGCTGGTTGGGAACAACTACCTCAATCTTTCTGGAAAAAAAAAAAAAAATTTCAGCCTTTTTTCAAGCTTCAGGTGTTTCAAACTAGACTCAAAACTACAACATAATACATAATTCCACATGTAAAACATTAGTGTTTTTTATAGATGTTCATAAGCATAAAGCAAAATTTCGTATCTTAAGCCAAATTTTTCCAATGACTTCATTACACCATTCCCTTAGTGTCTAAACTGATCATACCCTTCTCACTCTACTAATGAAACCCAGGCACCAAAGCTGAAAATCTCAGAATCAGCCTTAACACACCTTCTTCATCCTCTACATCTAATCGGCTGCTAATCATGTTAGTTCTTCCTTTGAAATGTAGTTCTCATCCATTCCTCTTCTGTCATATTCTAACCCTACTCTAAATTCTTACTAACTAGTCTGGCTGACACTTAGCTCTTCTCATCCCACTGCCACTAAATTAATTCCTTAAAATAGTGTTGTCCTTTGTCTTGGTTTTTAGAAACAGGGTCTCGCTCTGTTGCCCAGGCTGAAGTGCACTGGCACAATCATAGCTAACTAGAGCCTTGAACTCCTGGGCTCAAGCCATCCTCCTGCCTTGGCCTCCCAGGGTGCTGAGATTATAGGTATGAGCCACCCCACACTCAGCCTAAAATAATGTTATTATGCCCCTGTTCAAAGAAAAATATTCAGTGGCTTCTCACTGCTTACACTGAGAAAACCCAATTCCTCAATCTATGTTGGTATTTAATACCTCAAGTAGAATATTCAAATTTTAACACAATAAATAACTCTACATATTAAGACCAGTCAATGTAGCAAACTTGGCACTTCTGACCCAATTCCATCCTACCTAAAATTTATTTCCCTCTACATTCCAATATAAATTTTCTATTCAATCCAGGCATCCAGTCTTTCACGTACATAAAATGACAAATTCCAAGGATTTACTCATACTTCAATACATGCTGTACCCCCTTCCTCAAATACTATGTTCACTTTTATCTGTATCTCCAAATTCTTTGCTCTGTTCTGGACCACTGCTGTGAGGCCTTCCCAAAACACTGCAACCTCACGGACGGTCTCACTTCCAGACAATACATATCATCTAAGCCAGTTATTTTGAAATATGTTATACTGCCTTACACTTCTACTTAACTATTTTATATTTCCTCACTTAAATAAAGATCCTGAAGGCAGAAATCATGTTTTTTATTTTTTCTGTATACTTCATAAAAGCGGTCTTTTCAATTTTTTTCATGGAATTTATTTTTCATTCCTTCCAGCCAATGGAAATATATAATGCATATAAAATTCTTCCCTATCATATCACTTTTTTCAGAGTAAATCTCATGACATTAATTTACTTATATCAACGTGCTTATTTTAAGTAGCTAGCCTACTTTAATATAAGTCTGATCAATTCTGATTTAAAGGCAATATAATGAATCAAATACTTGTTGATATCAAAGAGAGTCAAGTGTTCCACCCTTATATGTTTTCACTAAAGATAACAAGCAAATGAACAGGGTAAAGCCATCACTAATTAAGAAAGCACCACGCTTCAAGAAATAAATGGTCAATTAAACAGTAATTACATAGAATAAATAGTAATTATGCAGAATTGTCCTTGGACATTGGCTGCTGATGTGTTTTAGTTAGCCTCCATAACGTTGAACACAAGTTCTCAAACTTTTTGGTCTCAGGAATTATTTTTACTCTTAGATATCACTGAGGTCATCAAAGAACTACTGTTTAGATGAGTTACTGCAAATGATGTTTACTGTCCCAAGTACACACTTCATCAGTCATTGGAGCAATAACTTCATCCCAAAGCCTATAGAAAAGTCCACCACCTACTTGTGAAAATGGGAGTAAAAAAGGCTAATAACATATCAGGATTATCATGAAAATAGTTCTGACCTCACAGAACCCCCGAAGGACTCCAGAGGATCCCCACAGCCCCCCAGACTCCATGTGGAGAAGCACAGGCATAACACAAAGAATTTAGAAAACAGCATAAAATCATGTTTAAATGTCGCATAAGCTTTTAAAAAATTAAGATCTTCTTTAAAACCTATGAAAAAGTCAAGGTATAATTATTTATTTGTTACATAAATATATTCCCTCTTTATAGGTACAAGGGAGAAAAAGATTTCAAGGTGAAATGCCTTTAGAGCACACAGGTGTACCCACACATATAGATGCAGGTGGTGTAAATCAGTGCAGTGAGCCTGCAGGAAACAACACAAGGATGCAGTAAAAAAGAGACCCCAGACCCCTTCTCAAGAAGGCAGCATCATCCAGCTCCAGCCACGTGGAAAGTGGGCCCAGTGTTGACAGACACTGTGATTTTTCAAGAAAAGCTAGAATTTTTATGAAAAAAAAATCACCTAATTTTATGTTGGGAAAAATAATTAAACATTTCATGAATACCATGTGAGCCTACATACACACATTGCCTAGAACAGCGCCTGACACTTCGGAAGCCTTACGTCATTAACTATCATCATATTCAGTACTGTCAGGCAAAAGGGGGAAAATGCTAAGACACAGATGCAGACATTTGGCCATGGTGAATGGAGATAATGCATGAGGCAAAATGACTGGCTGTTATTTTTTCTTTATCTTCACATAAATCTACCTCATTCCACCCCCAGGACCTTCCTAAGTCTGGTCACTTGTTTTACACCATCCTTGCGTACTTCTGTCTTAAGGAATGATTCCTTATCAAATTTTCATCAACTATTTATTAGCTGAAAACTTAGAGCGCTGCACAGTAGCTCACCGCCCACTCCGACCTAACGTGTACATTTCACGTGTTTCACCTCTTGTCTCTTTCCTTCAGCTCACTGCCACCTTCTACTTTCTACCCTTTTTCTTCGCCCTTACCTCTTTATCACTGGATAGCCAGCACAATCTCTAGCCTCTGTTTCTCCCCCTCTTTCTCCTTTTCTGTTTTTCAGAGTAAAAGTGAAACGAGGCAACCACGGGAACAAGCGCCTCATACTACCAAAGGGAGTCAGAGCAAGAGGAGAGTCATCACAAGATGACACCACAGCATCCTGCACCTTAGAACAGCCGCAAACAATACAACACAAGCAGCTGCTCACCCATGTCTACACGTGGTTACTCTCAGGAATAAGTTACATACATGAACACAGCCAAGCAAAGAGCCCAAGTGCAGAAAACCTTAATTATTGTTCAAGACTGATATCTGATTGACAGGAGAAGGAGAAGCAATTGGTCCAGATCGATAGGTCCAAGCCAGCAGGTGACACAGGGATTAGCACCTTAACTTCCATCAGTTCTAAATGGATTATAACTAAATTCTCAGTATTGATAACATTAATATCAATATAAGATCAGACAGAAATCTCCAAATTCTTTTTACACTAGAACTACAACCATCTCCTACCTGGACTTGTATACTATTTCATAACAACACTGACCACCTGAAGACCTGTATGTACTAACAGAATAGGCACCAAAATGCCACAGACCAAATAGGAGTCTTAATATGTACCAGAGACGTGCTCTACCCAACTTTTCTATTTCTGCAGAGATACACGATCATATTAAATAAGGAAACTGGGGAAAAATGAATAAAAAGGATCCAGATTTTATTCTCGTATAATGAAATAAATATTCATACCTTGACAAAAGTCCATAATGCAGCTTTTTAATTAGGGAAAAAGAGCAAAAGACAAACATTACATATCTATTGTTTCCTGCATTTATAGTGTGGTCTGCAACATATACTTTCCAAATTAAGAAGTTTAAATATATGTTTAAGTACTGTAAGTCAAAAGACACAGTTGGAAATACATGTGTACTATCAGAACTCAAGTATCCATCGCTGACAGTCATCTGCTTGACCTGTTTTCATAAACACAACACACAGACCTCGATGAGTGTTTCTCCTGCTCTTCTACCTTACCCAACACTTTTCCCCTCTTACTGGCTTATTTTGCGGTCAGAGGTTAAACTGTTAACCCTTCACCTTCCAGGAAAGTTTTTTTTCCTCTCTTTATAAAAGGTTTTTCACAGTGTGCAGCAGTGGGATTAGCTCCTCTCTTGGAGAACAAAAGCTGTGTCTTTGTCTTCCTTGTTTGTGCCTGGAGCCCTACATCAGAGGAAGCTGCTCCTACTCAACACACACAATGATGAGATTGTGAGGAAACGAAAGCCTGGCCTCTCGGTGTCTAAGACTCTCACCCAACCAGCTAGCCAGAGAAAATCCTGTCAAGCATTCAGCTGAAAATTAACTAAGGTATCCTGTTGAGAACCTGATGAAGATGTTATGTGACCACACGGTAAAACTTTCCATTGTTGCACATAAAGATAAGAGAAAAACCTTTAGAACTCAATGCTTTAACAATCTTGGTCACCAATTCACACATGGGTCAGTAAATGTATTTTACTAACATACAACCCCTTCCTCTATACGCTCTCTTAAAATAATACACAGGCTTATTTATGACATTCTAATCTCCTGCACTTAAAAATCTAACTAAAGGATACATTCAAAAATGTTACAATAGACCATTTTTTATTTGCAGTTTTTATATTAGATATTTCTCGTTAGAAAGTTTACTATTGTGTTTATCGCTGAAGGAACTGGTCAAAATGCAGAAGTCAAAAGAAAACTGTCATATCTTTTCACATCCCTTAATATTTATATATTTTACAAGTTTTTAATATTGAACAAAAGACAAATAGTAAACCAAAAGCAGATATTCAATTAAAGCTTTAAAACAGAAGTAAAGTCATACATAAAACAAATCATACTTATAAAAACTATTTGTAAATTTTTTTAACCTGTAAAATGTTAAACACATTAAACAAATTTAAATTTGGTCATATGATGTCAGTAGAAAAACAATTCCCTTAAGTATGTTAAGTTATGGGTGAGTTCATGAATATTTACAATGATTGTGGGGAGGACTACAGTTTTTAAAATATAACCTTATAATTCACATCCATGGAAACAACTAATGCTGAAAATTATTAAGTGAAAACTTATTATATATGATTATAATCATATTAAATAAGCTCATAGTGAAATCTGAAATGAAATGCACAAAAATAGATATTTTTATGTTATTGGTATAAAAAGAATCTTTTTCCTTTTTTCAAAATTGTCCATAATATTTAACATGAATAATGTAAAAAATAAACTGTGCAGAATAATCAGAATAGTTCAAAAGGCTACAATGGATAGGAATTCATGAGAGGTAAGAGTGCAACCACTGACTATAGTATTCAGAATTCAAGAATAAATCATGGGTTACATAGTTCATACAGTAATATAAATTGATTCCCCAAATTTTAGGAGAAATATAAACATGCCCTTTTTTAACCTATAATGATGATTAGCCTGACAACTTCAATAGGTCATGACCAACAAACTTCACAAAAGAAATAAATTTATTCTTATGAGGAAAAAAAAAATCAATGCTTATACATAGCAGATGTCTGATTTGGAGAAGTATGTGCTATTCTTTTAAGAGTCACATGAAAATTGGCCGGGCGCGGTGGCTCACACTTGTAATCCTAGCCCTCTGGGAGGCCGAGGCAGGTGGATTGCTCAAGGTCAGGAGTTCGAGACCAGTCTGAGCAAGACCCCCGTCTCTACTAGAAATAGAAATAAATTATCTGGACAACTAAAAAAAAAGTATATATAGAAAAAATTAGCTGGGCATGTTGGCACACGCCTGTAGTCCCAGCTACTCGGGAGCCTGAGGCAGTAGGATCACTTGAGCCCAGGAGTTTTAGGTTGCTGTGAGCTAGGATGATGCCACGGCACTCACTCTAGCCCGGGCAACAAAGTGAGACTCTGTCTCAAAAAAAAAAAAAAGAGTCACATGAAAATCTAAGCCTGGCAAAGAACACCATTTAAATTGAGGACTTTGGAACAAAATGCATAAGCAATGACTGGCAGGAAATGTTAAATATTTCATTCCTACTTCTGTAGAAAAAAAATGTATACAAAATTTAACAAAATTAAAAGGAACATTTGATAAAACAGAAAAATATAAGAAAATAAATTTAGTTAAATCTATATATGTATAATAGTTAACAGAATGGTACAAAACCTAAGATTAAATAGATCTATCATGCCTATCATTAAATATCTTTTCTGTCCATGAATTATGCCTAAGTAAAATGATGGAAAAGAGACAACCAATTAACCATGACTCTTAAAAATCAATATTGTATGTACGTTCAAGACATGAAGGAAACATTTACCAATGGTAATTTCTAGAATATGGGATTAGGCATGATTTATATTTTCTTGTATATGCATGTCTTTATTTTCCAAATTTCCATCAGTAAGTATGCATATATACTCATAAATATACTATATATTAATACATCCATCAGCATTAGACTACTATCATAGTTAATAGAAAAATTAATTATTTTATAGAGTAACTTAACTTTGGAAACAAGAATGCTTTATAACAAAACATTCTTATTTGAAAGTACTTCTGTATAGTCACTTCCTCCAACAAACCAAAAATCAAGAATTTCAATGCTTCCTTTAAAAATTTAAATTTGATCTGGCTTATGATAAAATATATTAACTTTCCAACTTCTAAAAATTTAAGAAAGCTTAATGTTAGAAATAAATCATTCTGAGAATAAATGAAGCACAAGGGAAGAAAAGGAAGAAGAAAATATGGGAGAAACATAACGGAAGGCTACAAAAGAGAATGCTATGGCATGATGGAGGCCAGTCAAGGTTTTTCCTGTAAGAACTAATTTTTAGCTAATATGTGACACTTTTATGAAGCTTGTTCACAGTTTTAAGTGCTTTTCTACTACAAATGTAACTGGCCATTTTTGGCCAGCTGAGCTAGAATTAGCACAAAGAGTAACTCCATTCCCACCATTCTTCCCTGCTGTCTCTTTTTAAATCCATTGATACGTACAGCAGCTTAAGTTTAGAAATTAGATAAGTAAGGGTTTGCATCAGAGGTGAAGGATGAAAAACAAAAGGAAGAACAAAAAACAAGTTTGGGCCAATAACGTGTCCAAGCTGCTTGGACTGGGGTGAGCTCCTAAAATCATACAAGATGCCGATTCAGTACAGGCATGAGTGGCCAAATGACCGTTGATCTACTTAAATGTTTTTTCCCTTTTCCCTCAGCACTTGGTCATAAAGTTAAAGATGACATTTTCCAATCTCCCTTATACCTAAGTAGTATCACTGTGTGACTAAGTTCTTAGCAAGGAAAGTAACGTATCAAATTTTCCCCTACCTTACCTAAGAAATTTCTTCCCTTAAGTATTTCTCTTGCCTGTCCTGTGGCTTAAACTTGGACACAGTTAGTGACCCAGCTTTGAATGCAGATGAAAATAACAGTCTAAGGGCCGGGTATAGTGGCTCACATCTAGCACTTTGGGAGGCCAAGACAGGAAGAGTGGTTGAGGCCAGGAGTTCGAGATGAGCCTGAGCATGCATGAGACCTCATCTCTACAAAAAACAGAAAAATTACCCGGGCGTGGTAGCACGCACCTGTAGTCCCAGCTACTCAGGAGGCTGAGGCACGAGGATCACTTGAGCCCAGGAGTTTGAGGTTGCAGTGAGCTATGATGATGCCACTGCACTTTAGCCTGGGCGACAGAGCAAGACCCTGTCTCAAAAAAAAAAAAAAAAAAATAAGTACTGACAGTTAAATAGGAATATTCCAATAACTTTTTAAATAATTTCTGCACTTTATCCATTTAAGATTTAGCGATAAAACAGAAAATTGAGAAAACATTACATAAACACTCAATTCAACATAAAATTTTACTTTTACAGATAGCATTACTTTTAGGGCACAAAAAGTTGTAACTTGTTAGACACTAAAATATTAGTTATCATACTACTTAAGTCCTTCTTCAAAAGAAGAAAGGTTACTGGTTTTTGCATGGGTGAGTTTAGCTTTTAAAAAAAATCTTTAGAATTTTGTGCCAATTAGCCATATAGAATGTATTAATCGCAACCTAGAGAAACCAAAATTGCTTACTTTAATCATTTATTATATTTCAAATTTTACTAAGCTGGATAAACTTAAAATACACATGAAGATGTTTCTAAAAACTAGTGATTTAAACAGTAACAGCAGAAAGACAGTAATAAAAGCATGGCAGGAATAGAAGATACAAACTGGAATGACTAGTTCATGAACAGTAGGAACCGGTGAAGGGAGGAAGGAGGGAGTAAACCACTCACAAGTCTTTATGAAAAGGTAACAACCTCTCTTACTCGTGCATAGATTGAATGTTATATAAGGCAGACTGATCTATCTTTCAAGATCACTTTAGCATGAATTTAAAGTTATGGAAAATCCACATTTTCCAAATGAATTTAGCCTATTTTACCAACAACATCAGGTGAGCATTATTCCACACACCTTAGGTAATGCTATGATTATTTTCAAGATTAATTCATAACAAATACACTACAGAATAGATTTAAACTGGAACTGAAAAAATAATATATCCATTTGAGTACCCATTCTGCAAAGAGGACTTCATTGGGCCTGGAAAGAATGCAAATGGACAAACTTTACTCCATGTAGGACAACACAAAATAACTTCTTTAATCAGAGAATGTTCTCTGCAACTTAGGATCACTCTCTGCCCGTGGACATACCTGACAACAGCAGCAGTTCAAATAGGCCAGAGGTGCAGCAGGCAGGGCTGGTGGAGCCAGAAATGTGGGTGACTTCCTACCTAAAATTAGCTGTGCCCATTTCACCACAGCTGGGTGGGGCTCCTCTATTTTAAGGTGTACAGCTCTAAACTGCGTAAGAGAAGATAATTGCTGGCTGGTTTCTGGAGATAAGAGTGTCAGTAAACTTTCCACCAAGGCTTTAGGATAGCCCACTAGTCTCCACAAAACCCCACACTTAACCATCATGCTATCCAGGATCTGAGTGCACTACAAGGAAGGTCCTACACTGGAGATATCCATGAAGATGCACCATGCAAAGAAATATTAGAAGAATAAGCAAGGAGACATTCTTCATTCTTGTCTGCTACCCATGCCCACACACACACATGCACATGTACAATATAGCAAATGTGGGGGGAAATTATAACAATCATGATATTAAAGTACTATACTCTCATATTTTCAGGAAATCATACAGAACTGACAACTGAAACCCTTCCAAGTAATGTGACGCCATTGTTTCTCTCTCTCTGAAAGTGCTATGCCACTGAAGTAAATCCAGCCCAAGGGGCTACTCAGTCTACATTCTGCATTCCAGAAACATTAGAAGGGAATTGGTGTAGCTTCCGTTGATACTGGCAGAGAATCTGCCTTAATGTTTTTAAAAAGATGCTAAATTTTCAAACACAAATGAAAGAAAATGAAAAGACAAACCCTTTCCCAAAACTAACAGTAACTTTATCAATGAATCATGGTAAAGTTGAGTTGTAAGTTATATGGGCTTAACACACACCTGAAATTCAAGCTGCACAGATAACATTCATGATTTCTATATCCCCAAGGCAAAGACCTAGCATCTATGTTACTACCAGAAACCTGAGACACTCAATGCAGAATACACATTTAGTACTATTATTTTCTGATACTATCATGTTCCAGTACTCCACAATGTTAACACTTGCTTTGACTGACTCAATCAGTTATTTGAAGAATTTACAGAACACACATACCTTCATTTTCAGAGGCATGACATTTCACTTTCAATACCAAGTCAAAGGTTCTTTCTGGATTGGCCCTAAAAAAAAAAAAAAAACTTTGTTATATTTATTTCCTATAACAAATAAGCATCTCCATAAAGCTTGTATTTTCTTAATTCTAAGACTAATCTTGTTCTTACCTCTACATATTAAATGTAACTATATGACTACAGTATAGCAGAAATAACAATGAAAATGTTTCTCAGATTAGAAATTTAAGATTATTGATATTTAGGAGCTGAGATCTGAGACTTGGGGCAAAGCATTTAACCTCTGAGACTATTTTCTTACCTTAAAAAAAAAAATAAAGTGCCTTGTCCACTTCACAGAATAATTGTATTACAAGTCAAATAATATATGGGCAATTACATTATAAATCAAGTGCTGTATAAATGCAAATCATCGCTTTTATCTTATTGCATCCAAAATTGGAAGGCCAGTGTGTCCCTAAGTGTTTTTAGATCCTGCCAATGGAGCTTAACACAAGCTCTCAGCCTTTCTTCCAAGGACTTGCAATCTGAGTGTAAATGACGAATACCTGGCTCCACCTGCCACGTTCTATTAATAGATCACCATAGGACATTTGTAAAGGTCCACGAATGGGATACTTTGCATATACTTTCCTTGAGATGTATTTACGGTACTTAGGCATGTTTAAAGTAGCAAACTATTCAGAGACTCGAAAGATAACAAAAAAAGACTTCTTTCATACCAATTATCATTGGGGAAACTGGACATCAGCCCCCAGATTAAATTTTCCCGCTACAAACTGTAAGGCTGATTTGCATCAGTCAGAACTTACTGTTTTTACTAACTTGCCACACGTTTAACCTATTCATTGGTTAAATTTCAAATTGTAAATTGAAATCTATTAAGACACTTTTTTTTCAAAACAGAGTTCTGTTTTATCTCTCTTTCCATCAGAGGGTAAAAATAGGCCTAGTCTGATACCACAAGTCCAAAGTGTTACCATCTTTCAGTTATTCCTGCTGACGAGACTTTAGTGTCTCTGTATTACACATTGGCTGTTTTTAACACGTACCTCCTTCAAGAAAATAAAGCCAGCTCTGACTTCTAAATAAATACTGATTTTTAGAAAATTTTTGTTACAAGACATGATCTAGAAACATAGAAAGTGACAAGCCATATAAATTAATTCACAGATACACATTTCCTCAGCCCTCCCACCATTAACCGGTTTCAGTGGGAAAAAATCTCAACTCTGATTCCTTCTGCAGCCTCCCGGGTGGACTTACTCCCGCTTTCCACCAGCTGTCAAACAATGAAAACAGTTCCAAATGACACAATTTTCCTATTTGCCTAATGCCCTTTAGTACCTCTCTTAGGGGTAAAAGTTAAACATTGGTTCAGTCATGCTTCTGTGAGATCCGAAAGGCCGTTCCCAGTGACGGGAACACACGACGCTGACGGGCGCGGGCGGCGGGAGGCGGCGGGGAGGGGGATTCTCCCCGGAGTTTCAGGAGGGAAATGCGCAGCTCACGCCTCCGAGACACCTAGAAACAAAATCACCATCGTTATTAAACCGCTTTTCACCCAATCTCCTGAAGTAACATAGCCACTGACGGATACTGTAGCGCACACACAAAGTGCCGTCTAGTCGCGTGGCATTTGCGGGCACCATGCAGACCCGGCGCCTCGTCCACAAACGTCAGAGGCCAAGTTAATGAGAAGAAACTGCAGAAGGAACAGCGAGACACACTGGTCAATGCAAGTCAGAAAGACACGGTGACCTGGATGCTCAGAAAGCGCTTCAAATAGCGACCGCTCCACCTCAACGCTCCTCCCTCCCGGACGCCTCACAGGGCAGCGACCGTCCGCCGGACACACCCGGGACGGGCCGGTCCCCTCAGCGGGCGGCGCCGCGGCCGCCCCTCCCCCCCGACGCGGCGACGCCGGCGCTCCCACCACCGCGCCCGGGCAGCGCCGACCCGCCGGCCTGGAAGCCGCCGCCCGGGCGCCGGGGTCGCGCCGCCGGGCAGGGGGCTCCTCACGGCCGCGGCGGTGGCGGTGGCGGCGGGCCCACGCCCGCCCCCCACCCCCCAAAGCCTCCGCGACAGCAGCCGCGTGGCCGGCCCCTCTCCGCCGCCCCCGCCGCCCCCGCAGCCCCCGCAGCCGGCCTCGCAGTTCCTGCGCCGGCGCCGCGGCACCTTCCGCAAACCAGGAAGTCGCGGGCGGGCGAGGGGCGCGCGGGGACGCCCGGCGGCTGCACCTGGGCGGCGGCTGCGGCCCGAGCCGCGGGGAGGCGGGGCGGGGTCCCAGCGCCCGGGCGGCCGAGGGCCACGTGCCCCCTGCGACCGAGCCGCACCGCCAGGGCGCCCCGCGTCCTCAGCACGGGACCAGCCCTGCTGTCCCAGGACAGCCCGAGCTCCAGGGCCTCGCGGCTCCAACCGCCCCACAGCAAGTCCCCGGAAAAGTCCCGGGACTCGCAGCGTCCCCACCACGCGCCCACGGACCGGGTCCTCCCGTGTCAGATGCGAAGTCCCAGCTCGCGCCGCTGCTCGGCTCCTCCTCGCTCCCGCGGGCCGCGGCTCTGCGGCCCCAGAGACGCGGCGCCTGCTCGGCAGGGACAGGGCTGCGCCGGCCTGCGCCTGTGGGCGACGGACGTCACACCCCGCACACCGCGCTCGCCACGCAGTCACACGCCACACACCACACGCATGACACTCATACACCACACACTACACACACCACACACCACACTCATGCACCACGCACATGACACTCATACACCACACACTACACACCGCACACATGACACTCACCACACACCACACAGTCACACACCCCGCACACCGTACTCACCACACAGTCACATGCCACACACCGCACACATGACACTCATACACCACACAGTCACACAGCCCGCACACATGACACTCACCACACACCACACAGTCACACACCCCGCACACCGCACTCACCACACAGTCACACGCCACACACCACACGCATGACACTCATACACCACACATCACACACACCACATACCACACACCACACTCATACACCACACACTACACACCCCGCACACCGCGCTCGCCACACAGTCACACGCCACGCACCACACACATGACACTCATACACCACACACTACACACCCCGCACACTGCACTCGCCACACAGTCACACATCACACACCACACACACACTACACACCGCACTCGTCACACAGACACCACACACCACACACACCACACACATGACACTCATACACCACACACCACACACATGACACTCATACACCACACATCACACACCACACACACCACACACCACACTCATACACCATGTTTTTTATGAACTCGTTATCCTGTTCCATAAGCAAATCAAATCAAAATACAATGAACTGGATAAAAAAATATAGTAATGCACGTAATAGACACAGAGCATAATAGTTAAATGGCTTCTAAAAATCAGTCTAAAGTAGTAAAAGATACAAATAGACATTTCATAAAAAGATATATAAGATCTTAAACAAATGAAAAGTTACTTAACCTCTTAATGTGGGAATGAAAATTAAAAAAAAAACACTGAGCTACCAATTTTTACCTATGAGATTGGCAAAAATCCAAATGTTAACATCACACTCTGTTGGCAAGAATATATTGTTGCTGAGAAAGTAAATTTGTATGTTCTTTAAAGAAAACTGTTTGGAAATACCTGTCAGAATTACAAACACACAGCCTTTCACCTAGCAGTTTTTCTTCCAGGAGTTTATAATAAAGTTAAAATTTTACATATTTATATTTAAAAGACCTATGTATAAAATTTTTTATTGCAACCCTGCATGGAACTGCAAATAATGCAAACATATATAAAGAATCATCAATAAGTTACCAGCTAAATACATTTTCAGAACTCACTTAATGAATGACTGTGCAGTTCCCCCAAACAGTGAGAATACTCTTTATGTACCCTTACAGAGTTTTCTTTAGATACATTGTTAAATGTCTCCCTGAAGGACATTTGCGAATGTGTGGGGAACATTTTTGGTGTGGTATCTGGGGAGAGAGGGAGGGACTGATACTAGTATCTGATGGGTAGAAGCCAGGATGCTACTGAACATTCTATTAATATGATATGCAGGACAGCTCCCTGCAGCATAGAATTGTCCAGCCCAAAATGTTCACAGTGCTAAGGTTGAGAAACTCTGCTTTAGAACGATGATCACAAACTGATTATATCATATACCCATTGGGCCAAGGGTTAGGGAGGGCTAGAAACTCCTCACTGTATTCCATTTCCTAATTGTTGAATTATGTTCCTATATGTACATACACTATTCATGCAAAAATAAATAAGTAGCATTATCATCTACTTTTTTTTTAAAGTCATTGTTGAATCTCTTTACAAAGAAGTCTTTTAGGAGGTGTAAAGAACAATCTTTGATTTGACTTGTTTGTTTTGTTTCTTCCCTATGGCTCCTTGTTCTTTTGAAAAGCTCAAGACATCTATTTATACACGAGTTGTTTCAACATGGAAGAAGTGTTCTTTCCTGGAAAGGTCCTCCAAACAATAGAGTAAAATAGGGGCGTGGAATTTTGATGTATTGTATCTGACCAAACAGGCTTTGGTCCCAGCAAACACTGGAGAGAATTGTAACCTAAATTACTAGAAGTTATACACGTGTAAGCCAATGTTTTCTCAGGGCCAAGGACAAACATTCTTATAAAAGGAACTGATAGCATAGAGGTGCCTTTTACTGCTGACACTGGTGACTTTCTCTAAGGACCTCTAAAGATTTCCCTGGAATCATTTCATAAATTTACTGTACATTTTCATTATTAGTGGTTCCTGTTCTGTTTCCCCACTGGATGTTAATATTAACAGAAAGGCTGTAGAATGTATTTACCATTAAATCTCTACTATCCTTCTTAGTTACTACTGCGCCAAAACTGCTTTGCCAAGATAGAGCATTCACTGGGTCCTTGAATGTGCCACAAGCCAAAGTCATTGTGATCAAGGTGGGGCTTTGCCCAGAGTGTTCCTCATGGCTTTGCCTGGCAGAGTCATTTCAGGAGTCTGTGCTCTATACTTCCTCTTTCATTTTAATATGGGCTCTTTCTCTAATAATCTTTTCCTCTTCATTTCAGGGTTTTCTTTGAAATTTCAGTTATTGTCCCTCCCTGTCTCCAAACAGTGACATCAGCAAGGAGCTACCTGTATTATCATGGACAGGGTGAGAATAAATACCAATTACCCCCAATCTACGACCATTCACTGTGCAAGCAAGTAGCCCCATACGTTATCATTAATCTTTGTTTTTCCTTAAACTAGTATGTGAATTGTACAGTTAGAAAATTTAGGGAGTGAATCTTCACCTTCCAAAAATATCAGCTTTTTAAAAGAACCATTGTAAGATTCCTTCACATAGTTATGAGCTTTCAGCCTAACACATATAAAAATGAATCAATTCCTAATATTTGGCTTCCACCAAGACGATGTATCTTGAAGCTGACAATCAGCTTTGTTCCTTCCCTAAATTCAGGAAACCTGGAAAAAGCAGCATACTCTCAATAAGAACAAAACTTTAATGCACCCTGAAAACCCATAAGAACACTGGTCTTTAGAATTAACTGACCTTCTGTCAAGAAATAAATTCATCAAGAAATATAAGCAAGCTGTCATTTGTAAAGACCATACGTACTTTGAGAGTTTTTGTTTTCCAATTTGCAATGTTTAGCAGTGCCAAACCATGCATGCAAATTTTTATCCAAATTTGTGATTTTGTGATTTTTGCTTCTACACCGGCATCTCTTTATTCCCTTGCCCTTCCAAGAATATACGTGCCTTCCCAGAGCACAAGTAGGTCAATGATACCCCAGTTTAGTTGGGAGAAATTGATATCTTTAGATACGTGAAAACCAACTCTTTGGCTGCTGTGAAACGAGTTTAACGGGCATGATTTGCAGGCATTACAAAATTTTGTCCTTACTGTGAAACTGAATAGAGGTAACATTGCTGGTGAAAGTTGGTGCTTTGTAAAGTAGCGTCTTCACTTTCTCAGCATCTCCAAAATGCATTTTATTGATGCCACATAGGATTTGGGCTTTTGCAAGCTGAGGGTACGTTGTGAGTCTATATAGTAGGATTCCTATTTTTGGCTGGCACTATGGGTGTTCCTAGCTATAATGTCACATTTCAGAATTTTTGTTATTTTCAACACATTCATAATTGTTTTGAAAATCATGGAATGTCTCTGGAATTTATTGAAGGGTTTGCTAATCCACATGCCAGACATTATAAATGTGCCTCAGAAATCAGGGATGGCCAGGAGAGGCCTGGAGCCAAGCCCCAGAATTCTTGGCCTTGAGGTTTGAACGTGCTCATGTATGGACCCCCAGGAGCCCTTTGATTTGCGTGTTCCCATCTCTGTGCTTGTGCACATGTGCCATGACGTGCGCAATTAATTTGGGAACCACTTCTTTGAGCATATAGTAAACTCTTAAATAAGTATGGTCTGATGAATGAATTTAAGAGAATTTTAGTGCTCATTTTCTTTTTATTTATATAAATTTATGGGGCACAAGTGCAATTTTGTTACATGTGTAGATTGCTTTAGGGTATTGTATTTTCTCATCATCCACCCTCCTCCTCCCCCACCTTCCGAGTCTCCATTGTCTGTCATTCATTGTTCATTGTTTATACTATTCATTTCCTTAAAATATTAGCCTATGTAGTCTCTTAGCCCAAAAAGAAGTAAGAATCTATGCTATGGCTTATCCTAGCATCACTAATATAATTCCAATCTAGAGGGCCAGGAAGTCTGGGTCATTTTGTATTTGTGAGATAAACCTTCCAAATAAATAAGATTACATGAAGGATCATCTCTATAATTTGTAGGACTCAGTGACAACCAAAAGTGTGGGTCTCTTTGCACAAAATTTACTAAGAATTTCAAGATGACCCAACAATGGATTGTGTCAATTTTTAAATATTATTTAGTTTACAGTTTTCCTTAGATACTTAAAATGATGCAATAGGAAAGGAAATTGTTAAACTATAAAAAGGTAAAGGGAAGTGATTGTGATATATTAGGAAAAAAGCAAGAAACTTCTAGTCAGAAAGTTATAAGTTTGAATCCTGGCTCTTAATAGTGGTGGAAGCTCAGTTTTCTTATCTGAAAAATGGGACTTCATTTTTTTGACAAATATTTATTGACAAACCTACTTATTCTGGGAGATTTATATTATTTAATCCTCACCATAACATCATGAGCAGGTGGTATTCTTTTCCCCAATTAATATATGAGAAAATCCTGGCACAAAGAGGTTTAAAAACTTGCTAACGTGTTCATTAGTATAATAGTAAGTATCTGAAACGGGGCTAGAGCCCAGGTGATCTAGCTCCAGGGCTCACACTCAAAATCACCCTGCCTGACTACCATCTTCTAATATATGTTATTAATGCATCATTGGATTGTAGAATAATAATAATAACAAAAATTAAAACCCACAATTCAGGCTCAGAATCAAGGCTCTGTTACTATACGATGACTCTTCTGGCACTTAGAGTTTTCTAGGTCTCTGACATTACAACCCCGGAACTTTCTCATAATTGGGCAATAATACAAACCAGGAGATAGGTAATTATTTCTGTTGTTGTTTAAATCTAGACAACTGATTACAAGAAGCAACAAATCAAATAATACTCTTTTGGAGAGACACCATATATGGCATTATACTTACTGGAATTCCTTATGAAAGGAGTTTTCTTCCCAGATGGCCCCAAATGTGGTTTTACGGTTTCCTCATAAATGCTCTTCTGATTATCACCAATCAAAAAAAGAAAAAAAAAAAAGAAAAAGAGACCAATGAAATCACCAAGGAAGCTATGGAAGGTACATAAGGTTAGAGAATAACAGATTACAAATAAAATCGCCAACATCCATTTAATGCTTCATTTTGATAAAGAGAAATCAGACTGGATTTTCATTATCAAATCTATTAATGAATTATATGGTTACTCATAACTGTGAATTTGCAGATTTGATCTAAGACTATTTTGCAGTTCCTACAGAATTGCTATTAGAAGTCAGGGTTAAGCCAGGCACAGTGGCACATGCCTATAGTCCCAGCTACTCAAGGAGGTCTGGGGGGAGGACCACTTAAGTCCAAGAGTTCAAGGCCAACCTGGGCAACATAGCAAGACCCCATCTCTTAGGGGAAAAATAGGGGTGGAGAGAGCTCAATGACCTTGATTGCAAACCAAACTTCTCAGAAGTCCATGGAGCATACGGGGGGTGGGGGGTGGCATGGGGTGGCGGACTGCATGGGAGATCTACCATAAAGGCTTAGATCTTTCACATTAGAAAAATCCATGAGTTCAATGACTGAGATCTAGAAACCTTTAGGAGCCAGAGGAGTCATCATCTAGTAATTTAGCATCAACTCTGTGGTTTAGTGGTGGTCTTTTCATGTTCAAGAAGGGGAATTGTTCAAACAATATATTTGTTTTGAAATATTTCCAGGACCAATGCAAACACCAAGTGGGCTGCCCAGAAACCACACATTGTTTCCTTCAGACAAAAGATAATGATGCACTAACGAGTTTTACCCTTTATTGCCCTCTCTGGAACACAGCCTCAGGAAGAAAGCCCACAAAACCAAATTGTTAGTCCCAAAATTTACAATATTTTCCAATGATCCCTACCCCTTTTTCCTTAAGTGCTAGTACTGTGTTAAGTATTTGTGTTGTCTAACTCATAAATTCCAACCTCATGTAATCTCAAAAGTGCCCTCCCAGAGAGAGAAAGGAAATGAGTGAATGAGGAAAAAATAATAAAAGCCTCACTGATACAGGGTACTTCCGGGAGACTTACAGCACTTCTGAGATGTTATCTAATTCTGATGTATTTCGGCCTCATTAACAGGGAGGACAGTAACAGAGATTAATATTTTAAACCATGGAGAGGGATAGTGAGGCAAAAAGGTGCTGGACTAACACAGCCATTTAATAACAATCATTTAGTAAAATACTCAAGACTGTGAGTGGAGGAAGTTATGATCCAATTGATTAGACTGGGGAGAATATGATATGTTTGAGGACTTATAGGATTCGTTGGAATCATCTGTTGTTGTTTCATTGAAAAACAAGATTAACAGCACAACTGCAGGACTTGCGCTGAAAATAATCCACACCCCTTCCCTAACCTCACCGTCTGCTCCCCTCCCCCTTCCTGCTACCCTTTCAGTCTGCAGCAAAATTTCCAAAAAAGTGTCGCTTATAGTTACTGAGTTACTGTTCCTACTTCCATGCCTCTTGTTCTCTCCTCATCCTCGTTGAGAATGGCTTCCTTGTTGAACATCACTGAAGTCACTCTTGATAAGTCCACCGTGACCTCCGTGTTGCTAGATCCCTCAGCCATTTTGTCTCTCCGCCTACTTGATCTCAATCACATTCCAAACAGCTGCCCAGTCTTTCCTCTAACACCTTCTTCTCTTGGCTTATGTGACACCACTCCCTCCCCGTTTAACCTATTCACTTCTGGCTGTTTCTTCTCATTCTTCTCTTCTGGTTCCTCCTTCTCTGTGTGACTTTTTAAGGTTGGAGAGCCCCAGAGCTGTGTCCTTAGCTCTCGTTCTTCTCCAGTTCTGTCTAAATATGTTCATCTGCATCCCTAACTTTAAACATTGTTGCTCACCCGATGTTTACATCTCGCTCTCACCTCAACTTTAGACTTATATTCAACAACTTACCTGAGTTTTCCACTTGGATATCTGATAGACATCTCAAACTTAATGTGGCCAAAATTAAATCCTTGATTTCTACCCCAAACTCCCTGTTCCTCTAGTCTTTCTTACTTCAAAAACTTTGCTTCACTCTCACATCTAATGGAATATTCATCCTGTTCTTTTATCCCTGAAAAGTGTCCTAAAGGCATTTTCCTCTCTTCTTCCCCACTGTTCTCACCCTAGCCCAATCCACCATGACTTTTCATTTATAGATTATTCCAATAGCCTCCTAAATGGTCTTCCACTTCCATTCCCACCAGTATACCTTCCTTTCTCTGTAAAGCAGTAACTGTTCTAAGTTTTTGAGACATAAAATTAGATCATGTCAATTTGCTACTTTAAACCCTGTAATGGCTTCTCACTAAACATACAATAGAATTCAAACACTTTATCATAGCTCAGTGGGCCATTCATGAACTGGTCTCCATCTGCCTCATTCTCATCTCTTGGTACTGTCCTGCTAGTCCACTAGGCTCTAGCCACATTGGCCTTTGTCTTCTAAGGGCTGGACAAGTTTGTCCCCATCCCGGTTCATCCCTATGCTACCTGTTCCCTCTTCCAAGAAATCATCCCTTCTTGCTATTGGGGTCTCAGGTTGTATCCTCCTCCTTAGAAAGGTGCCCCCAACCTCTCAATCTAATGACTTCCTAGCCCAAATCATTGTCTCTCCCATTATCTTGTTTTATGTTCTTCATAGTACTTCCTGCTATCTGAAAATATCTTACTTTTATGTCATTTACAATTTTATTATCTGTATACCATTATTAGAATGTAACTTCTAGGAAAGGTGGGGCCATCTCTGCTGTATTCCTAGTGCCTGCAACATACCTGGCACATGGTAGGTTCACAATAAGTATTTGTTGAGAACGAATTAATTTATGTCTAGTTGGAAGTGCTGAAGTGGAGTACTTTAAAATGGAGAGCTCAGGAACAGTGATTGGGATTATAGAGAATATTAAATGTCTACTAATATGAGGGCATTAACTTTTCAAATTTTAAGGGAAATTTTTAACAAATTCCTACCAATAAACTGAACTATGAATGTGTGTTACATGAAAATTTTATATGGAATGATTTTTAAGACTTTTTTATATATAGTGCTTAAAACATGTAGGATCTCAGATGTTATATTGCTTTTATCATTTTTCTTTAAAATCAATGTCTCAGGGAAGTAAAAATGTATTTCATTTAACGGAGAGCAAATTGTATTGAATTATTAAAGTCTTATCATTAAAGTCCTCTGCCTATGTGTCATGTAACAGAAAGCTCATGTACAAAAACCCAGAATTATTGTGAGGGCTTGTTAAAAACCAGATTGCTGGGCTCCAAAGCACCCTATCTCCTCCTCAGAGTTTCTAATTCAGTAGGTCTGGGTAGTGGAGTAGGAGGGAGGGTGCAAACATTTGCATTTCCTCCCAGGTGATGTTGATGCTATTAGTCAGGGAACCTCCCTTTGGGAAACTCTGATCAAGATTAATAGCAGCTGTGAAAGGAGGAAAAGGGCCTTAGTAGTAGGAAAACAGGTGTAGTTATTACCTCCAGAATTATTCTACTACCTTGTTCCTAAGTTATCCAAACAAATCATTTCTTTACATTTTATAATTTTGTATTAATATTGAAGGATATTATCCTATTTGATGCTAAGACGTTTCCCTAACTAGTAGGTATCTATTTCACACACCGTCAGAGGTTTTCATCCTAATGCTCTATTCACATGTGTTCTTCATTCTGCACCAGCAAATTCTTCTCTGTATTTATGTTGAGAAGAACCAACCTCACATAACCTTCCTTTGCCTCTCACTGTTCCCTTGCATTGAAACAGCAACTGGGTCTTCAGCAAAAATCTATTATGCTTAAAAACCATTTGCCTGAGCAAAGATCACCATGAAATGGTTGGATAGGTGTCCTGAGAAGATGGAAAGCTGATCAATGCTCTTTTCTCTGCCGCTGCTCAACTTCCGTCTGGTTTGCTGGCTCCTCCGCCGGGTCAGGAGTTTTGAAGTGTCAGTTTCCACACTCATTCTTATTAGGGGCTGCAGCGGCTTCCTCATCCGTCTTTCCCTGGACCACGGACACTTGATTTCCCAAACAGATACAGTCGCCCCTAAGGATCCAAGGGCAATTGGTTCCAGGACCCCCTGCAGATACCAAAATCCACAGATGCTCAAGTCTCTAATATAAAATGGCGTACATTTGCATAAAACCTGTGTACATCCTTCTGTATGCTCTGTCATCTCTATATCACTTATAATACCTAATACAAGGTAAAGGCCACGTAAATAGTTGTTATATTGTATTTTTTGCATTATTTTTATTGTTGTATTATTTTTTATTGTTTAGCATTTTTCCCCAAATATTTTTGATAAGCCGTTGGTTGAATCCACTGACATAGAACCCATGGATATAAAGGGCCAACTATACTCAAACTGACTAAATATTAGAGTTCAAAGGTCTCTTGGTGACAAACTAATTCTACTTCTAGTTACCTATCTTATTGCAATAATGTAAAATGAACATGTACACAAGTTTCATAGCAGTATTCCTTATAAAATTGAAGATTAGAAGCAACCTAAGGAAAAGAATAGTTAAGTACTCTGAACACACATATGTGTTACATTGTATAGTCATTGAAAGTTGTTTATATTTCTCATTAATGTTTTCTGATTTCTCTCCAAATGTTCTACAAATAGCAACAGAAATTTTGTAACAAAATTGAAATTATTTTAAGGAAAACAGATTAAGTTTTTTTAAAAGAAAAGCAAATTCACTTGGATCATACTATAGTGCCACTTTCCACCCAATGCAGATGTCTTTTTTCTCTCCTTGAAGAATAATCACAAAACCTTCATTGACATATTTTCTCAGAGATAATGAGCCTAATAGGCTATGAATCAATCCATGCACTTTTTTGTTTATGAGAATAATGTTTGATTTTTATTGATTTAGACTTAACCACGAACTGAATTCACTCATCAAATAGTTTTAAAGCAAGTAGAATTTTTTTAAATCTCCATTTCAAATAATTCCTCTGCTAATTCATTTCTTTTAATTGAGGTGAAATTCACATAACATAAAATTAACCATTTTAAGGGCACAATTCAGTGGCCTTCAGTACCTTCACAAAGTTTTGCAACTACCAGTTCTATCTAGTTCCAAAACATTTTTATTGCCCCCTAAAGCAACCGTGTACTCATTAAAATGAGTCATTGCCCCTTCCTCCCTCCACCCCCAGCCCCCGCCAACTACCAATCTGCAATGTCTCTGTGGAGTTATGCATTCTGGATACTGTTCATCTTCTGTGTGTGTGTGTGTGTGTGTATGTGTGTGTGTGTGTGTGTGTGTGTGTTTTAAATTTATTTGATTTTATGTTTAAATTTTTAAAATTTCTTTTAAGTTTCAGAATATTATGGGGGTACACACACTTTGGTTATGTATATTGCCTTTGCATTGCCCAAGTCAGAGCTACAAGCGTGCCCATCCCCCAGAAAGCGTGCACTGCACCCATTAAGTGTGATTTACCCATCCCCTCCTCACCCCTCCCACCTGCCTGACACCTGATGAATGTTACTTCTGTATGTGCCCATAAATGTTGATCAATTGGTGCCAATTTAATGGTGAGTACATGTGGGGCTTGTTTTTCCATTTTTGTGATACTTCACTTAGAAGAATCTCCTCCAGCTCCATCCATGATAATAGAGTAGGTAGTTCATCATTTTTTATGGCTGAGTAGTACTCCATGGTATACATAGACCACATTTTATTAATCCACTCATGTATTGGTGGGCACTTGGATTGTTTCCACATCTTTGCAATTGTGAATTGTGCAGCTATAAACATTTAGGTGTAGATGTCTTTATTATAGAATGTCTTTTCTTCCTTTGAGTAAATACCAGTAGTGGGATTGTTGGATTAAATAGTATTAATAGTTCTACTTTTGTTTTTTTGAGGTGTCTCCATATTGCTTTCCACAGAGGTTGCACTAGTTTGCTGTCCCACCAGCAGTGTATGAGTGTTCCTATCTCCCTGCATCCAGGCCAACATTTGTTGTTTTGGGACTTTTTGATAAAAGTCATTCTCATTGGAGTTAAGTGATATCTCATTGTGGTTTTGATTTGCATTTCCCTGATGATTAGAGATGTTAAGCAATTTTTCATATGTTTGTTGGCCATTAGTCTGTCTTCTTTTGAATAGTTTCTGTTTATGTCCTTTGCCCACTTTTTAATCCCAAGATATGAAATCATCCTCATATAGCAGTCTGACCTTTGACAAAGCAGACAAAAACATACATTGGGGAAAAGAATCCCTATTCAATAAATGGTGCTGGGAAAACTGGATAGCCACATGTAGAAGACTGAAACAGGATCTTACCTCTCACAAAAATCAACTCATGATCGGTAGCAAGCTTAAACCTAAGACATGAAACCACAAAGAATTTTAGAAGAAAATATTGGAAACACTCTTTTATATATCGGCCTACACAAAGAATGTATGAACAAGACCCCAAAGACAATCACAGCAACAACAAAAATAACTAAGTGCGACCTGATCAAATTAAAAAGCTTCTGCACAGCCAAGGAAAGAAACAATCATTAAAGCAAATAGACAACCTACATAATGGGAGAAAATATTTCCATGCTACACATCCAATAAAGGGCTGATAACTAGAATCTGTATAAAAGTCAGGAAAATTAACCATTCGCCTTTTAAAGGGCTATAGTTGTTATTTTTAAAAATTCACATATTGAGTAAGAATACTTCTCCCTGCCTGTCTGTTCGTTGGCCCTAGCTTGGCTCTGGAGTAGCCCAGGGGGGCTTAACTGTGGCTTCCACATGACAGCCCTTCAAATATTTGGCTGCAACTCTGAGGAATCGTGGTCCCTTGACACTGCATCCTTCCCATCCCCGGGACTTCCACCAAATACATATAATTTTCTTTATGTCGAACATGCAGAATTCCTTCTATGACCCCTTCCGCCATAATAGATACTGCCTGTAGATTCTCTTCAACTTTTCAACCTCCTGCTCAATGCACATTGACTGAAAGAGATCCAAACTTCGTGGAAAATTGGAAAGGAGAGGGTGCAAAGAGGTCATGAGAATCAAATGAGCAGGTTCCTGGGCAGACTTATCACTGCACAGAAGTGAATGTCAACCTTCGCTATGGCTGAGTCGCAGTGAGCTGGGGCCCTCTCCCTGCAATGCCGTCCACAGAGCTCGGAAGCCACAGCGCGCAGGCTTGGGAAGAAAGGCATCCTAAGTGGAAACACACGTCACAATTACTTGCAAATCATCTCCCTCACATCTTCCTGTCACAAATCATTAATGAAGTCCTCTATGCTAAACATGGGAAAACTGCTCAAAGAAAGGAGAGACATCAGATCTAAATTTCAATTATCGTTAACGCTGATTGCTACATATGACTGCATTAGTCTCTGGTCCTTATTAATGAGGATATAATTAATGAAGTGTGCCCTGGGCAATGGACCAGAGCCTAGATAATTATATTCTAGACAAATAATTTAGGCTTTGTTTTTTAGAGTATGGGGTGCTTGCTAAACATGTCATTTCTCATGTTCCAGCTCAGATCTTGAGTATATGAATTTCCACGGTGTGTGGACCTGGGTTCTGCATTTTTAACAAGTTCCCAGGTGTGTCTTGTCTATAAGGAAGGTTGAGGTCTGCTTATATTAATAAAAGAAAAAGAAAGCCTTTATTGAATTTGTGTTGCATACAAATAATAGATATTATTACTAGAACTCGCTCTATGGGAAAATGTGCCAATCCTTGTGCAGTTAGGCTGATCCAAGGAAAGACCTAAACGGAGTTATAAAAGGCAGAATGGACACCCAACATTACGATCACATGTGCACTCAGTAAATATTTGCTGGATGAATGGTACACTTAAATTTTCTTTATTTCCCAAATAAAAGGCAAAGGAATGATTCCTCTAATCTCCCAGGCTTTCCCCTTCTCAAATATAGCTTCTGTCATTTCTCTGAAACATTAGATATTCTTTCATTTATTCAATAACTATTTATTGGTCATCTACTATGTGCTGGGGTCTGTGCTGAGTTCCAGGGAAATGGTGATGAACAAAACAGACTTGGTCTCTACCCTGATGGAATTTTCCATCACAGAGGAGTAGTAAGTTAGGTATTTTGGGAAAAGATTAATTATCTGACAAACAAGGGAAATCTTGGAAAAAGTAGAGGGAGCCTCAAACCCAGGCACCAGCTTGGTACGTGCCTCATTACGTTTAGCTTTTCAGGGTATTTTGGGCTCCTGATATTGAAGTTCAGAAAATACATTTTATCCTCTCCTCATGATTCCATTTACTTCACTCAGCAGATCCTTAAATATTTGGAAGGCTAGATGAATTACAGTTTATAAGCAATGGTTTAAAGCATAACAAACAGGATTTAGTACACAGTATCTTCACTTCTCCCTCACTGTCTTCTTGTTCCCACTCACCCCCACCCAGGGGAGATTCTTCCCCCAAGGTGACTCCTATCCATGCAGTAAAGACTTTCCTGTCTTTACCCCACCTGCCTTCTTCCAGCCTTTGCTGTTCCTGCTTTTCCTTGTCTGCCTTTGTCAGTTTCCTTTCCTTTCTCCCTTGAGAAGCTGGTGGTCCTCAGAGTTTCACTCACACACTTTTCTTACCCAAACGCTGAGTGATCTTATTACCCCACACAGGTGTCTCCGAGACGTCTTTCTTTCCTTGTGCCATAGAAACTGCCTGTCCCCAACAACCAGCTCTTCCTCTGATCTTCCCTAAGCTGGTGAAAACCAGCCCCAGACCCGTCACCCAGTTGCCTGAAGCAGGTACCTAGATTTCTCCCCATTCCACATCCTGTGTCCATTCAATTATTTCAACACATTAAAGCCCAAATATCTAAAATGTTGCATTCATTTCTATTCCCACCACCCCTTAGCTCAGACCCACACCATTTCTTTCATGGGTTACTCAAAGAGCAATTAACTATTTTCCTATAATCAGGGTTATTGTCCCTTTCTGTTTATTTATGAATGAAATCAACATCTTATTCCTCTTTGTATCTCAACCCCCAGGAAAATGCATGGAACATGTAGAATGAATGAATGAATGGGTCGATTCATGCACACAACTTTAATAAAACTGCTGCCTGTTACAGGCCCATAAATGGAGAATGGTTTTGGTATTGGTTTTCATTTTTAATATGTTTTCAACACTTTTTCTTCACTTTTTCCATAACTCCATATCCACTGGCATGTTTTAAGTCTCCTGGTTTTCTCTGATTATGTTTGTTTTCCTTGGTCGAGAGCCTTGAATTTGCCCTCTAATTTGTCTGAATTCTACATCAGTTGTCAATAGGAGTTAACTTGAAAAAAGTAGGGTGCATAAGACTTAACAGCGACCAAAGCAGACTTCTTGTTTCAATTAAAGTACTTAATATGGGTCTTTCCAGTCCTCTATGGACCCATAAGCCAACAGAGTGTTTTGAAAAACTGTCAGGAAAGAGAGGTTGCAGAATTCAAGAAGTGAGTGGTGATTAGGAGAGGAATGAAGCCTGAGGTCTTTCTTCATAACATTTACATGTGGACATAAAATTTTTATGTATCAGAGAACTCAAGAGTGACTTATTCTTCTTGTACAGCATCATTAATGCAATCCTCATGCTTGCAAATAATAATATAATATAATAATGTACTCTAATATACTTCAGTGGACTGTTCTGCAAACATTTTTAATTCTAAATCTATGACCTCTCACAAACTTTTCAATTGACATCTAAAATTTCCAGTGGATATATTATTTAAAAAATATTGCAAACTGGATGTTTTAAAATAAAATGGTGACAACATTTTTTAATGTTTCCAGAGGAATCTAAATACCATGCCTATTTTATGCCCACTGCTGTACATTTAAAAAAAATGTAGAAATATTCCTTTAAAGGAAATTTTACATTGTATCTTTTTCTCCTTAAATTCATATTTCACACTAGTTCCAACCACAGAAGTTTTTCCTAGACTGGAAAGTCTTTTATTTCTCCTCATTCTTTACCATGACAAAAAGTGTGCATGTAAATTTTAATTTGAATTTTGTGGCCAGCTTTATGTGTTTCCTGGGATTGATTACTCATTAGAGTGAACAACAGTTTTTGATCAAAATAGCATAAGTGTATGTCACAAAGTTGATAAATAATTATTAAACACAAAAAAGGTAAATTTCAATTATTTTCCTCTCTTAAAAAGATGCCTCGGCTGGGCGCGGTGGCTCACGCCTGTAATCCTAGCACTCTGGGAGGCCAAGGTGGGTGGATCACTCAAGGTCAGGAGTTCTAGGCCAGCCTGAGCAAGAGCCAGACCCCGTCTCTACTAAAAATAGAAAGAAATTATCTGGCCAACTAAAACATATATAGAAAAAAAAAATTAGCCGGTCATGATGGCGCATGCCTGTAGTCCCAGCTACCCGGGAGGCTGAGGCAGTAGGATTGCTTAAGCCCAGGAGTTTGAGGTTGCTGTGAGCTAGGCTGATGCCACGGCACTCACTCTAGCCCGGGCAACAGAGCGAGACTCTGTCTCAAAAAAAAAAAAAAAAAAAGATGCCTCATGAATGGAGATATTTTATTGTTATTTATGCTTTCATAGAGGAATACTACTTATTCCTAGAAAGAGGCAGGGTGCAGCAGAAATTCTTTACTCCCTGTGTGTATATGATTATATAATATAGATAATGTATTTTATTAGTATATTATATTTTATATACATTAATATATAATTACATATGTAATATATACTAAGGAGATGTATTCACATAAGTAAATTGTAATGAAATGTGCTGTCTTTTTTCTTTCTTTCTTTCTTTGATTTTTTAGGACAGGGTCTCACTCTGTCTTCCACACTGGATGCACTGGTGCGATAATGCTCACTGTAACCTCAAACACCTGGGCTGAAACAAGCCTTCTGCCTCAGCCTCCCCAATACTTAGGACTACAGGTGTGTGTCATCACACCTGACCTTTTTTTTTTTTTTTTTTCAGTTTTTTGTAGAGACAGGGGTCTCACTATGTTGCCAGGCTTGTCTTGAACTCCTGACCTCAAGCGATCCTCCCACCTTGGCTTTCCAAAGCACTGGGATTATAGGCATAGAAATGTGTTTTCCTAAGAGCAATGTCTTGATTTCTTAAAATCCTTCAAACTTACATGTGAAAAATCACATATAGATCATTGATGAGATATCACCTGTGAATGTAATTAGATTCTTTTTCAATTTTGATTTAAAGCAAATTATTAGAAATGACTTGACTAGCAAAAAGATTTATTTGTCATTTACTTTTTAGTGAGGGTAACAATGCTTAGAATTGTCCCTTTGCTTTGCACCCTAAAGCCTTTGTCGTATCTCAGGCTGTACACCCCCATAAGAGTGGGTGGGATGGCAGCTGCCCCTCTCTTTTGTAAAGCGAAAGAAGAGAACACGAACGAAGCAGGAAAGGAGAACCTGTTTGTCCCATGGTGGGCACCTTCCCAAGCAGATCTCTTGGAAGCAAGGGAACACACAGAGGTTGAGGGTTTATACACTGATTCCTCTAATACTACACTTGAACACACACTCCTTGGAAAGCCTGTCTGTAACCCCCAGGGTTAGACGTATGCTAGTTTGAAGACCATTTACCACAGAGAATTGCTGGCCTAGTTAAGATGAGAGATAGGAAAGAGTATTGAGTTGGTGGTTGAAGAAATAAAGAGGAGCAGACAACCTGGGGAAGAGAAGGAAGATAAGGACCTGCAAAAATTATTGTTGCTGAATCATACGCAATGGTTCGTTTGATTTTTTCAAATATTCCATTTTTAATCCTTATGTTTACTTCGGATTTTGAGCCTAGATGTGTATTAAATCATTATGATGAAAGGCTCACACCTACTGAAAGTATCACACCTACTGAAAAGTTAACCCAGTTTTAAGCTCTTATTGATAGTTTTTAAAAATAAAAAAAAAATCACATCTCTGCCAGTGTAGGTAAAACATATTCAATCATCCAGTCTTTCATTCATTCATACCTTAATAAACATTCAAAACTAGGCCGGGCACGGTGGCTCATGCCTGTAATCCTGGCACTCTGGGAGGCCAAGGCAGGAGGATCACTCGAGGTCAGGAGTTCGAGACCAGCCTGAGCAAGAGCGAGACCCCGTCTCTACTAAAAATAGAAAGAAATTAACCAGACAACTAAAAAATATATAGAAAAAATTAGCCGGGCATGGTGGCACATGCCTGTAGTCCCAGCTACTTGGGAGGCTGAGGCAGGAGGATGGCTTGAGCCCAGGAGTTTGAGGTTGCCGTGAGCTAGGCTGATGCCACGGCACTCTAGCCCCAGCAATAGAGCAAGACTGTGTCTCAAAAAAATAAAAATAAAAAAATAAACGTTCAAAACTATTCTCTAGACCCACCATAAATCATTTTAAACAAAGATTGAATACCGGTGTCTTCCTCCAATTTCTGACACCACAGTAGGGAGCAAACACAGCTCCCTATGTGGAGCTACATGGAGCTACATGGCTCCCAGTGGCTACACGGCGTCCACTGGCTACAGCAAGGCAGTCAGGTATGTCGATGGCAAAAGTGAGGGGCAGAGGAAACATGCAGGTTTCACAAAGGAAACAACATTGGAATGAAACCTAAATGACTAACAGTGGTCAGAGAAACATTTCAGGCAGGGGTCAGATGTGGTGGCTCATGCCTGTAATCCTAGCACTCTGAGAGGCTGAGGCAAGAGGATCACTGGGGGTCAGGAGTTTGAGACCAGCCTGAGCAAGAGTGAGACCCTGTCTATACTACAAAAAAAAAAAAAAAATAGAAAAAAATTAGCCAGGTATGGTGGTGTGTGCCTGTAGTTCCAGCTACTCTGGAGGTTGAGGCAGGAGGATCACTTCAGCCCAGTATTTTGAGGTTGCTGTGAGCTATGACGACACCACCACTCTAGCCCAGGTGACAGAGGGAGACTCTGTCTCCAAAAAAAAAAAAAAATGAGGCAGGGAAGACAATGAGGTCTTGTTGATGGATTTAATATGTTAGAAGATAAGCTAGGATACTCTCCAGTAACTCAACAAAAGTGCTTTAAATACTAATGAGTTTAACTCACAAACATGAAGTCCAAGGGTAAGCAGTTCCAGGAATGCTTAGTTCAATGGCTTAAAAACATACTCAAGAACCCAGTTGCTTTCCATTTGGGGTCTACCCTGCAAAGATTTGACTTTCATCCCATGTGCCCACCCTTATGGAGGCTGCCATAGCCTCAGTCATCCAATCCTTGCATAAACACAATCCTTGCATAAACACAATCAAAACCAGAACAGCCATTTCTCCTGGTGTGTCTCTTCTTGTCGGGGAATAAAACCCTTTCCCAGGAGACTGGATCTTACATCACAGTTGCATTATTGCCCATGCCTGAATCAATCACTTACAAGAAGAGTAGGATGATCAATTGGGTTGGACCAACCAACTTTCAACTGCATTGTGTGTAGAAAAGTCTATGAAGAACTTGAAACTCAATACCTGGACAAAATTGTGGTTCTGTTGGAAAGGAAAAATGGGATATTGACTCTCAGGTAGTAAATTAACAGAGTCTGCCTGAACTCTCAGCTCTCTGGCTTAGGTGAAAGGATAAATGTTGTACTCTTCATTGAGACAGGATCCATCAGAGGAGGAGCAGATGTGTGGGAAATTATGGTGAGATTTGGAACATACAGAATTTGGGGTGCCTGCAGGACATTTGGGGAATGTTTGCTAGGCAGTTGAGTATAGGGTCTGGGAGTCATGAGCAGAGTGCTGGTAGGTGAAGTCATAGGCATGAATAGAATTCTTGGTAGAAATACCAGCAATGAGAAGACAGGGTTATGAGAAATCCTTGAGGAAGATTCATCTTTAAGAGGAGAACAGAGAAAGAAAAATCAAGAAAAGAGGTTGAAAGACTGAGATTGAAAGAGGAAAAAGATATTTTCTCTTGAATTCTAGAGGAAGAACAAAGGGATGACAGTGCACAGTTTTGTCAGACTTTATTATGGGCTTTGCCACCATGCCTATAAACTGTCACACAATGAGAATAATGAAGTAGCCAGAAGTAAGAGTGAACAGGAAAAATTGATGGAGTACATGGGCAGAATGTTTTTGATTTTGCACAAATCATTTAGACAGGCCTCACTAATTTATTTTGTCTATTATATATACATAGACAGAAAATCTATTCTCTGCTCCCAGGAAAGGGGAAGCCTGCTATCATAGCTTTCCTTGAACACACAGTGCTGTTCTAGAAAGGTGGAGGAAGGGGACTGGAGAGTGCAGAATCCCTGCAGTATCATTGGTGACTTGGGCAACAGTCTAAAATCTTTATTTGAAAAAAAGTTAGGTGCTGCCTAATGGCTGCAGAGAACAATGTCAGCGGCTATAAAATCTTTAATGGGTGGCTCATAATTTCTTCCTTCCCTTCAAATAAAACTCATGGTTCTTTTTGCTCAGAGAGTTCTTGGATTATGACTTGATTTCAGTGCCACATTCCTCATGACAGCAACACAAGACAGCGGGTGGCAAGTGCCATTAACACCATTTTACATGGGGGAACCCGGAGAAGCCTGGGAGTGAGTCACATAGGGTCACGGCATGGCCAGCTCAGGGCCCAGAAACCATGTTCTCCCTCCAATTCCCCAGTGGATTTTACCTAGAGAGAAACAACCTATATGTGGGTAAACCCACAGCTTTCAAAGACCTTTCCCATCCATTTCCTTATTTAATTTAAGGCTTTGCCACAATCTTGCCACAGTGTTATATTTCCTATCTTGAACTTAACCCAACCATTCCTTCAAAGACTTAGAACTTCGATTATAAATTCCCTAATGATACACTGGCTATCCAGAGTCAAAGTAAATAATGATAATATCATTTCTTCTTTGGAAATGGAAAACATTCTTTAAAAAAATAATAATAATATAATTTTTCCAGATGAAATGAAGCTTCTCCTGGAACAAAATGATAGTCAATGTTCCATTCAGAAAATGCCACTTGGAAAAGTCAATGAATCCATTTGGATTTCAAACTTCTGAGTCATTTGGGATCCCCTGATCTCTCTGCTTTGAAATTGTGAGCCACTTCCTATTCTTTTTATGACAGTTCAGATTTACTGTTAGAACTTCTTATTTTTCCTTTCCTAATATTTTAATTTTTCTCATTCAGAATAAGTTGCAATCATTCTTTTTCAGTCACAAGATGGCTGCATTTGAGCTTAATATACAACCCCATGTAATCAGAGAGTCGCGAATTAAAATAATCATAAGATGCCATTTCAAATGTTTCAGGTAGGCAAAGAGTAATAAATCTGGTAACACCGAGTGTTAGAGGTATGTGCTGTAGCAGGGACTCACGTGTTACCCAGGGCAGAGGAGGCTGGTACAAGCACTCGGAAAGCAACTTGGCAAAACTTAGTCAAGCTCAAGTGATACAGATCCTATGACCCGGCATTTCCACTTCTTGGTGTTTCCTCTAGAATAACTCTTAACAGATGGACATAAATAAACACATACAGAAATATTCAGTGCAGGCCTATTAGCAATAGTGAAAAAGTAGAAGGAACCCAACTGTTCCTCAGGAAGATGAATGGATTGACTGTGTTTCATATTCAGCAGTGGAGAGTAGAGACTCCTACAAATATCCATGTGCAGAGGATCTCAAACACATTCTTTTTGGATAGAAAAGTTGCAAAAGGGCCGGGCATGCTGGCTCAAGCCTGTAATCCTAGCACTTGGGAGGCCGAGGCGGGCGGATTGTGTGAGCTCAGGAGTTCGAGACCAGCCTGAGCAAGAGCGAGACCCCGTCTCTACTAAAAAAATAGAAAGAAACTATATGGACAGCTAAAAATATATATATAGAAAAAAATTAGCCGGGCATGATGGCACATGCCTGTAGTCCCAGCAACTCGGGAGGCTGAGGCAGTAGGATCGCTTAAGCCCAGGAGTTTGAGGTTGCTGTGAGCTAGGCTGACGCCACGGCACTCACTCTAGCCCGGGCAACAGAGTGACACTCTGTCTCAAAAAAAAAAAAAAGAAAAGAAAAGTTGCAAAAGAAGAGTGTGGTACTGTTTAGGAAAAAATGAATTACACACATACAAACAGACTGTCATACACAAAACGTACACACTGAAAACATCAACAGGGATGATATAGACTGACTTTAGGATGCTGGTCATGTCACGGAGGGTATGAGAAGCGATGAGAACAGAATGATATTTTAACAGTCTCTATATTATTTTTTTGCAAAATTGAAAGATTGCAAAATAAAAATGAGAACTATCAACACTGTTTTCATCTTGCTGTTGAGTACATAGGGTGTGTCATATTCTCTGTCTTGCTCTACATTTGAAATATTTCATAGTTATACATGTTAAAATTGAAAGCTCCTGTTCTGGCAAAAGAGCCCAGCAGTAAAGGGAAGGTGATGACTAAATCAGATAGAAAAAGTCTGGAGCAGGACTTGGCACTGGTTTTCTGTAAATGGACAGAAAGTCCATATTTTAGACTGCAGGTGTTAGGTCACTGTCTCCACTACTCACCCACTCTGCTTTTGAGACAAGGCAGCCTTGGACAAAACATAAATGAAGGGGTGTGGCTATGTTCCAATACAGCTTTATTTACAAAAACAGACCTCAGGTTGGGTTTGATCCATGGGCCATGGTTTGCCTCAGTTTACGGTTTCTAGAGGTAAGTGGTTTCAGCAGACAAGCCATCTTAGGCTACAAGGGTGATGCTGGGGCCAGGGAACATCCGGATCTTTTTCTAGAGACTTATTTGGGCAGACAGACCATTACTGTCCCAGTCTAAGAACCCAAATCATCAATGCAGTATCTTTAGTAGCGGAGGCTGTGGCAGTATTAGAACTCGTAAAAATAATCTCTGAAGTTTAACATTGTTGGGGATTTTGCTTTGGAGGTTTCTGTTTGAGTCTTTCTTCACTTTGGTGGTGACAGCAAGTTTATGCCAGGTGTGCCTATCAATATTCAGCCCTGGGAGCCTCCCTTCAACCTTCCAAGGATGCCCGGGAATTCTTAGGTCACAGAAAATGTCTCAGCCCCATCCGGATCCCCATTCCTGCATAGCCCCGTACTGCCTTGACCTGACTTCTACAACTCAGTAAGGTCACCCTGGGAGGGAGCTCATCAGCTTAGCTGTACCCTTGGCCTTTGGTCACTTGCATTCACCTGTCAGGAAGGATGACTCAGCACTGCTGTAGCCTTTCCTAGAAATCAGGAAACTGTATTGCTCAAGCTCCTGTTGGCAGAACCCTCTTCAGGTCTTGACACTTCTAAGAAGGGCTGATAGAAGGGCCCTGGGATGCTTTAGCTGCCTAGATACTCGACTGCTTTGGCCTCTGCAGCCCCTGTTCTGGTATCTACCACGGCCAGGCCCAAGGGCATTCACTTAAGAGAAAAACACTTCCACCGCCTCTCTCTCTGCACCACCAGCTTTGGCCCACCCAGTCTGCTCAGGCCATCAGCATTCACAGTCCTGACACCCCTTGCCAAGTGACAACATCGCCAGGCCAGAAGGATGGTTCATAAAACCAACAGCATTTATTTATGAGTTTCTTCTGCTAGAAGCCAACTACAAGATGTGAGAGCAAAATGAAGTATCCTCATGCTGTCGTTCCTGGCAGTTGTCACAACATTCTTGAGAAGTTAATTGTACGCCAACCATTTTTCTGAGTAGCAAAGTGATTCAGGACAGAGCAGGATGCTAAAGTACTAAATTCAGGTCCTGGAGGGGCCCAGTGACGTATGCACACAGGGACAGTTGGTGAACTGGAGACAGAGGCATGCACGTTTGTTCTCTCCCCCAGGAACCCTACGCCACCAAGGGCCGGCAGAGGAGGAGCTTGGCTTCATTGCTTTAACGCCCTGAAGAAAAGAGGCTGCAGCCTCATAGACACCAGGGCAGAACGCCTCTGGCCTGTTTGCCTGTTTGGACACTGAGATGCCACGTTACTGCTGCTGGGTGTGAAGGAGGAAAGAAAGGAGACACAGGAAAGGATAGAAGAGCCTGAGGTGGTCCCAGTCATCTAGATTTCAGCAGCCTCTCTTCCCTTTCCTGAAAATTGGAGGTTTACTTTTCTTCTTAGGTTCCTGGGAGACACAACTTTTAAAGGTGATGCTTTGAAAAGTTTGAAAGCGTTCAAAGGACGCATGTTGTTAAACCGCCGCATCTACTACTGTTGACTATAGGAGCTTTGGTCCCAAATGAGTCTGAGCACGTTCTCTCCGACGACGAGGCGGACCTGCTGAGTGGCCGCACGCATTTCTGAGCCCGTCCACCCCGCGTGGGAAGCTGTTCCTGGAACCAGGATTTGAGGACCCGGCTGACTCTGTCAATCTTTCCTGGCTGGGACTCGCAAACTCTTGGTTGTGTTTACCCAGGATGTTAATAATTTTGGAAATCATTAAAATGGAACCAAAATACTTTCTTTTTAAGAGGCTACTGAGATCACAAGTCATTCCGCAAATATAATAAGCTGTGTAAGCTGAGCGTGTCCAATACTCGACACTTGCCACGAGCCAGCTGGAAGCGTGGCCATTTTCATATGACACCTCGTGTGTGGAACTAAGGAGGAATGAGAAGAGCCTTCTAAAAACTAGGCCTTAAAAGTGCAATAATTGTGTTGGACAAACTGTTTTAAAAAAAAAAAAAGAGAGAGAGAAAAAAAACTTTCTTTTTGTCCCCGCTCTCTGCTCTCAACTGCCCGTTGTCATCTCTGTGACCTAACTCCCGTGCTTTCGCCAGTGTCACCATCCTAAGGAATCCCATTAGGATTTTAAGGGACCCGCTTAGTTGTCACTTTCTATGCTCTTCCTGTTCCCTCTCCAGGCAGACCCAATGCTTTTGCTTTGCACCCTCACTGTCATTTGGGGTCACTGGTGTTCATCAAAGTTACCTGAGACAATTCTTAAAAATACGGATCTCAGATCTCACCCAACCTACTGATTCAGAATGCTTTGGGGTGGACCCTGGAGTCTGCATTCTAAAGCACCGCAGGCGATTCAGATGTTGTTGCTGGCAGGACCACGACTGTGCGAACCTAGGCCATTGCTGCTGTTTTTAGCCAAGAGGCAGCGGTGCTCACCCGCAGCTCAGATTTCACAGCCAGGATGCCTGGATTTAAGTATTTTACATACTACTGGTTATATGATCTTGGCAATCTCTCATTGCCAAGATCACATAACCAGTCCTCATCCATAAAATGCAGAAAACAGTAGTACCTACTTCATAGAACTCTGATAATTAAATAGGTTCATACAAGAAGGGAAGCTATCAGTGTCTGATGTGCTTTGAGAACTAATAAATATGTGCTACTAACATTAGCATGGATAAATTTATGACATTTATTAACAATTTGAGGAATTCAACATGCTTAATATTAAATTTTAGTCATTCTCTATACTTTGGGCTGATTAATATAATATTATAACTAATATTCACTATTATAACTATATAGTGACATATAGGGAGATTATTGTTGCATGTCCACTTTAGGGGGTGCATGTAAAAGGAATGGGAGTTTATTCAGCTCTGTAAGTGGTAAATACGCAGAGAGGGAGTGAATAAACATGAAGACGATGCTGATGACAACAGCTGTGTCGGGAGCTACAGCTGTGAGACGAGACGGTTGTCATCTCTGTTGCTGAGTAATTGCTAGTGTGCCTTGAGGCCACTCAAGAAACTACAAACATTGAAAGTGGGAATTAAATTTTGAAGTCCATCTTTCCCTTTAGTCAGACCTCGGTTTGCCTCCTACAAGACACATTTCAGACAGAGTAAGACTCATTGCTCTGCGATTCCCATCCCCGTTGAACTTGTGTGATAGTGTCCTAACACAAAGACTGAAAATATAATACATTCCTGTAAGCAAGCTTTGCATTGGCATCAGACAGTTTTAATGCAACCTGGAAAATGTCTCTGTTCACTACCAGGAATTGGTTTTCACTATGAGAATCTAATTTATGACTCATTTGAATGATTTGAATATCTGTGTGCAGATGTCCCGTGCTAAATGTTATATATTACTTATAAGTCATGCTAAGCAGAGACGCAACAATTTTCCTAGTCTGTGTCCATTTCTAGCTTGAATACTCGTCTTTAAGAAACTTGCGAACCACACCCACCTTCCTTCTACTTTTTACTTATTAATTTTTCTAATCATATCCATGTCTAGTGGTTAATTTTGATGGCTCCGGAGGTAGATGCCTGGCTTTAAATCCTGGGCCATTGCTCAGTGGTCGTGTGACCTTGGGCAAATAACTCAACCTCTGTGGGCCTCAGTTTCCTTCATTATAGAGTAAGGATAATAATACCACCTCCCACTTCAGGCTGTTTTTAGGATCAAATGAAATATCTATCACCTAGAACATACTAAAACACAGTAAATGTTGGTTATTAACTATTATTGGTACTTCTGCAAACTGGCTTGAGCTATCTCTTGACAGCATTTGCTTTGCAATTCTGTGATTGTTCAACATGTGTGTGTTTCCTAACTGTATTATAAATTACTTGCTGACCATTTTGTCCCTCTCCTTGTCTTGGGGCATTATCTGGGTGCCATCAACAGCAGTACACAAATGTACTATTTAGTCACTTCTCGCCTCCACCTGCCGCTGGGCAACCAGTAGTCAGCCCCGCCCCGCCTGTCTCTTCTCGAAATAAAACAACTCTACAGCACTAAAAGGAAAACCGCGATCGCGCACTCCATCGTCCATCCCAACCAACCCCTCTGACTATTCTCGTTGCAGGATGTTCGGAGGCTTCTCCTGTCCTTGTTCCTGGTGGCCGTGCTGGCGAGGGTGGCGGGAGCCCGGGAGAACCGGCCGGCGGGCGCCATCCCCTCTCCTTCCAAGGACGGCAGCAGCGACAACTCGGAGCGATGGCAGCACCGGATCAGGAGGTGCTGGCCTCCAGCCAGGAGGCCCTGGTGGTCACCGAGAGCAAGTACCTCAAGAGTGACTGGTGCAGGACGCAGCCACTGCGGCAGGCGGTGGCGAGCAGGGCTGGGGCAGCCGCCGTCCTCCCCCCCTCTGCCGGGCCAGGGCGACTCCTAACATCCCGCGGCAGGTGGAGGAGGAGGAGGAGGAGGAGGAGGAGGAGGAGTCCTTCCCGTCCTGCGCCTTCTGCCAGGCCCAGCGCGTCACCTCCGTCCTCGCGGAGCTGAGTGCCCCGGCCTGGACCCGTCCTTCCGACTCAGAAAACTCCAGAAGGTGAAGCAGCGCAGGTGCGTGTCCGTGAACCCGAGCGACTCGGCCAAGCAGTGAGCGTCCCCGAGGGCGCAGGCCGCTCTGCACGCGCCCCCGCCGCGGGTCGCGCCGCCCCCGTCCCCGTCCCCGTCCCTGTCCTCCGAGCCCACTCACGCGCTGCCTGGTGTCCCCACCCCCGCAGCGGCAAGCACGTCTCTTGGGGCTGACGGTGTCCTTGTCCAGCACGTGGACCCACCGCAAGTGGAGCTTTGCCGATGTGTCCCTGACCGACCCCGGCCCCACCAGAGCCTCCGGAACCGGGTTGTGGATCAGGCCCGAAGGAAAAGGCTGGAAAACCACCGCCACCCGCCACCCAGCCGTCGGAGTGACCTTGCAGGTGATGCGCTGCCAGTCCGGCAGTGATGTTTCCACCGTGTGGAAAAGCGAGTAGTTCCCTGGCCTCCCCCGACACTCCGGCCCGCCCCCTCCCGCGGGCAGCGGAGGGCGAAGGATGCGTCACTCTGCTGAGCTGTCCCCAGACCTCTCCTGCGGGTCCCTGGACCTCTGGCTGGGCTGGGCGCACTCCCTCTGTGATCCGGAGGCTGCCCTGGGCCTCCACTGTCACGCGGCTGTGGACAAGTCACATGAAGATGTCCATGGACAGGGGGTCTCTTCGCAAACCTGATACCAAGAAGACAACTTGAGCCACTTGGATCTCGAAGTGGCCTTCCCTGGGGACCTTGCTCACAGCAGGCCACACCCTCCCCCACCCTGAGCCACCATCACCCCTTCTTCCTCACTGTCCCCCCCAACCCCTTTGTGGACTGAAGACGAACTCTGGTGTGCATGCTATTACCGCTGCAGTTAGAATATTATCACGCACAAAAGTCTATGTATTAACGCTGGTTTTATAATTGACCTATATTGTAAAGAGTTGTTTAAAAAAAAAAGTATTATAGACCTATCCATATATTGTTTCACATGTTTTGCCTCTGGCTTTGCAGCACAATTCTGAGTAAGGAGAACAGCAGGTGATGATCTACCCAGAGATGTTTTTAACTCAGAAATAATGCCTGGTCAGCAGTTCACTGCCATGCACCTAGTTTAGATTGGGCAGGGAGATGGAAGGAATCGGATTTGACTTTGAATATTACGCCACGGAAGCTACTAAAGCATTGCAGCACAATGTAGAAATCGGGTTGGGACAGATGGGTGTCGGGAGGGGAGTCGTTTTAACCCAAAACTCAAAAGCCTGCCCATGCGGGGTGAGAAGGCCTGCTATTTTCACTGCCATGACACTAAGCAAAAAAAAAAAAAATCCTGTTAAAAGAAAGAGATATTTAACAATATAAGGAGTCAGGTCACTTTGTGGTATAGGAGGAAGGGTGGACTATAATATGTAGAATAGCAATCTAGTTGAACTGTCCTGCAGAAAACAACTCTCTTCCTTTTCAAAGTATAGACTGTACCAAGGTCCCTTTCACTTTAATAAGGGATTGTTGAAGTTTCCGTGTTGTGGACTCTTGATATAAAAAAGTAGAGATAGTTTATTTTCCAGCAAAATGATACTTTCTTTGGGTCCCTTTGCTAAAATGTCCTAGGAAGTCTTCCCTGTGAGTAGTGTGTATGGAATCTGACTAATGTGACCGAGATGCCCCTGCTGGGAGTCAGCATGCTTTGCAAACTTTTCCCTGGTGTCTCCCTAGCCAAGGGGGCTCCTGCCAAGGGAGCGGTTCCCTAGTATGTGAGAGAGACCCTCTCCCAGCGTCTCTGGGGACTGAAGCTTCCTGACACTAGGCAGTGGCAGTAGATCTAGAGACACTCACCCAGAGAGCACGATTGGGCTTGGGTGTGTTGGTGGATCTATTTCAGGTCTCTGCACTGCAAGGCTCTTTCCTGTCCCTTCTGTAACACCATGAGACCCGAGCAGCCTGTGCTGTTGGAAAGCGCTTGGCCTCGTAAATGGGTAAACACAGCCTGAAACAAGGAGGCAGAAATAAGAAATCTTGAAGGGCTGGAACCTGGGAATGGAGAGAAAAAGTAGAGAGGGTGTCCAAGGGCAGAATTGATTTTTGCATTTAGCGGAAAACCCCAAGTCAGACTCCGTGGCAGAATGCGCAGCAGGAGCACTGCGAGGGAGGCAGTGTGATCACGTGACACGTGATCAGACTGGAGGCTAAGGGGGTGCAGTAGGAGGGGAGTGGAGGGGAGTGTCTGCCCCAGCTGCAAAGCCAGCCCCTATCATGTTACTAACACAGAACCCACCCAGATAGGGGGAAGACGAAGCTGAGAATTTGCAGAATGCAAACATGAGCACACTCTCTGTTAAACCCAGCCGTGGGTGTAGCAATGAGAGCAATATGGTATGCTGCAGTGTGAGGCTCCCTCTGGAGGCTGTTGTGTGGACAAAGTTTACCTTCTGATGGCTCAAATTGTATTTAATTGGTTTTTTTGTTCTCTTTATAAATGAAGAAAAGCTGTAAGTATAATGTAATTATTTTATAGGTATACTATTAAATTATAGAACAAATAAAGGTACTTTAGGGTTATATGTGATCCTGGTGTTACGTGCCATGAAAGTGGAATTCTGAACTTGTTGCAATGAACAGTGAAGGAGCCCCGTGCGTTCAGAGCGCTTTTGTCTGACACAGTGAGTTCAAGCCCTAGCCAGCTGTCACCCCGTCTCCTTTGGGTGCCGGCATCTGCAACCAGAGTCAGAATCAGGCATCCAAGGAGCAGAGGTGGTGGGTGGGGCTCTCAAGCCTGGTCCTTGGGAGCCTCCAGGGCTCTTCCAGATCTCCCGCCGCCTGAAGACAGAATATTCTCGCTGTGCTCTCTGAATAAGGAACACTGAACAAGGAAGCCTTGGGAAATTCCTGCAAATAGACGTCTGCACTGTTACGCTCCTCTTCCGTTTAGCAGCCGGTGCACACCGCACCCGTCTCTTCAACAAGCCAGAATGTGTCCTCAGTTTTGTTCCTTTCCTCATTGACTTCTCACGGGTTTCAACATTTCTTAATTTAAGTACTTGTTAGTTTCACAATGTCTCCATTTTTCTACTAATTGACTTATCTGCCATTCAAGTAACTCAATTATCAATAAAAAATAAAAACCTTAAGAACATTGCATATGGTTGATTCACTGTGTGGACTTCAAACGAATTAAATTCAACTTACTAATAAATAATTCATCTCAATTAGTAAATGGGACAGAATAGTCCACTTTGGGATTCTAATTCGCTTATTTTTGAAGTTGGCTGACTAACTTTTAATTTATAAAGTTGAGGAAAGTGAATTTTTGCTATTTCTCAAACAACATAGAATGTATGTATTCCTAGAAAGCTTACCTAATGATTAATCTAGCACCACTGATTATTAATGTCTGCATAGGAGATAGCAGTAAGACCAAATCATAAATAATGCAATTAAAACTTATTGATTATCATGTTATCTTCTGAATCCTACTTAATCTCCAACCTTGCTTCCCTCTCTGCCCAGTTCCACAGCCACTAGGCCTCATGCACAGCAGGCAGCCTATCCACTTGACCAAAAGCCAAATACAGGAAACCATGCAGTTTTTATTGTTGTCCTTTGTATTCATTTGTGTTTCTGGCTTCTCCAGTATTCAGTCTAGAATATGGGGCAAAACAAACAAAACCAGGGAACTTACTGCCGTATTGTTCCTTGAATCCTGAGTTTCCTACCTGGTCTGCATCCTTTTCTCCACCTTTTAGGATCTTCTTATGTTTGTTTTATGTATGTATATATACAATGCCTAGAGATTTTAGTGGGAGGAATAGAGAAAATGTGTCTACTCCATCTTGCCCAGAATCAGAATACCCCTGAATCTTTATAAGTTTTATCAGCCACTTGCTAAGGTGTATAGAGTGTGCAATTGCCAAGACCTCCAACATACCCCATATCTCTCATCTGGTCTCATCTGATAATCATATGGTGAATCAGGGTAGTGTTTTACAGAATGTCCATAAAATCCAGGTCCCTCAGGTGTAAGAACTTACCTAGGCTGGGGCAAGACCGTAAACATAAACTTGTTCATCCCATGGGAATGCAGAGTGCATCTAGTTCTCCTTCCTATAGGTACGGCAAAAACCCTCACATTTTCCAGATCAAGTTCTGGAGGTTGTTTTAATCTGCTCTAACAAAAAGAACACATTGAATACTGTAGCTACAGTATCTCCTGCCATGTTCCATTTGATTTTTGTCAGAGCCAGCAAAATATGACAGGGGCTACAACAATATTAAAGTCTTTGAGAGTTTTGTTAATTTCCTCCATTCCTTCTGTAGTTCAGCATTGTTTTTCTGATTTACTCATTTTGCTGTGGTGAGGAGCAGCTTTGGAAGCTTCCACATGTTCCTCACTACTGCAGTATTTCTTACTTAACAACTCCAAGAGTCAATATGAGGGTTCTTCAAACTGCCAAGACTGTCCCTTCCAATCATGTATTTGGAAATCAGAAATCGGGGGAAGAATCACCAGGATGGTCCATGGACCGGTGAGCCCACTGAGAGCCAGACCTTAGCTAGGACTCTAGCAGCCCTGTGGGTCCCCAAATTAGCAGGGAGCCATGGTGGTTCACTGGGGCACCAGGTTATTAGTGTCAGTTCAGACCTGGTGTTCAGTAATTCTCAAAAGTCTTGAGTATTCTTTTCTCCAAAGCATATTGATCTGAATAAGTGGTCCTAAGTTCCCTGATTAAGGAGTGGGAAAATAATAAATTAATAGATTTGCCCTGTTATTGCAAGGTTGTAGGAATCACCCACTCCTTCAGCCAGTGGAATCCAAGTCTGATCTGGAAACTAGGCAAGAGATTGTGCTTTTTATTGACCTGCTGCCCTCTGCTTCTGATTATCCGTTATTGGTTTCTTTTGACTGTGTAAATTAAGCAATACCCTTGTTGACCCCGTGTCTATCTTGTCTCCAGGAACACCATGTTCTGTTCACATCTCCAACAGTCCTTTCACTGGAAGCCATTACAGTCCTATCACGTTTTGCAACACCTGTGCTCACATTACTTCTGAGAGCTGAGCATCGCTACCTGGCTTATATTATTTTGAGATCTTGCTACTCTCGTGTCCATCAGGGAGCCTAGTTTTATAACAGCATCTCTTCCTACAGTTGTCCCTGGCCAACAGATGACAGCACTACTGAGCTGCTCACTAATGCTGCTGCCCTTCTCAGGAGCACAGGCGTCACTGCTTTGGGAAACAGAGACTTTACTAGAACATAGTTGGCTAGTGGGGTTTTTTTGTTTTTGCTTTGTTTAGCTTTACATAGCAAATGCACTTTAGCATGCCCACTTCTCTGAGCCTTTGGATCCTTTTATCTACCATGCGTCACGAAAGTTTTGCATTTCTGTTTCATTGAGTGTAGATCATAGCATTTGTGGCCCTCCAAGAATCATCCTAGCAGCTTATTACCACCATCCCTGGGGGATGTGCCACAGTGATAATCACAGGAGAGTGCTCCCACGGTGATAAGTATCCCTTATCCAACTGAATGTCCTGCTCCCCTTCCTTGATCCTGCAGACCCAGGACACATTCTCCTGCTGCTTCTCCTGGCTCCTGCTGCAACTTCACTGTACACCCCCTCTCCTTCCTTAGCCCACCCCACACAGCCGCAGTAGAGGGAGAGCTTAACAACAGGCCTAAGTGGGTTCAAGGAAATTTGGGATTTTGGAGTCTCAAGTGCAACTACTTGGGTATTCCCTCCCAATTTCAGGGCTTCTACTCCTTCCCTATTAGGGTTCTAACCTTGGCACAGGAGACTTGCTGGAGATGAGAATCCAACTTTCTCTGAAACAGCACCCCTTTTATAACTGAGTCCTTCTCTGACTGCAGGAGACTAGGGCCTGACTAAATGCTGCCAAAGAGACCCTATCTGTGGCTTTCACGCTCCACCTGAATTGATGATTGATTAATTACCCTGAGTCTTTTATTATCTCTTCAACAAACCAGTGCCACTTGGAAATAGGTATCCAATCCCAAAGTCCTTATGCTCACTCTGTCCCTCATAATTTTAAAACACCAAAGATATTGCACCAGTCAGTGAGTCCTCCCCACCATCATCCCATCCTAGTTTAGCCCCGGGTGAAGTTTTAACATATACTGCGACAGCCTGCCAGGGGCTGGCCAGCGAGTGAGCCATCTCCACATCTGGTTGGAGTGTCCTTCCTCGGGCTGCTCCTGAACCTGCCTGTCTTAGACTGGTTTCCCAAACTCTGAGAAAGGGTTGTCAGCAGGTTTATGGGGGAATATTGCAGAACAGAGACCCATAAGGGTGTGAGTAAAACAGAATTGTGCAGCAGGAAAAACAATCTGGTCACAACTGAGGTCTTGTCTGATCTTATGGGGAGTTCTGGACCTGGATGGCATTTTAGAGTTGTCCCACATTGAAGCAACGGGGTCAGCCTTTGTAACCCACATCAGTCAGTCACTGCCCACAGGCCATCTCAGGAGGGGGCATGGATTTCCCTTCACTAAGGACAACTCCCGGTGAGGGATCCAGCCCTTATGTTCAGCGGGGCTCAGGGTGCAATGCAATGGGTGCATCAGGCCTAAAGAAGATGTCTGGGCACAGCACCATAATAGCCACCTTTCTGTGTGTGTTAGGGGTCAGGGGCCGGGGTGGAAATGGGAGGAAGGAGGAGACAGAGAGAGTAACGAATATGGAGGGCCTTGAAAGAGAAGCTGAGAAGTTCCACTTGATTGTGTAGGAAATAGAAAACCATTGACAGATCCGATCAAGGGTTACCCTAGCCCCAAAATGGAAGGTGATTGGACGGAGCAGAATCAGATCCAGATAGGCCAGCCCAGGGGCTCTCTTGCAAGGATGTAAGCTGAACATTAGGGCCAGACTAGGTAATAGCATTGGATCTGAAAGGAGGAGACAAATATGTGAAATATTTGCAGAATACGGTGACGAAAAAGACATGTTAGTGCAAGACATGGGGAACCCAATGTGAGTGAGGATCTGGTATCAGAAGATATTGTACTAATGTGGGTCTTCATAGATGTTGGGTCTGCAGTGATAGTGAAACAATATGAAAATCTTTTCCCTCATTTGAAGACATGGAACTGGAATTTGAGTGAGAAGCTAGTTCTAGAGAAACTGGTATAGGAGCAAAAAGATAGCAACTAAATCCATGAACATATATGACAATTCTAACAGAGAGGGAGAATAGAGGAATAGAGGGCAAAGTAACCTTAGAAAACACTCCTTTAAAAGAATAGGAAATTAACAATAATATATTATATAGTTTCAAATAGCTAGAAGGAGGCCACTGAATTCCCAACACAAGGAAATGCTAAATGTTTGAGATGATGGATATGTTAATTATCCTATCCTAATCCTGATCACTATACATCAGATGTGCTGTGACATCTGTGTACTCCATGAATATATACAATTATTATGTGTCAAATTTAAAACAAAATTAAATAATGGAAAGAAGAGGGAACATCAGAAGACATGAATAGCAGTCCTCAGGCCATGTCTGCCCACTGCATGACATAAAAGTGGGACCTTCCAATGCTTCATGTCACGGTCTTTCTCTTGCTGTACACAGTGCTTCTGAGCCTCCCCTCCTCCCCCCCGGGCGTCTCTGCTGCCACAGAGAATTTCAGCTCCTCCTCACCTCCCTAGTGGTGACCCGCCTTGCTCTGCTCTTTGGGCAATGCTACTTCTTTCTGATGAAGTACTGGTGGCCTGAATCCCACCCCTGACTCATTCCTGAAGGGAAAGAGCATGTTTAATCAACTAGGCACACATAAAGTCTCGAGCTACCACCTTCATCTGTCACATTCTGCTGCCAGGACCTTCTTCCTCTAACAAGACCATAGCTATTTAACAAGATGGAATTGCTCATTTATGGGAAGGAGGTCCTGGATACCAAATTATGAATGGGGTGTCTAATCAAAGCTGGAAACTTTACATTTTATGTTTGAAACTTTAGCAAAAATGGTTTGAGAGTTATCCAAATATTTACATCTGGAGTTTCTTGCTTTCTGTTTTTGTTTTTGCCATGATGTGTGCGTGTTTGTGTGTGTGTGTGTATATATAGATATATTTTAATTTTTGTTTTATTTGAAGAACCAAAGAATATACAATTTGTGTTACCATAGGCACCACACGTCTGATTTTCCATGTGCTGGAAGGCACTCTGTGGATGGAGTCTATTTCTAGCTCTATCCTGGAATTCTGTAAGCTAAATATTCAAATTTTTGATTCTCACTCCTTACTTGGAAAATATGAGCTTGCTAATTTATGAATATGCTGACAAATTACAGACATCACTTATAAAGCAAAATATGTGGACATAAAATAATTGCTGTGGGGCCATATTTAGATTGAGCCCATAACCATATCGCTTGCTGGGACATGGTGTAAGTATATTGATGGGTTCTGACTCCACAAGCCTAAAACAAACAAATAATAATTCTTGCTGTTGATTAACCTGTAAAGTGTAAATTGGTCCTATGGTCCATTGCATGGATTAGAAAGTGATGTTAATCTCTAGAAAACCTTAGAATGTATGATAGGAGTATAGCTGTAAATCAGAAAGATTTATGTAGTCAATGAGGGTGATGTGGAGCGACTCCAAAATTGAGGTGAAAGGAAGTTTTGCATAAGTAGTACCATATGGGCCTATTGTGAAATACAAAGCCAAATGTTACTAAAATAATCAGACCACCATAGGAACAAATATGACCAGCGGCCTACAGACCACCCTGATTTTTTTTTTTCATTTTTAGATAAACATGGTTGGCTTGCCACCCTTCCTAAATAGCTCTGCACAGTGGTCTAGGGTGAGAATGTCCTGGTCTTCCTTGGGGAGGACATCTGATAGGGTTGCTATGGTAATGTGCTTAAGCATATTGTCTCCTTGGTTCAACAGAATTGACCAGACAGATGTCATATTTGATATTTAAAATGAGATAAATTCCCAAAAGTCAACTGTAACATATTTCTATATTGACTTATGTTTCACATTGTACAAAATCCAAAAGAATCAAAGGAAGTAATAGTGAAAAATTCTCTCTTCCCATGTCAAATTTTCCCAGTTTCTCTTCTGCAGAAGCAACTGATACCAGTGACTGGTGAATGCCTCCAGAGATGGTCTAGTTTTGTTAATTTCTGGAAATTCAACACTCACATTGCCCCCATTTTTATCTATATGGGAGCTCACTATACCTACTGTTTTGCTTCTTGATTTTTTTTCCATACAAAAATGACAAAGATACAAGCTTTTCCATGGATTCTATTCCCCTTAACAAAATGTTGTACATCTTCTATATCAGTAAAGTGCCCTTTACTCTTTCTCTTGTAAAGTCCAAATATTATTTCATTATTTAGACATTTCCAATATTTTGCTACTTGTTGTCACTTCCTAATATGTTTAATACATGGTTGGGCCAGTTCCTTTTTCAACTAGTCTTTTTCCCTCCAATTTTTCTGACTGTTCTTATTTATTTTTATGTAGGAACTTTGAAGTCAGCTTCTTTAGTTCTCACTCTCCTCAAAAAAAAAAAAAAAAAAAACAGAAAAGAAAAGAAAAAACGTTCCGTTGGTATTTTTATTTGGATTGCATTAAATGTATACATTTGTTTAGGGAGTACTGACATTGTCAGTTCCTTTCTATCTCAATTATTTTCATATAGATCTTTATATTTCTTATGAAATTTATTCTGTGTTATTTATCTTTTTTGGTTGCTGTGTTCAATGGGGGTACTTTTCTAATCTTTCCACTGGATATTGTTTGTATACATGAAAGTTCTTGATTTCTGTATATTAATTTTTGGCCTAGTCAACTTACAACTTCTATTATTGTCTCCAACAGTTGTTTGGTTGATTATTTTCAATTTTCTGAGTAGATAGTCTAATAAATAGCAAATAAAAATTACTTTACCCTTTCCCTTTCAATTGTATACCTTTTTTTGTTTTCTCATCACCAGAACAGTGATAAATACCAATGGTGAAAGTAGACATCCTGGTCTTGGTCCTGATTTTTAATGGGATCACTTCTAATGCTTCCCCATTATGCCCCAGGTCAACTTTATCTTGAGGTATTTGATCATTTAAGGACGTATCCATATTATACAGACCTTTTCTTCAAAAGATACTTAAATGATTTTTTAGCATTCACAGGAAGTCATATAATTTTTCCCAACACATGTATATTTTCAAATGCATGTATGTTATCATATTCAAGGCCAAACACAAATGATCATCCTAGTCTTCCAGGATAATGCCCTCTGCTTCATGATCTTTCTGATGTTTGCTAACATCATGTTTAGTATTTTCACATTGCTATTTTTCAGTAAGTTGGCCGATAGTATTCTTTCTTGAATAATCTTTGTTGGTTTGGTAGCAGCATTATGTTCACCAGCTATATGAAGTTGTGTGTGTTGGGGAGAGAGTAGGGCTGTGTATGCAGCTATTAAATGTTTCATTATGAAGCAGGGTGGTGAGCACATCTGGCCTTGACTACTCTGATTCAGCCTCTCTTCCCTTACCCTAGTCTTATGGATACACATCTTCCTGCAAATATGACTTGTCTGTCTGATTTCTCATGTAGGCAATCCTTTTGGCCTTAAAAATATAATAAACCACATTCAGGGAAGTTTCTAATACCAATTGGTGTACCAGGTCCATTATTGCAAACATAGGAGTTCAAGATGTCACCTAAGGGTATGGCTTCACCTCGGAGAAGGAGACTCTGCCGGCTTTTTCTGAGACGTGTCTCCATGAGAATCCGAGTATCCTTTCTCTGCTTTCCCCCAACCCCCACATTTGGAAGATCTTCTATATATTTTGTGGTTTGGGTTTTTGATACCTCTCATTTTAATCAAAGATGAATCAAAGATGATGCATTTTTGTTCCTTGTTGCTTGGGAATGATTTCTGAGAGGAGAAGGGGTAAATGCCCCCTTTCTCACACTATTTTAAAACATTAAACCTCTTTCTATTGCTTTTGATTATATAACTAAGATGTGTTTTATGGGAACCAAAAATTTAAAAAAAAATGCAACCTCGAAAAGTCTGAGTTCGCTAATTGTCTGGGAAGTGGCGATGACAATGACAAGCTAGCATAACTCGAGGAATGATTGCACAGGATTTTCAGAGCTTGTGAGTAACAATTCCTTTCTTCCCCCCAAATTCTTCCGTCCACCACCCACAATCACTTCTCTTTTTACCATACTTTGTTTTGCTTTGCTTTTCCTTAACTTTCTGGCCTTTAATTGGATTGATAAGGTTATTTTTTTAAATTCCTTCTGTTTTATTTTTGTTCTTTTAATGAATAGCCCTAAAGTTTTAATTTATATTTACTTTCATATTCTTGTAACAAAGCCTAAACATATTCTTTTATTTTTTTAATTTCAGCTCTTCATGGGGGTACAAAAGCTCAGGTTATATACACTGTCCGTGTCCCGCCCATCCCCCTGAGTCAGAGCCTCAAGCATGTCCATTCTCCAGACTGTGCCTGGCACTCACCATGTAGTCATACCTCCATCCCCTCCCCCCACCCCCCCACCTCCCCGAGTCAGCACCTTCAAGCATGACCATTCCCCAGACGGTGCGCAACGCACTCATCATGTAGGCATACACCCATCCCCTCCCCCCACCCCCCGTCTCAGTCTGATATGCAATTGGTACCCTTCCCCGATGTGCATTTAGGTGATGATCAGGGAAACCAATTTTCTGGTGAGTACATGTGATGCTTGTTTTTCCATTCTTTGGATACATCACTTAATATAGTGGGTTCCAGCTCTCTCCAGGAGAACCAAAGAGATGTCATATCACCGTTATTTCTTATAGCTGAGTAATACTCCATTGTATACATATACCACAGTTTACTAATCCATTCATGGATTGATGGGCACTTGGGTTGTTTCCACATCTTTGTGATTGTGAATTGTGCTGCTATAAACATTCGGGTACAGGTGTCTTTGTTGTAGAATGACTTTTGTTCTTCTGGGTATATGCCCAATAATGGGAATGCTGGATCGAATGGTAGGTCTACTTGAATCTGTTTAAGGTATCTCCATAATGCTTTCCACAGGGGTTGCACTAGTTTGCATTCCCACCAGCAGTGTATGAGTGTTCCTGTCTCTCCGCATCCACGCCAACATGTGTTGTTTTGGGATTTTTTGATAAAGGCCATTCTCACCAGAGTTAAGTGGTATCTCATTGTGCTAAACATATTCTTTATCACTATCTTTTGTCTTCTTTTCTTCTTAACACTTAAAAGCTCACCTACTATGTATATGGAGGGCAACCAGAGTTCATCTGGGTACTGTATCAATTTATGGAGGTTTTCCAGGCATGGTAGCACCCATTTCCACTCTCGATAGCATTCTGGTTTGACTCTACTTAAATATCATATTTCCTGGTATTATTTTACATCATTGTTTGTTCACTTTTCATCTCTCCCATTAGAATGTAAATTCCACAAGGATGGGGTATTTTCTGTTTGTCCATCACTCCCAAAGCCTACAATAGTTCCTGGAGTGCATGAACATTTGTTGAATTGAATGAATGAAGGGAATAGGGCAAGCCTCTTAGCATGTTTGAATTATTCCCTGAATTTCTCTCACCCATGTTGTTATCTAAAATTTTAGTTCCCTGTGTAAACACAAAAATTGTAGTTGCCATTGTTTACAATCTAGAGTTGATTTATTTCATGAACTTCTTTGCTGTCTGTGATTTCTTATATCACAATCCTTCACTTGGCATCTATTTTCCTTGCTGACATGTGCCCTTAGCAGACTGTTCAGTAAGGTTTTGGGGTAGTAAACTGGTGTAGTTTTCATACGTCTGAAATTCTCTCTCTCCCCTCCCATATGAATGATACTTCAACTTGGTAGAATGGTCGATTCACTTTTTCCCTTCCACAATTTGAAGACACTACTATTTTCTAACATATATTGCTGCTGAAATAAAGCCTGCTTTGGGGTAACTAATTTTATTGTAGGTGATGTGTCCTTTCTTTCAGGACGTTTTGATATTTTGTGTTTTCCTAACTAGAGATTCACTTTGACCTTTGTAGGTGCAAATTTATTGATACTCATCTGGCCTGGCACTTGTCACACATGTTTAAACAGAGAGTATGTCTTTTTTCAATCCTAGAAAATTCTCAACATTGTTTCTTCAAGCTATTGTTATCTGGCTTCTCTACAATTTCCTTTAGTTTCTCCTTATGGGATGCCTCTTAAATTGGAGTCTCTCCATCTTTCCTGTATCTCTTTTAACTTCTCTAACACATTTAAAAATATTGTTTCTCTCTGCTGCACACTCTTCTTAAATTCCTTTAGTCCCATCTTCCAAATTGTTTTCTCTTAATTTGTATCCACCTAGAAATCATTTAGCTTATAATTTTTTCTATCTCAGTGAATTATATATTTCAAGTTTCTTTGTAGATACTAAATAGAATTATTAAATTATTTGAAGTTTGTGTTATTATTTGCATTTTTTGAAGGTGAATTCATTTTGCCATTTATTGGGTTGATTTTTTCTTTCTTCTTGATGTTTTTCTCCTGTGCTTTGGAGCTGTGTTTTGCAGAGTTGTCTTGAGAGGGTGCTCACACTCTTTTTCCTCTTCCCTCTCTATCTAGTAATTTTTCTATCATGTCCACCCATTCCTAGTCCAGAACCAGCCTTTTCTGGTGGCACTGAGCTCCTGCGTGGCAGTGACATTGGAGATATTGCAGATAGAGACTTGGGCCAAGAAGTCGGCTGGCCCAGGTTGGTCTGCTTTCTCCTGCCACCATACACGTGCTGGTCTGTGTTGGCCACATCATCTGGTATCCACTGCAGCTGTTTCCAGTTGACTCTCCCTGGTAGGTGAGAAGCCCCACATCTCTGGTAGGGAGCCTGGCTTGGCTTCCCTCTGCAGATGGGGCATGATTAGTTCTCCCTACCTTGCAGAGAGATCTCTGTTGCTTGTGCACTCTCACTCCCTTCCCCACCCCCTGCCCCATGCTGTATCTATACTTTTGAAAATATATTTTATTTTTCCATTTGGAAACAAAGGGAAAATTCCAATTTTAAACTCAAAGCATAAGGTTTCTCAAATGACAGAAACGTCTTCCTAGCTTGGAGCTACTAAAATGTCTTCATTAATTATAATTAATCTCAATGGAGTCTCTCCTTTCTACTTCCTTCCTTAACATTTCCCTTAGTCTTTACCACTACTCTTTTTCAGCGAAGGGACATTTTTCAGTCCTCAACTTGCTTGTGTCCTGAAGCATTTGGCATAGTCAACACTCCCATTTTGCCTTAACCCATAAACATGTATGAGTGTCTGTTTTGTGCAAGGAGCTGGGGAGACCAGTGTCAAGAGATGTCTTGGATGCAAGTGACTTCTAAACTCAGATGCAAGTATTAGTTAACCAGATAAAAAGGTTGGGAATGCATCGAGCTGAGGGAAAACGTAAGGAAAGGTGCATAGTTGAGAGAAAATAAGCCCAAAAAGTACTCCAGACAGGCTGGAAGCCTGGAATTCAAGACAGATTGAGTCAAGAGATGACACTCAAGATGTAAACAGACATCAGATCACTCAGGACTCTGCCAGCCACACCGGAGATTTTGGATAGTATCTTGAAGCTGTGTGCCTTGGTGTATATGGTCAGTAAAATGTTTTAAGTAGGAAATTCAGATGTGGTGTGTATTTTAGAAAAAAATTTGTTGGACAATTTTACTGTACGTAACCTAACTAGTATTTCTCTTAATAGTATAGAAACATCCATCTCCAGAGTTTCAGGGAAAAGTGATTGCATTATTCACTTACTGGAATTAATTTATCAGTACCTATGACAACACTTTAAAACATTTCCTCTCTCAGAGATTAGGACGGCAGGATAAGAAAACTGATTTGGAAGTCTGCCTTTCTTCACTCAGGGTAATGCATTTAAGATTGCTACAGCACTTTAGTGCTTTAATGCTCATCTAGTCTTCTAGATGCTTCCTAGCCAAGGAAATATATTCTAGCCATTTCTTCCTCTGCCCCACAAAAGCTCCTGAACTTCATCCGAGGAAGATATAAATACAAGATTTAAAAATGACAATAAAATAAAAAGAGTGGTTGAACATGTACTCACCATCAAATCAGTACTCTTCAATCAAAACTTTTGTGCACATATGGAAGTAACATTCATAGTGTGTCAGGCAGGTGGGAGGGGGCGCAGGGGATGGGTAAACTCACACCTAACGGGTGCGGTGCATGCTGTTTGGGGGATGGGCACGCTTGGGCAATTTATGTCACTAAAGCGTTAGTACCTCCATAATACTCTGAAATAAAAAGGAAAAAGAAAACAAAAAGAGTGGTTGAACAGTGGGTTGTTTCTTTTACAGTTTAAAATGTTCCTTCTTTGGACCTTTTAGAGGTGTTGACTCTGGGGTCCTCAGGAGAAAGACCCAGGATATGCTAACTTCTCTCCATAGAGGCCATAGCTTTACAGGCCTCATGCAGTGATAGGTTAGAGAGCTTCCAACTCAGTTAGTCTCAGCTGCAGGGATGAAGTGGGCAGGGTACACCTCAATCCCTTTGTACCCAACAACCTGCTGGTCTGTAAGATGTGTTATCTTAACTTCCACAAAGTGGTGATTCCTTTCGGTATTTGAAGAACTTGAGAGGGGGCTTAGAAGGCACTGCTTAAAGCCTTACCTCTTTGTTTTACTGCTGATTTGGTTCATGATCCATTGAGATTATTTAAGTACTAAATACTACGCTAGCAAGTGGTTATATGGGTGATCAAAACACACTTGCTCCCTGTCCTCAGGGAACTTGGAGTACAACTGGCCAAGGCCAAGACAGACAATGAACAAGACAATAAATAAACACATCATTACAAATTGTGATCAAGGCTTTGGAGGGTAAGAATGGATGCTCTAAGAAAGGGAATAACCTACTTTAATGAGGGTGGTCAGAGGAAGCCTCTTGGAGACCCTGATATTCATGTTAAGAAACGGAGGTGAGAAGGATTCATGCAAGCAAAACGTGTGACAAATATTTGGGCAGAGAAAAAAGTGGGAATCAAAGTTAGGAAGCCAAGTAGTTTATCGATAAGAGCAAATGGTAAGGTAGTTCTATGCCTCGGAATCTATTCCCCTATTTTCACAGCATCGAAGATCCTGGGTAGTCTCTTAATATTTTATATTTCCATTTATCACCTATTTTCAATATAACAGAATGGAATATTAATTATTTAATACCTTTTAAGGACTATCTGATCCTAGCAACTATTTATGTAGCTAGGGTGTGAGGCAAGCAATGGTATGGAGTATAGTAACAGAGGTGCACGGAATCACCCTGGGAGCACCTTCAGACTGAACAGGTGGGCTCCTCTTCCCGTAATCTCTGTGAGGTTCCATTTCCCCATTTGAAAAATAAATATAATAGCAGCTACACTACAAGATCATTGCAAGGCCATAGACAATGTATGCAAATGGCCTGGCGCATATTAGCTGCTCAATGAATGTGAAGCAGAGGAAATAAGAGCCAGTTACATAACCCAAATATTTCCAGGCCTCTTATAACCAAGGCACCCTGGAAATGCAGAAAGGCAGAATTGTTAATTCACCAAACCCAAAGGAAGCCTGCCGGGCGTGAGGAGCTAGACATTCTCAAGCTTTGTTGCTGAGTGTAAGGAACTGTCGCCTTGTCAGCAGAGACCCTCTACTGATGCCATCCTCAGATGAATGCCAAGGGGTAAGCATTGTTCTGATTGCTCCGGGATTTTCCTGCCTTTAAATGATGATTTCACTACCACAGCCTCAGAGAGGTGAGCTACGAAAGATCGTCCTGAGTCAGTGTACCCAGGACCCCTAACTACAAGATTCAAGCTGAGCTCCGCCTTGAGTCCACTGCAGGGGAGGAATGCTTATCTGAGAATCCCCAAATATAACAAAGGGAAACATACATCCATACTGGATACCCCAAATCTGACTATCTCTGGCACGTTCCTCAAAATTCATTTTCTGGGCATGATCTAATAATAAAAATCCATAATTTTAGTGAATGGATAAACCAAATGTGGTATATCTGTGCAATGGGATACTATTTCTCAATAAAAAGGGAATACTGATACATGCTGCCACATGGATAAACCTCAAAGACATTATGTGAAGTAAAAAAGGAAAAAGACAAAAAAAGACCCTATCTCCCTATCTTTTATGATTCCGTTTATATGAAATGCCCAGAAAAGGCAAATGAATAGAGACAGAGAGTGGACAAGGGGTGGCCCAGGGCGGGGGGTAGGAATGGAAAAGTGAGTGTAAATGGACATGAGTTTAGTTTGGGGGGTTGGGGTGGAAATAGTCTAAAATGAGATGATGGTGATGGTTACGCAACTCTATAAATATACTAAAAATTACTAAATTAAAACAGGTGAATGTACGATTTGTACATTATATCTCCACAAAACCCTTTATTAAAAAGTATCATTTAAAAAATCAATAGTTCTCACTTTAAGCCTCAGCTCAGAGGCAGTGATTTCCTGATGGGAAATGGCCTAAATCCTGTCACTCTGCAGCATCAGTCTGTGTGTCCAAATCCAACTCACCTCTCCGGTCCAAAAGCAAAACCAAAGTGGTTCCAGGGATGAATGTTCCGAGATCATGCAGGGCGCGGCAGCTCAGGAATGAGCTTGTCTCGCTGGGCAAGATGAGAAAGGAAAGGGCCTCTAGTCGGGATTTAATTGTCATGTTTTATTCACAGGAACTGGCCAGCTACTGTACACACTAGAAATTTCAAATATCCCTTGGCCCCAAAAACCTTAATTTTTCTTTTTCAAAAGAGATGAGCTAAAGAGAATAAAATGTTTTGTTTTTTGTTTTAAATCGCTAAGCTGCAAAAATGAACCAAAAATGTATTAACTGCCAGTGGGAGGGACAGGGAGCATCAGACACCTCAGTCTTCAGCAAGGAAGCTCTTCTTCATGAGTCTTTTACCCCCTTATCACTGGTCTGAAAGATACATTGGAAAGAAAATTGCAGAGCGGGAAACTCAATTCGAACCCAAGTTTTAACTGTTTTCTATTTCCCAATTCCGTAATCAATGATTAATTCCTTTGCATATGTATAAATAGTCTGAGACAGGGAACATGTACTTAGGAGGAGCCAAAATCCACTCAGGGTCCAGGCAAAAGGGTTTTCATCCAAGGATATGGTACATATGTGCATGGAGCTCTGTGGACAGGAAACAAAGGACCCTGGGCTCTATCCCGTGACCGGGACATCAGCAGGCAGCTGCTTCCTCTGTCTCTGCTCTGTCTCTTGCCTCTACCTCTCTTTGTATCTGCCATGTCCTGCTTTCTCTGTTTACTAAACAGTGTGTATATGGCCCAAAATGGCTGAGCAAGGCCAGGTTTACATGACTTTACACTCCGAGCACTCAGCAATGTCCGACTCATTCCAACTACAGACTGTGCCATCAATTTCTAGTTCCACCCTGACCCAACCAGCTGTGGCCAGCATAGGAGGGTCACAGGGTCTGTCATGGTTACATGGGCCCACACTGGAAGGCAGAATGACAGCCCCCAAAGATGTCAGTGTCCTAATCCCCAGCACCTGTGAATATTAATAACTATGTTACACGGCAGTGGGGAATTTAGGTTGCTAATCAGCTGACCTTGAGATGGGGAGAGTGGCTTGGACAACCCAGGTGAGCTCAGTGTAATCACAAGGGTCCTTATAATTGAAAGGGAGGCAGAAGAGTCTGAGTAAAAGATGCAAAGACAGAAGCAGAAGGCAGGGCGCTATGAGAAAGGGGCCATGAGCCAAGGACTGTGGGTAGCCTGCCAAGGCTGGGAAAGGCAGGGAAACAAAGGCTCCCATGGAGCCTCCAGAAAGGACAGAGCCCTCCTGACACTCTGGTTTTAACACGTCTGACCTCCAGATCTGTAAGGCATGTTGTTTTAAACCACTAAATTTGTGGTAATTTATTACAGCAGCATTAGAAAACAAAAAGAATGAATGTCTATGTTGAATGGATTATCCTCAGAAGGACTTCAAATTTAGGCTTCCGGCCTTGCTCATTAGCAAACCTAGGAAAATGTCCCATTAAGAGACTACTGGGGGCTGGGCGTGGTGGCTCATGCCTGTGATCCTAGCACTCTGGGAGGCCAAGGTGGCAGGATCTCCTGAGCTCAAAAGTTCAAGACCAGCCTGAGCAAGAGCAAGACCTTGTCTCTATTAAAAATGGAAAAATCAGCCGGGTATCATGGCCTGTGCCTGTAGTTCCAGCTACTTAGAAGGCTGAGGCAGGAGGATCACTTAAACCCAGGAGTTTGGGGTTGCAGTGAGCTATGATGACACCACTGTACTCTAGCCAGGGTGACAGAGTGAGACTCTGTCTCAAAAAAAAAAAAAAAAAAGGGACTATTGGGAAAAGGTGCTGGTATCTTGTTTTTTGTGTTGGGCATGAGAATCTTGATTGCAGTTGTGAATTTGCAGTATAGCTAACCAGACATCTATATAACATCATATACAGAGTAGTTCATCAATTTGAGGCATTTGAATGACAACAGAATAGATGGGGACTAAGGAATCAGAACCACATGTAGTTTATTTAACAATTAACTGAGAGAATAAATAACATATAGGCTTTGTTAAAGTTAATGCCCAATGTTTTATTATAAGTTTGGTCTACTCTACCTTGACATATGTAACTGTCTTTCTTAGTGAGTAAGCATCTTCTCAGCTTCAGGAAGATGCTAAATGTTTAGGAAAATCAAGACCATACGATTAATACTTTTATGTTAAAAAATATTCATAAATTTCTTTCTTATGTGTAAAATAAATTGTCTACTAGAACTTCAGCTTTATAACTCTAAAATCAGAGATGGAGCAATTGATTTAGACTTGTGATTTTAAGATGAAATCTTCCTGACTTGGAACATTTATGTGAACTTAAATTTCACTGTATTTGTAAATTCAATTTATTACATTTATAAGAATTACTGAGTATTCAGGGAGGTTTTGTTTACTAGATCAAAATGCTTTTGAAGGAAATGGAATATATTAAATTTGCAAATGCAGTTTAAGGTTTAAAGGCATAAAGATTATAAATGAGGCCAGATTTAGCATTAATAACAGGCTCCCTAGAAGTGACAGTGAACAATTTCTCAAAATAGAATAAAAATGCTGTATCATATTAAGGACTTTAACACTTCAGGAAGAATTAGGATCTTTGAATTCGTGACTTTAATAAATTGAACATTAATTTTTCACAAATCTCAATAGACTTTTTGGTATATACAACATTGCCCCTGATACAATATAAAACATAACCCCTCATATTTAAATCCTCTTTTTCTAGAATTAATAAACCCTTTCTCCAATCTTTCAAAGTTTTTCTAGAATAGTATATATAAAAATTTACTTTTGCTTTTTTTGTATTTATTTCTCCTTTCTACCATCCAGTGAAATCCCAGACCGCAGGGACAACATCTTATTTGTATTCGCTTTTGTCATATCTGGCATGGTGCCTTGGCACACAGTAGGTGCTCGATACATGCTGACTGAACACAATACAAAGTATCAGGGAAAAGAGAGATAGTAGAGTGACAAAAAGTCTCAAATTTATACTTATTCACTATCAAGTTAGCTGGATCAAAGCAAATTGTCTCACGTGCATGTCCAAGATGATCTGAAACATGATTCCCATTTTGGTCAAGTCTCAAAATGCAAAACTCATGTAACAGTTTATCTCTGTTTTCCATCCATTCTTATGTCAGTTAAATTCCACAGGAGTTCCTATTGGTCCTTTCTTTTTTTTTAAGACAAAATAAGCTTTATTCATAAACATTACTTCATATAAAGTTAAAAACAAAGAGAGTGCCCGCTACGAAGGGATTATGAGAAGGTTCTTGACCATTTCATTTAAAAGTTAGTTATCTTCTAAAATAGAAAATAGAATATGGTATAATTAGTCCCTGGTTCCTGAAAGCTACTAAGTAGCACATCTGATGCACAATCCTTAAGCAGCTACAGAAATTGATGTCAAATTCCAGAGTATACAAGGAGGACCAGATTTCTTCCCTCGTGGAAGAGAGGTCACAGCATCTGATGCACAAGTGAATGATCCAATGACCTATTTCAGCTTCCTCAGTCATCTTTCAGAATTAATCTCTTCACCCTCTTTTTTGTTTAGGCTTGTTGAAGTTTTCTTCGTTTTGTGTGCCAAATCAAATCTTATAGAATCCTCTTTTCTTTGGATTTTTCCTGCCTTACTCACCTGGATGGGGAAAGACAGATCACAGGTGTGTTGATTTGGTTGTTTGAGGTGGTTCATAAAACTACTTGATGTTAGTTTTACGTGGCAGAATATTCCCTGGGAGAATTGTTTCAATGCCATGTTGATAAATGTTGTAGAAAAATTCATAGGAATCTTCTAGCCCCTTGGTGACAGGGCATCCTTCACCAGGGTATGCACACGGTTTGTCAAATATAATTGCTTTCATCCTGACCTGGATCCAAGAGGGGTCACGTTGTACGTGAACTCTACGGATGGGGGAGGGAGAAGAGAATGAGATGTTCCAGCACCTGTAAGCCACTTTGTGATACCTTTCTGGCTTTTTGAAAGATTCCCCATCAAGGAAACAAGGAGAAACAGCCACCCTAAGGGGAGAAAGCTCTTGGTTTCATCAAACCCTGAGCCAAAGTCCACTCAGGAAACAGGAAGTTGTCTCTGTTGGTCCTTTAATGGCAGGTACTTTGTACTTCCCATCCTTGAGTAACGCTGATGCTTCCGAATTCATTGACACCAGATCTTGATTTCAAACATTAACTTTGTAAAATTAAAAGAATTTGGAAACAAAAACTTGAGCTTAAGGCCTGATTTTTGTCATAAGCCTAATATAATGACCATCTGTGCAGCCTAGGCTGATCACTTACCCTTTCTGAATATCCTTATCCTTGGCAGGGAAAGGAAATATCAATATCTTCCTTACTGCATTTCCATGTTTATAAAATGCAAAAATAATTTATAAACTTGCAAGAACTACACAGACAAAAGACATACATGCTGTATGCCCATGATGACTATTTCTCTCATTTATCTTGACAGTACCATCTAGATCTTTCCTCTTTCAAGTGTGGTTTGTGGACCAACAGGACTGGTCTCACCTGGGAAATTGTTAAATATGCAGAATCTCAGTCCTCACCACCACAAAACTACTGAATCAGGGGCTGCATTTTAACAAGGTCCCACAGCATTGCACATTACAGTTTGAGAAAGAAGTACAGTCTACATAGAACTGAAGGTGTATTAATTTCTTATTGCCACTGAAATAAGTCAACACAAACTTAGTGCCTTAAAATGAACAAAGGTATTATCTTACAGTTCTAGAGATCAGAAGTCGTAAAATCAAGGTGTCACAGGGCTGTGTTCTTTCTTGGGGCTCTAGGGAAGAATTCGTGTCCTTACCTTTTCTGGATTCTAAAAGCCACCTGTAGTCCTTGGCTTGTGGTTCCTCCCTTCCTTCATTCTGACCACTGCTTTTGTCTTCAGGTCTCCTTTTTTCACTCTGACTTTCCTGTCTCCATTTTCACTAATAAATACCCTTTTGATTGCATTCAGTCTGCCTAGATAAACCAAGATAATCTTCCCATCTCAAGATCCTTAAACTTTACTCATTTCTACAAAAGGGTCCATCATATAAAGTAACATGCTCACAGGTTCTGGGGATTAGATTATGGACATCTTTCAGGGCTATCATTCCATCTACCAAAGATACCATGTGACTAAATATAGCTCAATTTCTCAGAAACCCATTTCAAAATAATGACAGCTGAATGACATGCTCTCATTCATCCATTCACTGTATCTTTAGTATGCTGGGGTCTAATTGCTCTCCATAATTAATCTATGCTCTTTTTTTCATCACTGTCTTCCATTCACACCCCTTACAAAACTCTACTTTTAGTCTCAATAGGTAACTTAGCCTCCTACTTCACAGAGAAATTCACAAGCCACCAGGTAAGAATGTCCTCAACTTCTTGACATTCTCTTTTTTCCTCCTATTTATTTATTCAGCAAATATACATTCAGTGTCAAACTATGGACTGAGCACTGTTCTAAGTTTTCAGATAAAATGGTTCCAGTGGTCATGAAGTTGACATTCATTTGGGAAGAGATCAAAAGAGAAATAATGAGGAAAAGAGGGAAGGAAGCAGAGGAAGGGGAAATGTCAGACAGTAGAGCATGCCATGCTGAGAATCTATAATGGACTAGGTAGCTACTTAAGAGAGGGTGGTCAAAGAAGCTCCTCTGAAGAAATGACATTTATGGTAGGATGTGAACACAAGGAGGAGCCTGCTATGAGAAGGTAGATGGTAGCACTCAGTAGAGGGGCGTGGAGAGGGGATAGGGAAGCTGGTAGTCACTTACCATTGAGCAATTGCTGCAGAGGTGGTGGTTTGGTTGGCATCCTGGACTAGTTGCTGTAGAAGCTGTGGGTCAGAGTTCTACTGTCATATATGGTCTGGCCATTGCCTGCTTGTACATTACATCTCTCATAAAAATTTCTGATAACTTCAAAGACTGAGTAGCAAATCCCATTGCAAGTCAGGTTATTTTGACTTCTTTGCTTTCAACAGAATTGCAGGAAGGAATCTAGATCACTAAACATTTTTGAAGATAGGTCATTCTATGCTATTTTGGAATATATCCTAGAAGGAGTTAAGAGCATTAAATACAATTGCCTCAGTAAAACTCCCTGTAGTCCCTCCACTTATTATATGAACAAGATGTTTGGTTTTTTTTAAAAAGTACTTTAATAAAAAGAAAAATTTGAATAGAGTTGATGCTGAAACTTGTTTAATTTTATTAATATATAATATGTATCCACAGATACATAAATCACACCACCACTGTTAGAAACTCCAAATATACTGAGGGACTTATTAATATTTATTGTCCTTTTAGTGTGCTCTCTAGTCTTTCTCACCTCTGGGGATGCCATTAACATGGTCTGGAAAACTTTTCTGTTCCCCCTCCACCCTTATGTACTGTGCTAAGTCCCATCCCTCTTCAGATTGCAGATTAGAAGTCACTTCATCCAGGAGCTCATCCTGGACTTTTAATGAACAGCTCAAGTTCCTCCAAGTGTGTTCTCAGGACCCCTAATTTTGGCTTCAATTGCACCTACCACATGTTGGGCCCAGAAACCAATACTCCAAAATATGGTGCTTTGACATGCTCAACTGAAGAATAAACCTCAAGGTCTCTCTGACACCTGCACCCCACATCCCCCTACCCACCCACCTGAATCCCCTGTCTCTCAGTCTCTCCATCCTCCTTCTCTCCCAAAGCACAGGATGAAGTTGTTCTCTGAAGTTCCCTTCTCTGCTGAAAGTCCAGACCCACCAAAGAAGAAAATAATTAGCTCTAGTCCCTTTCCTGAGTTTTCATGAACCAAACTCATATTGCAGGAAGAAAGACTGAAGTCTGTCAACACCCTCCAGGACAGTTTTGTTTCCCTGTGGGTCTCAGGCCATTGTATGTTCTTCAAGCCCATTGAATCCTCCTAAAGATAATTTATTACTCCCCTAAAATCATCCACACTTCCCATCTCCCTTACATATTTTATGGTACTTGTCCATTTGCTTGTGTGTCTCTATCCCACTAGATTTCAGTCCTCTGAAAACAAGACAGTGTCTCATTTACCATTGTATCTCTAGGACCCCACTCAGTGCCTGGCACGTAGTAGGTGTGTCTTCAATGCATTAACGTACCTCCCATTTGCATTGTACTAATGCCAAGTTGCCAAGAGTGGTTAATATACTCTATGGTTCCTGGCTTTAGCAATTCCACATAAGAATGTGGCAGGAAGACAAAAACACGAGAGAAAGAAAAGACGGAATGGTTAACTGTGACAATAAGTGGCACAGAGTGTACATGCAACAGAAATTTAGGTTGGGCACAGTGGCTCATGCCTGTAATTCCAGCACTTTGGGAGGCCGAGGTGAGAGGATCACTTGAGCCCAAGAGCTTGAGACCAGCCTGAGCAACATAGTGCAACTCCATCTCTATAAAAATAAAAAAAAAAATAGCTGGGTATGGTGGCATGTTCCTGTAGGTCTAGCTACTCGGGAGGCTGAGGTAGGAGGATCGCTTGAACCCAGGAGTTTAAGGCTGCAGTGACTATGATAGCTTGGGTGATAGAGCAAGACTCTGTCCCTAAAAAAAAGTGCAACAGAAGTTTAGAGAGAGGGGCCATGGTACTTGATGGAATGATTGGAGGACACCAAATGATGAGGACCTTGAACCTTCACATTTCCTCTTCGTTATTTTTACAGTTCAGGACAAAGGCCATCTTTATTTTTGAGCCCTTGGGCAAGGTGATGAATGATTTATTTAGTGTCAGTCTTTCCGAAGAGTGGAGCCATCAAGAAAAGAGGGAGTTGTCGCCTGCCCCATGACCTTCATTTGCAATGTGTCCATGGCTTATAATTTCTATTGATTACTATTATTTTTGTGCTTAGTTTATATCTGATCACAATTGATATACACAGGTACAGAATTCAAGATATTCAAAACCGCACAGAAGGCTTATTGCATCAAGTACATGACAAAGTGCCTCCAAAAGCTGGTTTGGTAATTGCTCTAGTTGAAAAATATATATTAATAACAGTATCTGCTTTCAAAATGGTTTAAAGGCTTACACTTTCATTCAAGTCATATACTGTACGGAGTGAAAGTGCTCAAGGATTCTAACAATGAGATATTCTTATGCCTAGCATAAAGACAGTTTTCAAAAACCTTTTAGTGTGTCAACCTGGCACTTTTATTAAAAATTTCAAAATTCCTGACAGCAGTGGTTACTAAAATACTACATCAAAGATGTAAGTTTCCCGTGTGTGAAGAATAATTTTAATTCTATCATCACTGTTCCATATGACTATCAGGCAATAGTATCATTTCTGCTCATATGTTTGCTTTATTTACTAAAAAGTTATGCATGTTTATTTAACATATATCGATGCAGATTTCCTGATTATTCCTATTTTTTAAAAAAAAGTACCCAGAAAAAATTAAAGCACTAAACAAAACCTTTCAGGGAAGGAAAGCGAATTGCCATACACGGGCTGGAACAGCCCCGAGTGTAACACGCAGACAGAAAACAGGGACACTCACAGCCTGGAAAGCTCTTCTGGGGACACGATTCAAGGCAGCGCAGTAAGGAGGTTTATGAATGTTCGTGGGAGGCAGTTCCGAGCCTAAAGGTCAATGAAAAACAAGGGACGGAGTTTGGGAGTGGGCGAGGGAGACAAAGGGTGCAGTCAGAAGATGGGCTTGGGCAGAGTAGCCAGAGAGCTGCGGGTGGGAGGGTGGAGGGTCAGGAATGTACCCAGATGCCAACTGAATCAGATCTATATAAAGCAGCAGGATGCCAAGAAAAGAATGCAAATAAAAATGTAGCCCCAAAACGGGTGAAATTTTTGGAGCAGGTGATCTCTGGCTAAAGAGGAAGAGGTAGAGGTGAACAGTGAGAGTGAAGTGGGGAATATGTCACAGTACTTGCAAAGCGTGACAAATGAAGTGTGCACACTGCTTTTGTAAGATAAACGCTGTATATTCTTTAGAGAAAGTAGCTATAGGGGTGAAGAGGAGCAGTCAACTGATTTATAATGCAGAAGAAAAATCACAAAGTTTGCAAAAGATAATCACAAGGATTATCTTTTAATGTCATTGATAGGTTGGATGAGATGGAGGGAGTTACTAACAATTGAAAATAAAGAATATCAAGAAAGAAAAAGAGTTTTGTACAGATGAATAGAAGAAACAAGGTACCACATGCTATGTAGTAAGTATATAAAAGTAGAGTATATAAAATGTAGAGTATATAAAATGTATGAAACCAAAACTATTACAATTATAATTATTTTGCATATCTGTGCAGCACACATTTAGGTTTAACAAATATAGTAGAGGAATATTAAATATATTTTGGCATCAAAACAAAAAAGGGCCTGTTAGAGGTAACTGAATGTGTCCTCCTATAAATCATAGCAGCGTAAACGAGCATCCTTCATAGCCTTCACTGAAGGATCATATGCAGATAACTCATATTCAAAATTTCAAATCCAGCTACCTGAGTGGATAAGCAGAGAAGTAAATATTAGTTTCTTCCCTCAATTTATTTGCCTATGCAGAATGAGACTGAAAATATTGAATATGTTTGCATTTTTCTACCATGCTTTATAAGGAAGTTAGTTTAAGATCCTAGGGATTGAAAAACAAATATTGACTGGCCACAGAGATATTCTTTGTTGGAAAATGTATGCTGTAATTTATAAACAAGTATCTGAAGTTGTTTGTTTGTTTTACAACGGATGTGAAAGCTTACACTCGGTTGATAAGAGTATAGGTGTCATTTTCTGGCATTCTAGTGTACTCATAATTTTGGCAAATTTTGTGAAAATTGTTCAAATGAAACAAACTTTAAAATAACAGACAGATTACGTGAATTCTTGCATGCATTTTTTGAGAGTGAGCTAAGTGTTTGAAGTCCCTTCAGCTAGCTCTCCTCACAGGAGCTTAGCAGTTGCTATCTTTGTGTTACAGATGCAGATGCTGAAGCAAAACTCATGGTTAATGACCTTATTCAAGGTCACTGAATAAATCAGTCCTAGGGCTAGACTTCTAACCACAGAGTCATTATATGCAGCCTGTCTCCTGGGCCATGTTGCCATTAATTGACACTTTAAATACTTTCAGTTTTCAAATCTGGTTTAAAAATTTAATGTGATGATACCAGAAAAATGGGATCACACCACACACACACACACACAATTTATTTTGCAGCATTGTTTAGTGCCAAGTAAAAACCTAGAAGCCTTCAGATCTCAAACAAATCCAGCCTGTAGAAATGTGTTATTTGGCCGACAGACTGTTGGAGTTTTGAAAACTTTGGTTTTATATTAGTTGACAACATTCAGAAATTAAGAATTTTGTGTAGAGTGACTATGAAGAGCAGCCTTGAATATTTTTCTTAATTTTATCTTTCCCAGAAACTTCCTAAAAAATTCAAATTTTTAAATTAAAAAATTACACTAAGACTTCAAAGCACAGCAAGAAAAACAAAAATAGACAAATGGGATTATATTAAAGAAAATGCTTCTGCACAGCAAAGGAAATGATCAACAGAGTGAAGAGAATGGAAGAAAATATTTGCAAACAATTCATCTGATAAGGGACTAGTAGCCAGAATATACGAGGAAATCAAACAACTCAACAGTAAAAAAATCCAAATAATCCCATTAAAAAGAGCAAAGGACCTGAATAGACATTTTTCCAAAGAAGACATTCAAATGGCCAACAAATAAATGAAAAAATGCTCCACATCAATAATAATCAGGTGTTGAGCCTAAGAATACTGAGTCATAGAAATGCCCCCTGTATTTCTGGAGACAAGATTTGATTTCAGAAGTCAAATAAGGCTTTGCCTTAAAGAAAAAAGAAATGTGTTAGTTCAAAAGCTGCCTTGTCTCAGGAGGGCGTCTCCTTGGTCAGTAAAAGCTGCACTTCAAAGAGACAGCTGTAAACTGGGCCTATGGTTCTCACCTGTTTTGAAAGACAAGACAGGCCTCTTCCTAGAGCCATGGGTTGCCAGAGCTGGCAAGGACCCCCGGAGATGAGAGCTGATCAGAGAGCTATGCTAACGCCCACGCCGGGCCCAGAAGGAGCCATGCGGTTAAAGTAATTAACACAAAGCACAGCTCATGTTGACTTCTGAGATCATCTCTGTCTCCAAGAACACAATCACTGGAGCCAAGATGTCTCCGTTTTTTTCTAAAGTAATAGCCTTATCAGAAAACTTAGAAGTTTGCCCCAAGAAGATTTTACAACTCATTGTTCCCCTAGTTAGAGTTAGTCAAAGGATCTGTAGTAGCCTTTTAGAAGACTTTGACCCTAAAGCAAACTGCCTGTTAGTATGTAAATCCTGTTGCCCTGGGCAACGGGAGTTTGTATCTACCCTATATAACACCTGTGTGGATTTCCAGTTTGGGAGATATTTCTGGCGGGAGGAAATATCCCCATCCGGATACCCTCCTTTATCTATTTTCATAAACCTTTACTTTATAAACTATATCTTTGGCTCTGTGTATTATTACTATTATTTCTGTTTCCTACTATTTTTTCATCCTTTGCGATGGCCCCTGCCTGAGAGACCTGATCGGAAGAGAAAACCTCTTTGCTGGGAGCGCAGCTGACTCCCCGCAAACTGGCGTGGTCAACTTAGAGACCTGATCCGAAGAAAGAGAAAAAAACCTCTTTGCGGGGAGCGTAGCTGACTCCCCGCAAACTGGCGTGGTCAACTTAGAGACCTGATCCGAAGAAAGAGAAAAAAACCTCTTTGCGGGGAGCGCAGCTAACTCCCTGCAAACTGGCGTGGTCAACTTAGAGACCTGACCCGAAGAAAGAGATAAAACCTCTTTGCGGGGAGCGTAGCTAACTCCCCGCAATCAGGGAAATGCAAATCAAAACCACAATGAGGTATCATCTCACCCTAGTTAAAATGACTATTATTAAAAAGACAAAAGATAACAAATGCTGGTGAGGATGCAGAGAAAAAGGAATTCTTATACACTGTTAATGGGAATGTAAATTTGTATAGCCATTATGGAAAACAGCATACAGGTTTCTCAAAAAATTAAAACTAGAACTACCATATGATCCAGGAATCCCACTACTGGATATTTATCCAAAAAAAAAAAAAAAGGAAATCAGGATACCAAAGTGAAACCTCCACACCCTCATGTTTATTGCAGCACTATTCACAATAGCTTAGGTATGGAATGAACCTACATATACATTAACAGATGAATGAATAAAGAAAAAATTGGTACACGTAAGATGAACTATTATTCGCCACAAAAATGAATGAGGCCAGGCATGGTGGCTCATGCCTGCAATCCTAGTGTATTAGGAGCCAGAGGGGAGAGAATTGCTTGAGGCCAAGAGTTAGACACTTGACTGGACAACATAGCGAGACCTTGTCTCTATAATAAATAAATAAATAAAAACACCAAAAACCCCTTCTTTAAAAAAAAAAGAAAGAAATCCTATCATTCATGGCAACATGGATGAGATTGGAGGACATTATGTTAAGCGAAATAAGTCAGGCACAGAAAGATAAATATCACACATTCTTATTTATATGTAAGAGCTAAAAAAATTGATCTTATGGACGTAGAGAATAGAATTGTGGGTATTAGAGACTGGAAAGGGTAGGGAGAGGGGAAGATAGGGAGAGGTTGGTTAACAGATACAAAATTATGGCCAGTTAGAAGGAATGAGTTCCAGTGTTCTGCAGCAATGTAGGGTGAGTACGGCTAATTATAATTTAGTGCATATTTTCAAAAAACTAGAAGAGAGGATTTTGAATGTTCATAGCACAAAGTAATGATAAGTGTTTGAGGTGATGGATATCCTAATTTCCCTGATTTGATCACTACAGATTGTATACATGTATCGAAATATCACTCTCTGTCTTATAAATATGTACACTTATTATATGCCAATTAAAAATAAAAGGAAAACAATTAGATGTGTAAGACATAAAAAAGCAGTATTTAAATGAAACATAAAAGATATGAAAAAAAGTAGTCTAAAGAAGAAAAAGAGATGGCAACACAAAGAAAATTAGATGTTAGGGAGAAGGCCAGCTAATTACAAGAATTGGGAAATAAAAGTTCTTTAAATAAATCACAGATTATTAGAATCATAAGCAAAGAGGGGACAGAAATCTGTCATATTTTGAATGAAGGAACAAAGACCCAGTAAATGTAACAGCTTTCCAAAGTTAACAGGCCAAATTTTGATTTGTGATTCAGAAATAATGCTCAGTTCAATATCATCTCTCTATCCAGTTTACTGTAGCTGTTCCATCAAGCCTTAGATGAGATCACAGCCCAGGCTGAGAGCATGACTGCAACCTCCTAAGAGATCTTGAGCCAGAGGCGCCCAGCTAAGATGCATTCAGATCACTGCCCCACAGAAACGGTGAGAGAACACATGTCTATTGTATTAAGTCCTAAATTTTGGAGTAATTTGTTATACAAATTCATTTCTAGGAGTTTATCCCAAGAAAATCAGAAAATTATTCAAAGATGTATGTGAAGTGATAGCCATCAAAGATCATTATGGTATAGACAAGTTGGAAATAACATTAACATCCAAAAATTGTGGCTTATTTAAATAAACTAGTACAACCTCTGTGGAAAGCAATATGGAGATACCTCAAAGAGATACAAGTACTGGGCATCTACCCAAAAGAACAAAAGACATTCTATAAAAAAGACATCTGCACTAGAATGTTTACAGCAGCGCAATTCACAATTGCAAACATGTGGAAACAACCCAAGTGCCCATCAACACATAAGTGGATTAATAAAATGTAGTATATATATACCATGGAGTTCTACTCAGCCACAAAAAACAATGGTGATATAGCACCTCCTGTATTATCCTAGATAGAGCTGGAACCCATGCTACTAAGTGAAGTATCCCAAGAATGGAAAAACAAGCACCACATGTACTAATCATCAAATTAGTTTTAACTGATCAACACATAAATACACATATAGTCATAGCACTCATCAGGTGTTGGGCAAATTGGAGGGGGCAGGCGGGGGGGGGTATATACACACCTAATGGGTGCAGTGAGCACCATCTGGGGGATGGACACGCTTGAAGCTCTGATTCAGGTGGGGCAAGGGCAATATATGTAACCTAAACATTTGTACCCCCATAATATGCTGAAATAAAAAAGAAAAAAAAGAATTTAGATTAAATAAGAAAAAAAATGCAACTTAAAAAAAAAAAGAAAACCCTAAAGAATCCACCAAAGAATGATTAGAAATCATGAAAAAAATTAGTAAATTTGCAGGATACAAAATCAAAATATAAAAATCAGTTGAGTTTCTATACACTAACAATGAATTATCTGAAAAATGAACTAATAAAACTATCTCATTTACAGTGGCACCGTAAAGAATAAAATACTGAAGAATAAATTTTACAAAGGAGGTGAAATATCTGTACACTGAATATTATAAAACATTAACAACAAAGTTAAAGATACAAATAAATGGAAAGATACAACAGAATTATCATGCAATTGTATATTTCATGATACATTGACATAATTTATTTCTGTTCTTCATCCAGAAGAGCAGACCTTTCAAGCATCATCAGAGACAGGGTAGAATTCACCAGGCATGCTCATTTCCTAGAAACATATATTTTTTAGGCACTCTCACCTTAAAATTAATTGTTCAATGAAAACACCACTACTAATTTAGAGCTATATCAAGCTTTATTTGTCCGTGCCATTATTGCTTTATGAATAAAATCCTGTCATTAAGCTTTAGTTCCGTAGAATCTAATATTCTGAAAGGCCTACCTTCTAATGGTGAAGCTCTTTAATATTCATAAATCTCATACTCGCAATTGACCAAGAGGGAAGTGAGCCTCAGAGACCGTCTGGGTCCAGCCATTCTGGCGGGGGATGAAGGTCCTCTGAAGTCCCTGCTGGTGTCTGGGCGGGGCAGCAGAGCTGGCCTCCCGCTTTCAGTAATTGGTAAATAACATCACAGCGTGGGCTGCTCTGAGCCCAGCCCAGGTGGTGTCAGAGCACCGCTTCTCAGAGAGGAAGCAGGAGGCTAATCAGAACTGTCAGCGTAATTCCTCTCTGCTCAGTGTCAGAAAAGAAGACTTGTTTGTGTCAAATTATGGGGCTCAAGACATTTTATTTTGACATGGTTCACCAGAAACAAAGCTGAACCTGCCACTAGCTGAAAGGAACTCTCAAACCTTATGGAATTGCTCCATTCTGATCACTTCAGTTCAGTTCTGATTGGATTCACAGAGAACCTACTATTTAAAAACCATTGGCTGGGAATCTGAAGACACTAAGCGGAAAAAGAGCTTGTCTATTCTCTCAGGGTCGGTTGCTGAAGGGGTTGGTGACACTGGGCGAACCACACCCTGTCTCTGGGCCCTCACTGCCCCACCTGGGAAAAGCAAAGATGTGAGCAGTTGAATTCTTAACTTCGATTTGTGTCAAAAGGGATGTTTACAAGGAAATAAATTACAGAATTTTCTTAATCTAGGCATCCTTAGAATGCAGAATAGGTTTTACCTTAAGTTCCATATGTTTTTAAATGATAGTGTCATAAACATAAAAGAAAGGCATATATATGGCCACAATGTTTAAATTATTTTATTTCCATTGGTATTAGAATATTGTAGTCTCTGCTTTTGTCATTGAGTTTTCTTATTCCAAGAAGCAGGGCAATTAAATCATACAATTTCGAAGTGATTTTTCAGATATTGGAAATTATTTTCTAGCAAAACCACCATGAGATTACTTTTCTTCCTTACACGTTTATAGACATCAGAGCCCCTATCCCCAGGTGAGGATGCTGGAAGAGGCGGGTGGAGAGGGGTTACCCTGGCTAGCGTGGGCCCCCATGGCCAGCACACTGGGGGTGTCTCCTAACTGGAGTTGGGGTGATGCTGCAGTCAAGGTCGAGTGCAGAACCAGGAGCGGGTGATGGCAGGTGGGCCAGAGCAGGGAGATCCAGTGGGCTGCCCAAGGGGTTCAGAGGTGTCCCCTGACCCCTAGCGTGAAGACACACACAAGAGCATGACCAGAGAAGCCAAAGTAAGCAAGAGAAGTTAAAGCAGTGCAGGGATTCTGGGAGATACCTGGGACCAGGTACACCTGGGCTGGGGGACACCATGGGAAGCCAATCAGGTTTAAAGAGCCCAGCAACAGGTGTGTTGGCTCCCACCTGGGATCCCAGCACCTCGGGAAGCTGAGGTGAGGGAATCGCTTGAGGCCAGGAATTCACAACCAGCCTGGGCAACAGAGTGAGACCTCATCTCTACAAGAAAATAAGAAAAATTAGCAAGGTGTGCTGGTACACACCTATGGTCCTAACTACTCGGGAGGCTAAGGCAGGAGGATCACTTGAGCCCAGGAGTTCCAGGCTGCAGTGAGTTATGATCTTGCCACTGCACTGCAGCCTGGTCTACAGAACAAGACCCTGTCTCTAAAATAATAAATAAAAGGATTATAATATTTTAAAAATGAAGAGCCTGGCAGGTTAACAAGGAGCGTGCTTATGGTGACCTCATATCTGGGCTGTTCCAAGACAGTCCCAACTTCATATAGTGTTCAACACCCTGTCAGCTCTCGCATCCCAGGTGCATTCATTCACTGAGCAGTATTTGACACCTCTGCTGTGCCCGGTGCTGGGCTGGGGCCTGTGACACAGTCAGAACCAAGGGGACACTCTGCCCTCGGCTTGCTGACTGTCTTACGTGGGGGACTAAGGATTATAATAGAGTGTGTAGTAAGCAGACTACTATGTAATTCTAAGGATAACCTTATCTTTCCCTCAGTATTGTTACAACTGCTTGCCATTATGCTGACTTGATGCTCTTTTAGGATATAAAGGATTTTAGCAAAGTTCCCCAGAGGAAAAAACCACCCAGTGCTTTGGGGATAGAAGATAATGTGTACCTGACCTTGGCTATGCTAATCACGAGACCTCCCACTTGGACAGATTTGCACTGACACCTCCTGCCAAACACCTGTAGTATGTCCTCCCCTGTTTCAGTTACTTTCTGTCTCACGTGCAGACCACTTGCGACCAAAAGATTCTTATCACAAAGAAGGAGTAATATTATATAGACACGTGTTTATAGATGGATGGATGGAGGTGGGGGGAAGGGTGGTGGGGTTGGACAAGTGTTTTACAAGTCTGTATGCGCCGCAAGGTGCATCTTCAGGTTTGTGGGTTGCCTTATATACATTTATTGTGTGAGATTTTCATTAGCTTCCTAGTTAAATTTGTAAACCTTCTGGAGCAATGCTCTAGTCATAAGCAGTCTACCCTCTCATGGCTGATTGAGAAAATGACATGCATGCATTGGGCTGTGCCCAGTGTGTGGTCCTTAGGTGCAGTGTGGCTATGGTCACTCCTGTGCAGGTGTCTTGGGGCACACGAGCCTACCTGCCTCTGGTGACACAGGAAGGAATGGGATTCCAGAGTCCTGTGTTATGCCAATACAAGCCTTTTGGAGGTTAAAAAAATTGAAAAGCCAACCACGCAGATGACAGAAGTCACATGAAGATAACGAAACAAAAATGAATGTGCAGAAAGCACTGGAAGTTTCGATTCAGGGCTGTGGGTCACAGTCCTGAGCACTGTGTTTCCCCCGCTCCATTCTTGCTGCACACCCTGACCCCGGCGGCTGGAGTCAGGCTCAGCAGTGGGACGGCGTGACCTCATGGGGTCCAGGCTGCATGTCCCTTTCATGGGGGAGATTCTTGTGCTTTGGACTCTCCAGAACCACAAGGTGAGGGTGTGGCCAGTGCGGGTCTGGGGAGGTGGGTGGTAAAGGGGACAGCTCTGTGCATCATGCAGAATGTGCCCTAAGCCTGGGGAGTCCCCGTGGAAGAGTCCCCAGAATCAGGGAAAGGAGGCGGGGTGAGATGCTGCTCTTGTGGGAAGACAGAGGCTGCAGGGGGAGGGACCAGGGTGAGCTGTGAGCAGAGAGTGGGATCCAGGGGTGACCTAGAGAGAGGGGCCGCCATGCAGGGGCCAGGGAAGAGAATCACCTGTTGTTCAGCTCACATTCCCCTTCCTCCTCCTCCTCTCCCCCTCCTATGCCCAAACCCTCCCTGCCCATTCCCCTCTGGCTCCCCCTCCATCTCAGGATGCCACACGGGGGTGCTATGGTCTGAAGGCCCAGATCCCCCCAATCTTATGTTGAAATCCTAACCTGCAGTGTCATGGTAATATCAATAGAAGATGGGACCTTTGGGAAATGATTCGTTCCTAAGGGCAGAGCCCTCTTGAATGGAACGAGGGCCCGCATAGAAGATCCCAGAGAGCTGCCTTCTAGCACGTGGGGACACAGAGAGAAAGGGCCATGGACTAATCAGGAAAGGGGTCCTCGCCAGAGAACGAGCCTGCTGGTCCCCCTTGTACCTGTCAGCGTCCGACCTGGGAGAGAACGAATTTCTGTTGATCATGAGCCCCCGGTTCATGCGGTTTTGTCACAGCAGCCGGAATGAGCTAGGACGGGGCCACAGGGACGGGCACGGTAGGCTCACAGGCACATTGTAATTTATTTTAAATAACTTTATTTTAGGCCAAAGAAAATGTTTTAACATAAAATATTATGCTTTCTCTTTATGATAAATATAGGGTAAAATATGGGAAAAGGTACTGTATAGAAATAAATAGGTAAATAAAAATATTTATTCTGAATTATATCCATGTCAACTGTTGTAGTCTTTTTTTTTCAAGTAGAAATGCTACTTTCTGTGAAACACCTTTAGTTTTTCATGGTTCCAGCAGTACTTGGTATCTGAAAAAAGAAAACAATCCAATGAGAGTCTGTCAATCCTGCTGGTGGCTGAGTCGGGAGGGGTGGCTGAGGGGGACGGACCCAGGGCCACACTGGGCTCCTGCAGGAGGCTGTGCTGAAGTGGACAGTGACAGCCACAGGGGAGAAGGAAACCTCCCTGAACTTAAGGTCACCCTGAGGGGCAGGATATAGGGACCCTGTCTCTGCCCTACCAGGACCTGGTTCTATCAGCCACTTTCCTCCTTTGTTTGCAGAAAAGCACGGCTGCCCAGCCGTCTGCACCCGCAGGCTTGGAAGACATTCTGGCACGACCCTTCCACGTGTGCCTTCCCGAGGGACAGCCTCCCCTGTTAGGCCGACCTGAGTGTACGGTCCTGAGCTCAGCTGCGGAGCACGTGTGTGATCCCCTGTGGCAAGAGCTCCCCCTGCTAGGAACGCAGCTACTGCTGTGGCCCACCCGGTGGATCAGCCCCACCAGGGTGCCACGAGCTCCGGGGGGCTCACCTTGGGCCCAAGCCACAATCTTCCTCCCCGAACCTTTGCAATGGCCCCAACGGGCCTCCCCACGCCCTCCAGCTACTGTGCAGTCTGTGCCCTTCACTGTAGCCAGAAAGACCTTCATTACTTCTAGAATATGAGCCTGCAAGGCCTGCAGCCCTCGCAGAATTTGCTCCACGACAACGCTGCCTTTCAGGGCTCATATTGTTCCCACATCAGGACTTTTGTATATGCTCCTTCCTCCTTCTGGAAGGTTCTTTACCTCCCTGCTCCCCCACAGTCAACTTCCCTGATCTTCCAGATTTCAGTTCAGCTTCATTTAAGGAAGATTTCTCCAACCCCCAGGCTAGGCCAGACCTCGGTGGATACCTTGTAGTTCTCCACAATGGTACATCATCGTAGCCCTAACCTGGATTTCACTGCTCACCTGGTCGACACCTGCCTCAGCCCCAGTGATCCCCAAGTGGCAGGGACCCCGGTGGTGTCCAGTTCGCAGGGGCCCTCGGGGGCTGACGGTGCTTACAAGTGTCTGTTCCCGGTCGTGGGTCCCGGGAGGGGAGGGCGTGAGGACACTAGGCATCTCTGCGTTTCGTTCCCCTTCTGCAGTAGACATGATGATACAAATGGTCTGTCCCTCATCATGGTTGTGAAATTTTAAACAGATAATAGTTAAAAGCATTTAAAACAATGCGTGAAACATGGTAAACGCTGTATAATTGATGATGAGAACAATGATGACAATTGAATTTCCAGTGGATTAAAGGCCTTCAGGTAAACAGTAAAACCATAAAGTTAACAGGAAAACTATATATAGCCTTGTTACCTAGGAATGAGGAAGGACTTCTGAAATCAAAGTTAAAAAGCACAAACCATAAGGCAAAAGAGGGAGAGACAGAGAGATTTAATTACTTAGGGGAAAAGTAAAAACTTCTGTTCAGCAAAGGGCACTATGGACAAAGCTAAGACACTGATGACAGATGGGGACATTATTTTTCTTCTAATGGCTAAAATTAACGAGGAGAGACTAATGTCTTCAACATGCAAAAGCTCCTGTAAATTCAAAAAAACAAAAAGAAACAGGAACCCCCCCAAAACAGGTAAAAGAATTCTCAGAAATACCACCCACACGTGGCAGGTGTTGAGATCACCGGTTGCTGGCGCAGACAGACTCCCAGCGACGCGGGTCCGCCGCGCACCTGCCACGCAGGCGGGAGGGGCTGGGCTGGCAGGTGCGGGCGGCGGTGGCAGCCAAGCCCCCCCTGCACGGGAGGATGAGACCCCCGCCAGCGGGGAGTCTGCCCGAGCGCCGTCCTGGGGCATCTCGGCACCTGGCCCGGTCCTGGCCCTGGGGGAGGGGCAAGGCGCTCCTTTGCCAGCCCCAGGGGAGTGACCAGGACAACCGCCTGAGACCCGCACAGCCACTCAGAACAGCAGACAAGGCGGCACCAAGCAACCTGGACCGGCGTCGCCACAGGCAAGGAAGGGATGAGTTCCCCGACAGGACACTGCCCAGGCCAGTTTTAAATGCCTGCAAACCCAGCGTATTTCACAGGACACACATGCAGGGTGAGACGTGGCGGCCCATGGGACACACACATGCAGGATGAGGCCTGGCGGCCCATGGGACACACACATGCAGGGTGAGACATGGCGGCCCATGGGACACACACATGCAGGATGAGGCCTGGCGGCCCATGGGACACACACATGCAGGGTGAGACGTGGCGGCCCACGGGACACACACATGCAGGGTGAGACGTGGCGGCCCACGGGACACACACATGCAGGGTGAGACGTGGCGGCCCACGGGACACACACATGCAGGGTGAGACGTGGCGGCCCACGGGACACACACATGCAGGGTGAGACGTGGCGGCCCACGGGACACACACATGCAGGGTGAGATGTGGCGGCCCACGGGAGGAGGGGGGTGGACAGGAGCCGGGAATTAAAGTGGGTCTTCCCGGGTTGTGAACCGTCAAAGTCTGAAGACTGAGTAACTCAACCCTGGGCCTCTGGAGTTAAAAGGAAAATAGAGCGGGGGTGGGGTGGGGTGGGGGGGGTTATTGAATAAATAAATGTTCTCTAGAAAGTTCCATTGAATTCTGCTGAAACATGTGGCGCTCTCAATGGTGAGCTGCTTCCTCCACGGGGTTACACCTCAGCACGGTGACCCTGAGTGTCCCCTCTGCCGTCCTCCTCGCTGTCACACAACAGCCCCAGTGTAAACATCGCAGCGTCACCGCAGACACCCCCAGCACACGCCGCAGACAATGTCGCATGGCTCCTCCCGCGCCAGCCCCTCCTGCGACCCGCCAGGCCGTCCTCCACGCAGTCGCAGCGCCATTCGATTGTGTTACTCTCAGGCTTCAAACCTCTCCGCGTCTCCTGAATCCAGTGAAATCCTGGCACAGCAGGCCGGGCTCGCCACAGTGTGACACCTTCCTCTCCCTCCGGCCCCTCCCCCACCGCGCCCACCCAAACGCGGCCCCGCCGCCTCGCCACGCCTCGCCCTGCACCGCCGTTCCCCGCCATCCTCCGAGGATCGGCTCCAGCCTCCACCTCACACACCCCGGGTAGGGCTGACCCTGCTTGAGCCACCGCTGTGCCTTGTGCACACCTGAGCCTCCGACACCAGGTTATGTGCCCTCCCCACGGTTCCTGTGGCCCCTAGGTTTGCCCAGACTGTGGCACCGTGGGGTAACTGCTCGGGTACCGTCTGCTTCCCTTTTAGATCCAGGTTCCTTACAGAAAGAAGCAGGTCTCGCTAAAAATTAAAGTCCTGGCCCCTCGCACAGTGCTGGGCACGGAGCAGGAGCCCCAGAGACATCTGCTGAATAGAGGAATGAGTGGATGAATCTCGCGTACCCGCCGGCAGTGACTTCCTACATCTCTGTCCCTCACGGGGCCCTGGAGAGCAGGCAGGGCCTGAGTCCCGCCTGCATCGCCGGTGTCTGGACGGAAGCCGGCCTTGCGCAGCAGGGAGAGGGCGCTGCACGCTGGCTATTCCGGTATCTGGACAACTCACGGCCCCTGTTTCTCTGAGACCCCAGCAGGAGCCGGGGACAACCTACAGGAAGCCTGGAAGACTGGGGTGGCGGTGGGGGTGTCTTTGGAGCCCACACTCACTCCTCACACAGCTGACTCCAGGGTTCTCCCAGCTTCAGAGTTCAGACAGAGGAGCCGCCAACAGAAGCCAGGGCTCAGCCGGAGGCGTGCATGCCCAGCGTGCGTGTGTGTGTGGGTGTGTGTGTGTGTGTGTGTCCGCACATGCCAAGGAGGGGCTGTGGGCATCTGGGTGGTTGGAGAGGGGAGGGTCAGCGCAACAAACAGCACTGCAGGAGCCAGGGAGAGCGCAGCGGCTGCAGGGTGACAGTCAGTGGGGATCAAAGGCTCAGCCTGCCTGGCTCAGGCTCTCCCCGGCCCCTCTGCGGACCCTGGCGTGGAGCCCTCCAGCTTGCCCTGTGGCCTCACAGTGACGCTCCTCTTAAAAAAAAAAAAAGGGGAAGGGAGGTGGCTAATCAAAAACAAACAAACTGCTTCTCCTCTTTCCTCAGCTCTCGGAATCATCTCCAAGATTTAGAGATCTTTTTCTTCTAAAATCAAGGGGAACTCATTTTTCCTGACAGCCACCTTCTTGCTGCTGAAATGTATGGTCTGAATCCTTGTCTGCTGGCGGCTTTGCATGATCAGCTGAGAGCACCGAGCCCCGAGTCCCAGCCCTGGTCCACTGTGCCCCCGTTTTCCCACCTAGAAACAGGCAGCGCCTCCCTCCCGACAGAGCTCTCTGCGGTCACGGAGACGTCCCGCCCTGCGCCGTCCGTCAAGGCAGCGCCCACCACACGTGTCTTTGAAAGGTGGCTGCGCAACAGAGGACTTCATCTGTGATTAAGCTGGTTCATTAGTGTTTAATTAGCTGGACAGCACAGCTCTAAGACCTAAGGGGGCTCTAACATCACAGCCCATTCTGACAAGGGCTCCACCATCTCTCCAGCTCTCGCAGGGACTTTCGCCACAGAGTGATAACTTGGGTTATTTATTTTATGTGGAGCCTTTAAATATAGGATGGGGGTCAGAAAGAGCAGTGTCAGAGAGACAGCTTCCTTCGAAGGTAAAAGACAAGACTAAAAACAACGCACTGAAGAGTCGCGCCTTGCCCCCACCCCCCTCCCCTCTGTCTTCCTGCAGAGGCAGCGCGGGTTGCAAGGTGAGGTCCAGGCAAGAGCAAAACTTTCATCTATCGCATTTACTTCCTTCTGCGTAGTCCTCCGTCTCAAACCCAACACCTCCCAGCCTGCCCCTTGGGATCTGTTCTGATAGCAGTGACTGTAGCTGTCGTGCTAGGACCGGTGACTCACAGCAGGAGCTTGGGGACCTCAGAGTTACCAGGACACAACTCAGGAGACCGGGGCACACCTGGTGCTCCAGCAGGCACAGGCACAAGAGCTGCAGGAAGTCCGGGTGCTTCGGCATCCTCAGGCCCTGAACATGCTGTCGGCTGAGTCCCACCTGCCCTGCCCAGGGCACGGTCTCTGTCCTGCAGTGCTGGCTTTTCTGCCCTTGGGCACATTTGCTGATTCTCCCAGTACAGGCCAATGTTCCTCTCCCCAGAGGCTTCCTGGCAGACCAGTTGGCCCTGCCTTCTCTTTTCTCTAACCTTTCCGTGCAGCCCCGGTCACAGGGTCACTCACAACCTGCAGTTCTGCACAGCTGTTGTCTCAAACACTTCTGTGCTGTCCCAGCCAGGCCAGAGCCTTCCTGTAAGCAAAGGCTGAGCAATCTATCTTTCTTTTCCAGCCGGCTGCACTCAGCTCAGACCTTGCCATACGCCACCTACTCCACTAGCACTTAATGACTGATTTATTCACCCAGAACCCCTTCAAGAACGCAGTCACACCGGCCACCCTGACCTTAGCAGTGCAGACAGCAAACTAACCTGACAGGGTTGGACCCCAATGACTCGATGCAGCTTTCTTTCTCGCTCCGACTACTTACTACTGACTGGAGCACCAGAACGTCCTGCCTAGCTCCCGGGACCCAGCTTCGGCTGACGCTGCAGGGTTCCTGCTCCGCAGGGCTTCCGCAGCCACACGGGGGACGGCCGGGGTGACCATCATAAACGCATGCGTGACAGCCGCCTGGTTAGTGTAAAGGGCAGGTTCGCGCCGCACAGGACTGGCCCGGTCACAGGGTCAGTCAGGGCAGCAGCCAGGACACACCTGTTCTTTTCCGCTACAGTAAAAATTCCTTTTCTCTCTGCACACATTTCTTTCCTTCCAATTTCCACAAGGTGGCTAGAGACCCTGCTGGCCAATCCTCAGACGTCTTGGGAACCCACAGGGAAGTGCTCTGATGGGCTTTTGAAGCCTAAAATTCACTGTCTAAAATGAAAATCCCCAGTACTTGGGGACCTGGCACTTGCCTTTTGAAAGCAACTTTCCCGCCACCCCTCTGTCCTTCCAGGCTGCCGTCTCTGCCGTAAATCCTTCCTTGGCCGCTCAGATGTCTCCTCGCCATGGAGCCCCCCCCCCCCCGGGCCCTCACGTGGCTGAATGGCCCACACCTGGGTCGGACCCTGGAGGAACTGCTCTGTGACACTGTGGAAAAAGGACAAAGCCACGCAGCACAAAGGCCCAACCCTCACACGATACAGTCAGGAAAGCCACTTCGAAGGGCCACGCCGCTTCCACGTCTGTGACTCCAACACCGTCTGGCTCACAGGACCCGGCTATCTTGCTTTGGACTTCTTGGCCATAATTAACACGGGCCAACAGGACCTAAAGTTCTCCTGGTTCTTCTGAGAATGTTCAGGAAGTTTGTGTAGGCAGGCGATACAAACAATGTCTGCATTCCTGCCCCATAGTGAGGCTCAGAGCCTGTGATGGTTAGTTTTATCTGTGAACTTGACAGGGATAAGGAATGCCCAAACAGCTGGTAGAATATTTTTCTGGGTGTGTCTACGAGGGTGTTTCCAGAGAGGTTAGCTTTTGAATCGGGAGACTGAGCGCATCGCTCTCACCAGGGTGGGCGGCAGCATTCGATCCACGGACGGTCTAAACAGAAGCGAATGTCGAGGAGGGACGGACCTCCCTCTCGTCTGGAGCCGGCTGTCCGTCTCCTGCACTCAGACATCGGGGCTCCCGCTTCTCTGGCCTTTGAATTTCAGCCCCTCCATCCCCCGTCAGGCCTTTGGCCTCGAGTAGCAGCTGCACCGTCGGCTCCCCTGGTTCTCCGCTGTTCACCCCCGACTGAACCACACGACTGGCTTTCCTGGGGCCTTGGCTTGCAGCTCATGGGGCTTCTCAGCCTCCACAATCGCCCGTTCCAGTCCCCATGATCAATCTGACCTTATATCTGTATATCCGTGTCTCTGTGTCTCTCTCTCCATACACACACACGCACACATGTCCTGTTGGATCTGTTTCTGCTGCTCTGGAGAACACGAATACACAGACTCATCTGTTCCGAACCACTTCCAATATCCCTTCATAAAATCCCTTCATAGAAGGTGCCACTTTTGATGATTTTGTGCTCTTGATGAGGCCCATGATCATTCTCTTAAGCTGTTTTTCCCTTTGCTTTTCCACGACCTGCTTCTCAGGCTGGAGGTGGCGCAGCCACAGGCCTGTGCACGGAGCATGCGGAAGAGCGGAGTGTCTGTGGCGCATCTTCAGGGAACACCAGTGTTATGATAAGATTTGAAAGAAATGAAGTGAATTTATAAAGCCACCCCTCCCCTCCCAACGTGGAAGCAAAGAGGGAGACGCGCCCCAGGAAAGCAGCCTCAAGCCTCAGTTAAAATGTTACAACTTATGCCCTTGTTTACTTCCTTCCTGACACCTCCTAACACTCTCCATTATTTTATCCAAGTGAAAATTTACTTTCTGTTGCTTTGTTTTCCCTCACTAGACGGCAAACCCCCCGGGCAGGGCCCAGACCTAGCTCCGCTCTGTGTCCCCAGGGCCAGGAACATCTCCTGGCCCACAGCAGGTGCTCCCAAAATACCTACGAGATGACAAATGCTCGAGGAATCAGGAAAAAATGGCTTTCTGGAGAGGTGAGAGGTGAGAGGCAAGAGCAGGAAATAGGATGGAGGGGGAAGGAGAATGAAAAGCGAACTAAAGGTTCCTTGGAACCGCAAGGCGCCAGGAGCAAAGGGAGGGAAGGAACAGGAGGCCGGGCTAAGCTTGGTCCGCAGGGCGCGGGGCGGCTGGAGCTCTGCGGGGTGGGAAGTGACGGTCAGACTAGACCTGCTGTTCTTAGGGGTCAAACCAAATTATCAATAAAGAGTCTCGGTTGCCCTGCAGAGCAGGGAGCTGAGCAAGACACGGGAGGTGGAGGCACGAACCCTTGCCAGGACTGCTGTTCAGTGAGGGGGGAAGGGTAACCCCAGCTGTTCTCCCAGTGTTCCTTGTAGTCAGTCCCCACACTGGGTGTCCGCCAGGCCCGTCTCCTCCGCCCAGAGGCCGGGTCCGGGTCTCGGGGAGCAGGGAGTGAGCGCTGTCCCCTGCCCGGCCTGCAGGGCCTGGGCGTCCAGCACATCCTCACGGCAGCCCCCAGCGCCCTTCCCCTTTGACAGGCTCTTCCCGATCCGCAGGTTGGAAAACACCAGGCTCTGGGGTCCCACTTGCTCTTCTTCTTGCCGGGCCCCCGCCTCCCCCTCCCCGCTTGCTGCGCTTGCCCAGCGCCTTCCTGCCCCGCTCCCCTTCTCTGTGGCTTCCACATCCCTGGGCCCCAGAGCGTCCTGGGCGCCGCTGCCTTCGTGCCAGGCACCCCCTGCGCCCCTCTCAGCTGCCCATCCTGGCTCCCCGTGTCGCCATCCCGCCGCCGCGCCGCCGCGCCCGGGCACTCAGGCCACCCGGCCCTCCTGGGCCCCGGGCCGGGCCGCGGGGGTCTCCGGCCCAGTCAGGCGGCGCGGGGAGGCGCGGGGAGGGGCGGGGACGCGCGGGGCCCCAATGTTGAGGCTGTAGCTGCTGCTGCTGGGGCCGGCACTCTTTCCTGTCTAGGTAAATGGCAGTTTGCTCAGGACAAAACCTTGGCGTCCTGCTCCATCCCTCTCTGTCGTTCACACCCACATTTGGTGCATCAGCAAGTCCTGCCTGGCTCTGCCCTCTACACATCCAGAATCTAAAACTTTTGCTGGTCACGCTGCTCTGCCCCGCTCCCCTTCCGCTCCAGCCCAAGCCTCTTCCCTGCAGTTTTCAGTCTCCTGGCCTTCCTGCTTCTGTGCTTGTCTTCCTGCGGTCTAGTCTCAACATAGCTGCTAGGACAATCCTATTATAAATGGAAATAAACAAGCAAAAATAAAGAACAGCTCTCCTTTAAAACAGCCAGTGTTGGGGCAGGGAAGGGAAATACAAGGCTCATGATGCCCCCTGCTCAAAGCCTTCATCTTGCTCACAGCGGCCTCTGTGGTCTGTGCCCCTTCCTCCCCTTCTCTCCTCCTGCTCTCGCATTCTCTTGGCTCTGATCACACGGGCCTTCTTGCTGCTTCTTGAACACATCAAGCAGGCTTTGGCCTCAGGGCCTTGGCATGTGCTTTTTGCTCTTCTGGAATACTCTCCTTCCAGATCCTACATATCCTCACAGCTCCCATGTTTTCTGCTCATGGGACACCTTATGGGGAGGCCTCCTCTTTCTTATGTAAACCAGCACTGCCTCAGCACTTCATTCCCCCAGCACTGTCTGCCCCTGCATTGTTACTGCCCCTCCATAGCATGTAACACCACTCCACATACATACTGAGTACTTAGTAAGTACTAGGTGTAGTGCTAATTGCTTTTCAAGTACTATAAAACCTAACCCTTACAACAAACTCATGAGGTAGGTGTTATTCCATTTTACAGATGAGGAAACCAAGGCCCAAATGGATTATCTATTTTGCCCCAGTTCACACAGCTAGCATGTATCCATGCTGGAATTTTTCTCTAACAGCAAACCAGACTAGACACCTCTCCTTTTCATCCATAACGTGTAAGAGAGAAAAAAATGCAGTATAAAAATGTCCAAAATGCAGATGTGATTTCAAAAGACATTGAATGGTTTAATGCAAGGAAACCTAGGGCAAGCAGTGCCCTGCTGAGCCAGGCCTATTCTGAGTACCTTATGTGACTTCCCCGGGCCTTTATGACACCTGGCCAGACAGCTCTCCTTGTTCCCGTTTTACAGTCAAGGGTGACAGCCAACCAGGGTTCTTCCTTGCACTGTGATGCCAAATAAGTATGGAGACACGGGTGAGATATGTATGTGAAGGAAAAAAATTCCCAGAGAACTTGTATAAACCATGCATAAGCTGAGGTTAGCTTTAAGGTAGAAAATACTACTGAAGTTAACATCCAGTTCTCCAACACTGAACTCAAGTCTTTGAGCTTCTCATCCCCCGAAACATATAGACTTTTGTTTGTCTAACAGGAATGTGCTACAGATGTTTGATGTAACATTGTACAATGTTAAATCAAATGCTGTGCTGTGAGTATATTCCTTGGTTCAGTGACATGATAATTCCCACCTTCATCTTTTAATTTGAAAGTTACCAGCACACCCCCCATCGGCTCTAATGGTGATTCTCAGCCTTTGTCTGTGTTTAACAGCACGTATACCCAGACATTATTCATCAGAGTCATTTAAATTTTTGTTTTGTGTTCAGAAAAAGGACTTTCTGGTTTCCCTTTTCTTGTTAATCATATTTTATGTATCAGATTAACTATCTGATGACACTAAAATGCATGTGTTTCCCCCCATATCTGATAAAAGTGCCATAGAATTATCTTCAGAAAATTTTTCTGTTTCTTTTCCGTACTGTGTTTCTAATCAAATGGCCTGTTTTCAGCCTGGTTTTGTGTTAAAAAGATGGCTTACAAAACAAATGCTTTTTTTTTTCCTTTTTGGATTTTCTATGTGATCACCATCAAATATATTTAACTGATATTTTCTTTTATGGGTTGATTTAAAAATTCTGATCTGCTTTACTGAAGTATAATTTACATATAACAGAAGTCACCAATTTTAAGTGTACAATTCAACGAATTTTGACAAATGTACATGGTTGTGCAACAACCACAATGTCACACTGTAGAACTTTCTGTCACCCCTGAACGTTCTCTCCTGCCCTTTTACGGCCCTTCCTGGGCCGTTTTTTAGAATTGTTGATAGAGGATTATTGGCTTTCACATGGGAAAATACAGTACGCTCCATGAAATTGGGGGTGGCGATATTCCCCCTGCAAAGATCACCCACTGTACCCTCCGTCTCTGGAATTCTCTGCGGCCTGTCGTTCCCGCCCTCTCCGTGTCTTCATTTGTGTTCCACCAGCTCTTTATCTGGGCCCAGACAGTAACCAATACCATTTCCACCCATCAGCTTGGTGACATGTGCCCTTTAATGGAAGACTAATGAGGCCTAATAGAAGGCGTTTCCCGGGCTTATTGATGTTCCCTGCAACTTTGCAGGAGAGAGAGATTTAGGTCAGAGCCATTAGAATTTCTCTCCCTTTCCCTGAAATTGTGTGGACTGTCAGGCCAGTAGGCAGGTAATGTTTCACCATGTCACCTTCCTGCGTTAGATGGCTGGGGCTGCTACATAAACAAAGTACCACCAACCGGGTGGCTTGACAACAGAAATGTATTGTCTCACAGTTCTGGAGGCCGGAAGTCCAAGGTCAAAGTGTCCGCAGGGTTGGTTCCTTCGGCTGGAGAATCTGTTCCAGGTCTCTCTTCTGGCTCCCGGGGCTTTGCTGGCCATCTTTGGTGTCCTCAGCAAGCATCACTCCTATCTCTTCCTCATCTTCACGTGACATTCTCTCCATGTGTGTCTGTGTCCAAATTTTCCCTTTTTATAACGACACCCGTTGTACTGGATTAGGGACCACCCTAATGGCTTCGTCTTAACTAACCACATCTGCAGTGACCCTATTTCTAGATAAGGTCACATTCTGAGATACTCAGGGTTTTAGGACTTTAAAATAGTTTTTTTTGTTTTGGGGACATGGTAGGGGGACACAATGTAGCCTGTAACAGTTTTCATCACCAACATGTCCCACAAAATCACAAACAGTACAACAGTAATGCTTTGCATTTGGACAGGCCCTGTCAGAAGTAAGGCACAGATTTCTACAGGTTCTCAGACTGTCGGCTACATGCAGATCGCCTGGGGGCACTGTGACACGTGCAGACTCGCAGATCCCGTGTCCAGAGGCTCTGATTCACCGAGGCTGAGTGAGGGCCCAGGAATCCATCATTTTTAACAAGCACGCCAGGTGTTCCTAATGCAGCGGATCCCAATTTGGAGAAATCCTGTTGTAGTTTGAGGAACGGCTTTGTTTCCAAAGGATCCAGGCACTGCTGCTTGTGGAAAATGAAACAGAGCAGCAGAGGTTGGATAGAGCATTAAGTGCAGTGGGTGAGAAAATCTTATGTCCGAGTAGTGAAGACATCTTGCTCGGAGATATTTCTCTGGTCCTTACTCAGTTGGAAATATATATGGGTTAGAAACATACCGTGGGCTAAATTTTAAGCTACACAGGTGTTTTTGTAGGCCACTGCCCTTCCCTGCAGGAGCCATCCATCCTTCCTTCCATCTGCCAGAGCTTCCTGTCCAGAATCGGGCAAGCAAGAGCTGCCTCCAAAAGCAGTGGAAGGGGGGAGCTTCACCATGGCAGTGCCCCCCTGCTGCTTCCCGAGTCTCACCCTGCCTTTGCATTCTCTCTCCTTTCTTAGGGAGGATCTTGACTCACAACTTTTCTCTGATCCTCTCTGTTGAGATGGTTGGTTTCCTTCTTAAAGCACAATATGTTCAGTTCCTTTTTGTTTGTTTTTTTACCTCTCTGCTAAATTCTCTAGGAGATGGCTGGGCACGGTGGCTCACACCTATAATCCTAGCACTTTGGAAGGGCTAAGGCGGGAGGATCACTTGAGGCCAGGAGTTTGAGACCAGCCTGAGCAACAGGGGGCAAAACCCCATTTCTACCAACAGTAGAAATATTAGCCGGGCATGGTGGCACATGCCTGTAGTCCCAGCTACTTGGGAGGCTGAGTTGGGAGGATCGCTTGAGCCCAGGAGTTTGAGGTTGCTGTGAGCCATGAGGATGCCACTGCACTCCAGCCTGGGCAAGCCTCTGGGAGGGAAGAGACCTGAGCTTCATTGTTCCCATTTGTCTTTTTTTGTTTTCTCCTCTAGCACCTGCCTTAGTGCCAGGCACATTTTAGGTGCCCAACAAATACTTGTGGAATGAATGAATGAATGAACGAGTGCTGGCCCCATTTGTAGGGACTCCGTAAGGATAACCGTGGAGAGAAGGTGTTGAGCCTTTAAATCATCTCGGGTGGGCCGAGTCCGTGTTCAAGGCTGAGCCCCGGAATCCCAGGGGGCAGATTCACCACTCAGCAGGACTGGCTGCTCTGTGAGTGTCCTCCCAGCCGCTTCTTGATCATTCTGGAAGAATTTCACATTGCATTTACATTAAGGAGAGGCCTTTCCTTACTCAATAGTTGGAGGAAGGGAGCTGGATGTTTTAAGGGAGGTGGAAATTTTGTGGGAGAAGTGGTTTTGGAACGTGGGGGCTCTTTGAGGCCTGGTGTGCACAGGGCTTGTGGGGCGTGTGTTGGGGCAGGAGGGGCAGGAGGGCCCAGCAAGCAAGTGGCAGCCGGATGCAGATTTCTCCTCTTGTGCAGCTTTGCTTTGAGTCGAGAATTACCTCCCAGAGACAGGAGATGGACCCTTGCCCTGGAGAGATCGGCTTAGAGGCATAAACTTCCATGAATTTCAGACCCAGTGGGGAGCTCCTGACCCTCTAATTGAGCTCTCCCTGGCATTCCAGAGCCATCCAGGGGGCTGGTGGATCTAGCAGTAACTGACTACTACACACTGGGGGCCGGGGAGACAATGAGTTTTAAAGCTGCTCGGAAATCCGTGATTGAAGAATCAGGAAATCCTTGCCTCTCTCTGGGTTATCAAATTTAAAGTTCCTAATTTAAGAAATAAAGTTAAGGAAATTAGTTATGGGAATTTAATGAAACCACCAGCATTCTTGAGTTATGTTCTGGTCACGTGGCGCCCCTGCTGGACGCACTGGTGCACTCCCCCAGAATGCCTGTTTCCCCAGCTGCCATCTGGGCCAGGAAAGCTGGCAGCAGCAGGGGATTCCAAGAATTCATCGTTTAGGCCCAGTCCAGTGATGCTAAGGGAGAACATAATTTATGGAAGTGCTATGGGTTGCACTGTGGCCCACCCAAAGGGATATGTTAAAGTCCTGAGTCCTCATACCTGTGAAAGTGACCTTGTTTGGAAAAGTCTTTAAAAGGGTCTTTGCAGATATTGTTACAAAGTTAAGATGAGGTCACTAGGGTGGGCCCTTAATCCAACATGACTGGTGTCCTCATAAGAGGAGAAGAGAGACACTGGGGGAGAAGGCCATGTGGCAATGGAGACAGACACTCCAGTAAGTGATGCATCGACACACCAAGGAAGCGCGAGGGCTGCTAGGAAAGGGCTGCGGAACTGATCCTTTCTTGATGCCCTCAGAAGGTTCTAACCCTGTCAACGCCTTATCCCAGACTTCCAGCCCCCAGAGCTGTGAGACAATACGTTTCTGTCGTCTAAACTGCCAAATTTGTGCCGCTTTGTCATGGCAGCCCAAGCAGGCGCATATAGGAAGAGGGATTTTGAGTCAGAAGGCCTGGTTTGAGTCCCAGCTACCACTTAGTCCCTGTGTGAGCTTGGATGAATCATTTCAATTTTTCTGAGCCTCAGTTTTATTAACTGCAAAATGGAGAAACACAACAGTAACTGTTTTCCTCTCCAGGGCAGGGGTAGGAAAACTGTGGGGATGGAGTGTGATTGTGTATATAAAAGCATTTTGTTCACTGTAGAGCACTGTGCAATGTTATGTTATGACGTAAGGGATGGTGGGAGGGAGGAGACTGGAGTGATTAAGAGCAGAGGCTCTGAAGCCACTTTGCCTGGGTCTGTGAGTGGAAATATTATAAAGGAGTTAATCATGAAACTTAATTCTCAAATGAACCAAGAGCAATGATGCCCAGGAGTAGAGTTTTAGTAAATTAGAGAAATGTATCAGTTATCTTTTGCTCTGTAACAAATTACCCCCAAATGAAGGGCTTAAAATGATAAACATTTATTATTTTATACAGTACCTATGGGTCAAGAATCTAGAGATACTTAGTTGGGTACTTATGGCTTGGGGTTTCTTTCTCTCTTTTTAGGCCATTTAAAGGACTTTAAGGTTTGGAGTCTTTTGTGAGGTTGTAGTCAAGATGTTGGCTGAATTTGCAGTCACCTGAGGTTTAAGACAGGGCTGCAGGACTCACTCTGTGTCCTCTCTGCAGGGAGGCTCAAATGTTTGCACTATGGGACTCCTCGTCCCTGCCACCTCCCTCTCCTGCCCATCCATCTTGTCCAGCATGGCCTTCCCTTTGGCTGTGGTTCTCAACTTTTATGGGGTCACAGGCTCTCTGAGACATAATGAAAATTAGGGACCTTCCCTCCAGTAAAGCCCACATGTTCATTTACACAGAATATTCTAGAAAGAATTTTAGGAGGCTCCAAGGTTAATCAGCAGTCAGGCCCACAGAGAGCTCTGTAACACACAAATCTATGTGTGTAATTCCCTGATGAAAATGTTTCCAGACCGCTATTGCTCACAGGATAAAAGCTCTTCGGCACGCCAGCTATAATCTGACTCCAACTCACTTTAATATCGATAACTTATTGTCATGTTGAATGTCTTCTACAGGTGGGCACTTTGCATGCTCCCTAATCCTTAGAAAAACCCTGCAAGCAGTGGGGTTCAGGATTCTCATTTTGGAGACAAGGAGAGGCTCAGAGCTGGGGTCTGGCTAGTGCAAGGCCCCCCGAGAGTGAATGGCTGAGTTTAGGGGGAGCCGGGGTCTTCTGACTGCAAAGCTGGCATCCCTCCTTCTGCAGGCCCAGCCACGCTGCTCTGCCCCATCCGGCTGCTGCCGGGCACACTCCACACCATGTTCTGATGCTTCAGAACGACTCATCATCTCCAGACGTGCTGTGGGTTTTGCGCAGGTAGCTGTCTCTTCCTTAAAGGTCCTTTCCTCACATCTCATTATCTTCCTTCTCCAACCTTGTTCTCTGATCGTTGTGCTCTGATATCCTGTTCCTTCTTCAAGACTCAGGGTGTCAGTTCTTCCATGAAGCTTTTCATGGACTCCCTGGTCCTAGCAAGATGGGGTCTCACTATGTTGCCCAGCTGGACTGGAACTCCTGGGTTCAAGAGATCCTCCTGCCTCAGCCTCCTGAGCAACAGGGATTACAAGCATGCACCTCCAAGCTCAGGGAGACTTCAGTTCCTTGAAGGCAAGTATCAGGTGTGCCTTTCTAACTCTTTTCTCCCTAGCACTTCACGGGCTTGGTGTTGAATGGGTATTTGTTGAGTGAGTGTGTGAATGAGTGAATGAATTAAAGAATGAATGGCATTTTCTGTGAGAATGCTCACTAGCTTTTGTGTAAATGTGGCTGGGATCTACGGTGGCCTGGGCTTCAGCAGTTTGTAGGACATCTTTAATGAGTCTAGGGGTAGAAGTGTGGTGCCACACCTGAAAATACCATCGTTTTCTATTCCTTAACATTTTGGCACCCAAGGGGAGAAGCCCCAGAGTTTACCTGGGCCTAGCTTTAGCAGTTCCCTCTCCTATTTTAACAGACAGGACAATGAAGACTCTGAGAATGAAAGTCTGTATCCGAGATCTAATCATCTGATCCTCTGCTGAATGCGGCCTGGGAGCCAGATGTCCTGAGCTGTGTGCTGAGATCTTTTCCTGAAGATGTGATGCACATTTGAGTACGGGAAGATGTGAGAAGCCCCTTTGAGGACTTGTAAAGGCTCTGCCCATCTGTGAAGTCTTCCTGTGTGTTAAGGGGAAACGCGGATTTTAAACAGACACTTCAAGCAGTTGCTTTGTTGTGGTTTCATTTTAATAAGAAAAAATATAACTATGTGGATGGTTACCTTGACAAAGTGGTAAAAAGGATATACATCAAAATGGTAATAATTGTTGTCTCTGGGAGGTGAGAATTTGAATTATTATGATTTTCTTTTTAATTTATGTTTTCTAATTTTTCTATAAGGTATATGAATTTCTTATGTGATTAAAAAAAGTCTTCTAGTTGTTAAAAGAAAAATGGTCTGTGCATAAGATAAGCTATAACTGTAATTTAATTTTGTGACTTTTCTTAACACAGATAAAATCATGCATATTTTGCACTTAGCATAAGAAGTGGCTTCAAGAGCAGCAGGAAGTCTACGTCACTTCCATCAAGATTATATACATTAATATAAATGTTCAGTGACATAATTGTCTTGAGTGTTGTCTAGATCTAACATCTTCAAGGAATGTCAGGAAGCCTAGAAGCAGAAGGAGGGTGCAGGGTATGTTTCTAAATGTTTTACTAAGTAAGTGAGTGTGTCCAGCAGTGAGGAAAATCCTCAGTATTTTTCTTGTCATTAACTTGTTGATGGATTTTCTTTTAAAGAATTCAAGTTGTGCTGTGTTGTGTATTTAAAAAAAAAAATCTATCCTAGGGGAGCATGAACCAAGGTGGGACTGTTCCGACTCATTCACCTCTGTGTCAACAGTGCCCTTTGGCAAAGTCATTCATTCATTCATACACCTGTTCATCAAATACTCATTGCTGCCCCTTAGTTGCAGGTGCCGTCTGGTTCCTGGGGAAGCAGCGGTAAAGAAAGCAGGGATCCTGCTCTCTTGGAGCAATACTTGCTTGTGGAAGGAGACAGGATGTGGCTGATAAATAAATACGTAGCACATCAGCGGTTGGGAGTACGGTGGGAGGCAGATGGCAAGGGGTCGGTCAGGCATGCTGGGTCGGGTCAGGGTAGGATGGTGGTGGGACTCTTCCAGAAGGAGACATTTGAGCAGAGACCTGGAGGGAAGAGGGAGGGAGCAAAGGCTGCGGGGACCTGGGGAAGGAGCCTTCTGGGAGAATAAGGACCCTGAGGTTGGAGAATCTGGGCGGAGGCAGGGGGCACAGCACAGTGAGCAAGTAAAGGGGTGCAGGGCAGAGTATGGGGGCCGCTGAAAGCAACTGTCCCCCACTCCGAGTGGAACATGATGCCATTAATGGATCAGGCACAAGAATCTCTCAAAAGAGGCGCTGGGACTGGGAAAGACTCATGGAGAGTCGGGCAGAGGGTCAAGGCCCAGACCCAGGGAGCCGTTAGGGGCTGTGGTCAGCATCCTGAAAGATGACAGAGCCTTGGAGCAGACGGGAGGGAAGTGGTTGGATTCTGAATATATTTTGAAGGCAGAATCAACTGGATTTGCTGATAGATGAGAAGTGGGTTTCCCTAAATAATGGGGCAGATAAACTCTATGATCAGAGCGGTCTGAGGGGCGTTCCGGTTATCTACTGCTGAGTGACAAACTGCCTGCACTTGGGGGCTTAAAGCATCAGCAGTCGTTTGATCTGCTCACCGATCTGCAACCCGGGCAGGGCTCAGTGGGGACGGTGGCAGGTGGCATTAGTTGGGGCAGCTAAAAGTCTGGCTGGGGCCATCTGAGGCTCGTCGCTCTCAAGTCCAGCTGTGGATGCTGGCCATGGCAGCTGGGCTCCAGGAGTGGCCTCCCAAGAAAACAAGGTCCCGGTCCCAGCAGTGCTGAACACAGAACAGATAATCACTACAGTTTTAAAAAAGATGTTTCTGGAATGATCACACTAAGACTTTAACAAGGTCCTTTGTTGTAGAAAAGCACTTACCTTAGTTTCTCCTATTTCCTGGATCTGGCTTCTAGACCGGGCTGAAGGGGGTGCCCTGGGGACCCCTACCAGGGGGCTAACTTACTTAGGGCAGGGGTTTTACCACTGTCAAGAGGTCTTGTCCACCCATATGGGTCCTGTCCTTGCTATGTCATCCCAAGACTCCAGGCTTGGTTCCTGCCCCCTTCACAGAGAAGGGTTAAGGAGCCCTACATACTAAGTGATTTTTAAGTTATTTAGAAGGATGGTTCTTATCTCAAGCTCATAGCACAATACCTGTTGACTTCTTAACTTCCAGGATTCAGTGAGCTTAGCAAGTCACTTTGATTACCTAAATGCAGTGGCTCCAGAAGCTGGCCCTGGTAGTTTTAGCAAGCTTGAAGGATAGACACTGTAGCAGTTTTTGAAACTGACAAAGCTATTAGGACAAGCAACCTTGTGTTTAGGAAGCTCAGCTGCATAAGGGATGACAGTAGAAGTCCCAGCATGTCTGTTGCAGACAATCCCTAATGGGGCTCACAGAAAGTATCCTCTGGTTGCACACAAGTGGGATGCACTGTCCCCCAAAGGCTGAAGATTTTGGGGAGGTAACAGATGACCAGAGACCTCAATCCCTGCATCTCCCAGTTGCTGCCACCATTCAGAAATAAAGGAGAATTCTCTCATTTGTGACAACAAGAAAAGTTTCCTCTGCTCTGTCATTGTCATACAAAACATCCTTGATGTAGTTGAGGTACGCAAACTCCTTCACAACAATGCCAATGTTTCTGGCCTCAAACCACATATCGGCATGAAAGGCACAGGAGCCGCGTCCAGGGTTCACGGCTGTCCCCGCCTCCTGCGTGGGCGTTCTCCAGCCACCGCAGGACTCCGCATCCCAGCGCCCTCGGTCCGTGCGGCTCCCGGCGGGGAATTACCAGCTAACCCGGCGGGAGACCCGGAGCCCGAGCGCTGGGCCCAGGGAGCGCGCGGGCCGCGGGGACGCTGCAGCACAGACGCAGGCGGGAGAGCCGGGAGAGGCGAGGGGGAAGCCGGAGGGCAGGGGTGGGACAGGGTCACAGGGCCAGCACCGGGATGCCAGACGCAGGGAGAAGGTGGGACCTGAGCGGGCAGTTTGAGGGGATGCCCGGATTCCTCCACCAAGACTAGACTCGTCCCGATGCTCAGTCCGGGACTGCCCGGTGGAGGACAGCCTTGGCCGGCCACGCCGGGCCGCACCGTCACGTGCGGGGAGTTAGCTACGCTCCCCGCAAAGGGGGTTTTGTCTCTTTCTTCGGATCAGGTCTCTAAGTTGACCACGCCAGTTTGCGGGGAGTTAGCTACGCTCCCCGCAAAGGGGGTTTTGTCTCTTTCTTCGGGTCAGGTCTCTAAGTTGACCACGCCAGTTTGCGGGGAGTTAACTACGCTCCCAGCAAGGAGGTTTTCTCTTCCGATCAGGTCTCTCAGGCAGGGCTCATCGCAAAGGATGAAAAAATAGTAGGAAACAGAAATAATAGTAATAATACACAGAGCCAAAGATATAGTTTATAAAGTAAAGGTTTATGAAAATAGATAAAAGTAGGGTATCCGGATGGGGATATTTCCTCCCGCTAGCAATATCTCCCCAAAATGAAAATCCACACAGGTGTTATATAGGGTAGATACAGGCTCCTGTTGCCCAGGGCAATGGGATTCACATACTAACAGGCAGTTTGCTTTAGGGTCAAAGTCTTCTAAAAGGCTACTACAGATCCTTCAACTAACTCTAACTAGGGGAACAATGAGTTGTAAAATCTTCTTGGGGCAAACTTCTAAGTTTTCTGATAAGGCTATTACTTCAAAAAACAGAGACATCTTGGCTCCGGTGATTGTGTTCTTGGAGACAGAGATGATCTCAGAAGTCAACATGAGCTGTGCTTTGTGTTAATTACTTTAACCGCATGGCTCCTTCTGGGCCCGGCGTGGGCATTAGCATATCTCTCTGATCAGCTCTCATCTCCGGGGGTCCTTGCCAGCTCTGGCAACCCATGGCTCTAGGAGAGGCCTGTCTTGTCTTTCAAAACAGGTGAGAACCATAGGCCCAGTTTACAGCTGTCTCTTTGAAGTGCAGCTTTTACTGACCAAGGAGACGCCCTCCTGAGAGGAGGCAGCTTTTGAACCAACACATTTCTTTTTTCTTTAAGGCAAAGCCTTATGTGACTTCTGAAATCAAATATTGTCTCCAGAAATACAGGGGGCATTTCTATGACTCAGTATTCTTAGGCCCAACATCTCCCCCTTTTTTATTTTTTTGAAGAAAGTTGATGGAGTTGGACAGCCATCACAGCACGGCGTTGGTCTCCGGATTCTTGTCTTCTTCAGAGTTTTCTCCAGACTATAAATAAACACAAGCAAAGGATTAAAATAATGTCAAAAGTTACAATAGAGGAACTCCCATAGATCTTAAGATGATAAAGTGGATCAGCTGACTCTAAACCAGAAGAGATGTCATTAATAATGTCAGCTTCTGAGAGCAATTTAAGTTTGTGACTGAAGGTACTTAATATTTCTTGTTGTAAGTTTCCAATCTCTTCAGTCAGATTTCCTTGATTAAGTAGATGTTTTTTGATGTTTTCCCAAGGAAACCGAGTTTGATTACATATATGAGGTGTAACACAAAATTGAGTGATATTCCAATCGCAACGGAGTCTAAGTTGCTTTTGTAGACTTATAACCTGGTCTCCCAACAAGGTGACTGCTGTTGTAAGTCAGCCACTTGAGTAGCTAATTTAGTGTCAATTTGATTTTGGGTAGACCATAATTGATTTGAATCATGGTGCCAATTTTGAACAAATTCAGTGGTCTGAACAGTCTGATGCAGAGCCACATCTGCAATGGCCGCAGAAGCAGTGACAGCAATGATTCCCAAAATAGCTGCTATTAAGAGACCAATAAATCTTTTTGTACGTTTAAGAATGTGGTTAAGTAGTTTGTCCGAAAGGAACATTGCTGGTGTTTCTTGCCAGACTCTATTCATTTTAACAGGTAACCACAGTCCTGTTCTGGCTTTGAGAATATAAAGTGTTTTCTTATAAGGATTGAACTTTATAGAATTGTTAATACAGGTATAATAAGAACAGTTGTTATAGGTCACTAGGAAAGAAGGTTCGTCATAAACAGCATGTCCAATCATAAATAAGTAAGGCAGTCTAACACAAACTTGAATATAATGAGTAGAATTTAAATTAAAAGTCCATTCTCGGCTATTGTTTGTATCTAAAGTGTGTGTGCTAATCCAGGCCTGTAAAGGATGTAAAGCAGCTGATATTTTCCACAACTGATCATGAATAGGGCCACCTAAAATATGAGGAGCTGGAGAGCTCATGCCATCATTGAGCCATGTAATATGACTTTTAAGGTCAGTGTCTTTTACAGACATCGAGGTGGCAGTTTTATTCCAAGGAAGCTTTTTAAAATTGTGAGAGGAGGCAGGATGTCCATAGGGACTCCAGTCTAGGACAACACCATAAGATGTGGACCCAGCAAGAATGCACCCCGTGTGAGCTCTACAATTTTCCCATTGTACCCAGGTTTTAGGGTCAGAAATTATTACTTTTTTACAAATGGGTACATCTGTGGGTGCAATTTTAGAATGCCCAAAAGTGATGTGTCTGGTTGCCAGACACTCTTACCGCCATGCTCACCACGCAGATCATGGCAAGAAAAACATTTACAGACGTTTTAGGTACAGATGTCCGGTTCAATATCCTGTCTGCTTCTTCGTATGTTCTCTTCAGCTGTCCCCACGTCATGATCGGTGCCTGACGTGTCTTCCGCCTTTTCCCTTCGAGTTTCCACTCTGGGTTTGATTCTTCTGCTTGGAATCCAGACTCTTTGTCCATCATCTGTCAAAATACAAGCAAAAACTCTCCCCTACACCTTTGCCCATCCTTCTTTTCATATATTTTCTACATCATCTTTCCACCAGATAGGCTGGTGAGGGAAAGAGTCTGATTGTCGACTCCCATTCCAATGCTTTTCTATTGCTGTTAATTTATCTTCCTTACGAATATTCAAAAAATTTAAGGTAAATAAGGCTTCATTTATTCTATCTTTGGGAGACTGTCTACCTCCCCCTTTTTGTTTTAATAACATGTTCTTTAAAGTTTGATGTGTACATTCTATAATACCTTGTCCTTGAGGATTATAAGGAATGCCAGTAATGTGCTTGATGTCCCATTTAATACAAAAAGCTGCAAAAGAATGACTAGTGTAAGCAGGGCCATTGTCAGTTTTAATGGTGGCTGGGACTCCCATGTAGGCAAAACAGGAGTGTAAATGTGAGAGTACATGTTTAACAGTTTCTCCAGAGGATAGAGTAGTCATAATAAGACCAGAATAAGTATCTACAGTAAAATGTACAATACCTAACTTGCCAAATTCAGGAATATGTGTAACATCCATTTGCCAATAATTCATTTGGTGAGAGACCTCGAGGATTAACTCCGGCAGAAAATTTAGGTTGATTAACTAATTGACAAGTGGGACAATGAGAAATAATATGTTTGGCTTGATTATTGGTTATGTGAAATTTTTTAATTAAACCTTTAGTATTAATATGAGTCAGTTGATGAAATTTAGTTGCTTCTTGAACAGAACCAACGAGCAATTGATCTATTTTTTCATTGCCAGCCACTAATGGGCCTGGAAGGTTAGTATGAGATCTGATATGGGTAATAAAAAGTGGAAACTGGCGATTCCGTATAATCGATTGAAGTTGCTGAAATAGTTTGGAAATTTCATCAGTTTCTGTAATAGTAACTATTTCTAAGGCTAGAACTGTTTGTACAACATATTGCAAATCAGAAACAATATTTAAGGGTGAAGTAATATCTAGTAAAAGTTGAGTAACAGCCTGCAATTCTACTTTTTGTGCTGAAGTGTAAGGGGTGGCCCATACCTTAGTTAAAGGACCAGAATAACCTGCCTGACCATTGCTACTGCCATCAGTAAAAAAGGTAGGAGCATGAGGTATAGGCATGGACTTTACTATCTTAGGTAATATCCATTGAGTCAATTTTAAAAATTGGAACAACTTATTTTTTGGATAGTGATTATCAATAATTCCTATAAAATCAGATATACCTGATTGCCAATCTAGGTTTTGCTGATAAGCCATTTGAATTTGAGAATTAGTAAGAGAAACAATGATTTTTTCAGGATCTAGGCCACTTAGATGTTTTAATCTTTGACGGCCTTTAAATATAATTTGACTGATTTTGTCCAAATATGTCGAAAGACGTTTTTGTTGTTTATGTGGGAGAAAAATCCATTCAATTATACCCTCTTCTTGAATTAAGGTAGCAGAGGGAGAATGTTCTGATGGATAAACAACTAAATCTACTCCCTTTTTAAGATTTACTCTAGAAAGTTGAGCTTTGTGAATATGAGATTGAATCCATGCCAATTCCTCCTGAGCTGCCTGAGTTAGTTGGCGAGGACTGTTAAGATCAGAGTCACCCTTTAGTATACCAAACAAATTACTTAAAGCATAAGTAGGAATCCCTAACATAGGTCTAAGCCAATTTATGTCTCCTAACAACTTTTGAAAATCATTTAAAGTTTGCAATTTGTCAATATGTAACTGAACCTTTTGAGGAATTATTTTGTTTCTATCAATGAGAGATCCCAGATAAGTAAAGGGGTAGTCATGTTGGACTTTATCTTCAGCAATTATTAAACCGAATTGAGGCAAAATTTGTCTGGCCTGTTGGTACAGTTGTTCTAATTTTTGTTTTGATGAACATGCAAATAAAATATCATCCATATAATGAATAATATAACTATGAGGAAAACAGTTTCTTAATATATCTAAAGGCTGATTGATAAAATGTTGGCATAGGGTTGGGCTGTTAAGCATGCCCTGAGGCAAGACTTTCCTTCCATTGGTATCACGTAGTCGGCTGTTGGTTGTTTAATGCAGGTATGGTAAAGGCAAATTTCTCTCTATCAGATATTTGTAAAGGAATTGTAAAAAAGCAGTCTTTTAGATCTACTATTATAATATGCCAATCTTTAGGGATCATAGCCGGAGAGGGAAGTCCTGGCTGTAGGGTTCCCATTGGCTGTATAATTGCATTGATTTTTCTTAGATCAGTTAACATTCACCATTTGCCAGATTTCTTTTTAATAACAAATACAGGAGAATTCCATGGATTGGTGGATTCCTCTATATGTCCTGCTTGTAATTGTTCTTCTACTAATATTTGAAGAGCACCCAATTTTTCTTGGTTTAGCGGCCACTGCTCTGTCCATATAGGCTTTTGTGATATCCAATTTAGAGCCAGAGCATAATGGTGCTTTTCAGTAGCAGTGGCCGCTATCCAAAATTTGGATAGCCTAAACCATGCCGAGAAGTATGTGCCTTTGGTGCCTCGAAAGTCTTAGCCCCTTGGCTCCTTTTACCCAAACTAAAACAAGGGTTATAATTCATATTTAGCATAATTTGTTTAGCAGGACTAGATATATTAGGTATATTGATGTATGCTCCCCATTGCTGTAACAAATCTCTTCCCCACAAATTAATAGCGATGTTAGCCACATAAGGTTTTAAGTGGCTGTCTGCTTATCAGGGCCTGAACAATTTAAAATTTGTTGACTTTGAAATATATCAGTCATTGTTCCTATTCCGGTAAGAACAGTAGGAACTTGTTGTAAAGGCCAAGCCTTTGGCCAAAAACTTTTAGAAATATTTGTAATATCAGCTCCAGTATCTACAAGTCCAACAAAAGGTTTGTCATTTAACTTAATTTTTAATTGAGGTCTCTGGTCATTAATAAAAGTTTGCCAATATACTTTAGTTCCAGTACTCCCAAAAACCTCCTTGCCTTAGAACATCAGATTTTCCAATCTGTATATAAGGTAATAATAGAAGTTGTGCAATACGGTCTCCAGCCTGAATAAGATAATCAAAATTGGAACTCGTCATAACTGAAATTTCTCCTGAGTAATCTGAATCAACTATACCCAAATGCACTGAAATTCCTTTTAATGTAAGAGAGCTCCGGTTATGGATGAAAGCTCCGGAAAGTTGTTTACAAATTCTTTTTTAAATGTCCTTTATGGCCATAATTGAGACATTGTACGACAGTTTTTTGCTTTTCGGGAATGCTTTTCTCACCGCTAGCCTCAGCTAACATTTGTATTTTAAAAGCCTCTGACTTAAATTTTGGCAAAATTTTTTTTTTTAATTTTTTGAGCGGCGGATGTAAAGGCCGCTAACACTTTGAATTAACATTATTAAAAGCCAATATATGTAACATCAAATTTTTTAAGTCAGGCGGACTAACCGTTTTTTGCACAACATCTTGCAATCTAGCAATAAAATCTACATAAGTTTCATTAACATTTTATACAAGAAAACACAGACTGTTTAGAGGTTATCTTTTTTTATGCTCTAATACAGCACTGTTGAATTTGAGTAATAACCTGATCATCTTTTCTAAGATTTTAGTTTGTTCTTTAAAAATTTTTATATCAGCCTCTCTCAAGGGTGGATCATGCTTTTGGGAATCATTTGCATTAGAAAGTAGTGGTTCCCAAGCTTAAAGCGGCTGACTTGAGCCATGCAGAGAGCTCTTGCTTAAAGTGAAAGTTCACCTTTAGAATACTTTTTTTTCTTTTTTTCTTCTTTTTTCTCCTTTTTTTTTTTTTTTTTACTAAGGATATTTTAGGACGGATATCGTCCGTCTCACTAAAAGAGAATTCTGAGTTAGAATGAAATGGCTGTAGAGCTTGAGAAATCAAAGAGCAGAGTTTTTAAATATATAGAGGAATCTTTTTTCCTTTACGGAGCGCTTTTTGTAAAGTTTTCAGCGCCAGTTGCTTTTACTGCAGCTCGAACTCACCCGGAGGTGGGAACCAATCACAGTGCTTGGAAATTAAATGTAACAATTTCTCGAGATTTTACTTTTTGGCAACTAATTTACCACTCTTTAATAAGCTCTCAACAATTCCACATACTCAGAAAAGATAGTCTTCCCCATTATTTTAACCCAGACAGAATAATAATTTACTTTGCCCTGGAGATGTTCACTTACCTCTCTTCAGGTAAGACACGCACGCGACTTTCAGTCCACTCCAGGTCCCTTGCGATGCAATTCGGGAATTCCTTCGCTCGAGCAAAGCCTTTTGCCTTTAAGACCCTATCGGAACATCCTGCCGACTACGCCAGTTTGCGGGGAGTTAGCTACGCTCCCCGCAAAGGGGGTTTTTTTCTCTTTCTTTGGATCAGGTCTCTAAGTTGACCACGCCAGTTTGCGGGGAGTTAGCTGCGCTCCCCGCAAAGGGGGTTTTGTCTCTTTCTTCGGATCAGGTCTCTAAGTTGACCACGCCAGTTTGCGGGGAGTCAGCTGCGCTCCCCGCAAAGGGGGTTTTGTCTCTTTTTTCGGGTCAGGTCTCTAAGTTGACCAGGCCAGTTTGCAGGGCGTTAGCTGCGCTCCCAGCAAGGAGGTTTTTCCTTCCGATCAGGTCTCTCAGGCGGGGTCATCGCAAAGGATGAAAAAATAGTAGGAAACAGAAATAATAGTAATAATACACAGAGCCAAAGATATAGTTTATAAAGTAAAGGTTTATGAAAATAGATAAAGTAGGGTATCCGGATGGGGATATTTCCTCCCGCTAGCAATATCTCCCCAAAATGAATATCCACACAGGTGTTATATAGGGTAGATACAGGCTCCCGTTGGCAAGGGCAAGGGAATTCGCATGCTAACAGGCAGTTTGCTTTAGGGTCAAAGTCTTCTAAAAGGCTACTACAGATCCTTCAACTAACTCTAACTAGGGGAACAATGAGTTGTAAAATCTTCTTGGGGCAAACTTCTAAGTTTTCTGATAAGGCTATTACTTCAAAAAACAGAGACATCTTGGCTCCGGTGATTGTGTTCTTGGAGACAGAGATGATCTCAGAAGTCAACATGAGCTGTGCTTTGTGTTAATTACTTTAACCGCATGGCTCCTTCTGGGCCCAGCGTGGGCATTAGCATATCTCTCTGATCAGCTCTCATCTCCGGGGGTCCTTGCCAGCTCCGGCAACCCATGGCTCTAGGAAGAGGCCTGTCTTGTCTTTCAAAACAGGTGAGAACCATAGGCCCAGTTTACAGCTGTCTCTTTGAAGTGCAGCTTTTACTGACCAAGGAGACGCCCTCCTGAGACGAGGCAGCTTTTGAACTAACACATTTCTTTTTTCTTTAAGGCAAAGCCTTATGTGACTTCTGAAATCAAATCTTGTCTCCAGAAATACAGGGGGCATTTCTATGACTCAGTATTCTTAGGCCCAACAGTCACAGGCTTTCTTGCCTGCGTTCAGGATCAGGCTTCGGCGTCCCTCCCAAGCAGCGCCTGGAACTGAACCCACGCAGTGACAGGTGTGTGGACCCGAGCAGGGCTGGGGACGGTGTCTGGCGGGGGCGGGAGGGGCACGCGGAGGCCTGTGTGTCCCGGGGGCGCTGGGGAGCGGGCGGCCGGCAGGCTGGATGTCGCGCTCCTCCTGCCGGGCTCCCCGTTCCAGAAAAGCAGACTGTGCTTGTGCTTCCGCCTCCGCAGGGCCCTGCTGAACCCGGGGGAACCGGCAGTGGAGACTTCCAGACTTCCGTTCTTTTTTTTTAATCATCTGTCTAAGATCCAGAGACTGCGTTCTTTAATCTGCAACCATGTCTCTCTCCTGGGATTAGTGGTGTGACACAGGTGGCAGAGACTGGGACTCTCACACTCGGGTCTGTGTCACCAGGGCAGCCTCTGGCCAGTTCTGCTTCTTCCTGTGTCTCCGTGGGCATGTGCCACCACGCCGGCCCGGCGAATGAATGAATGAGTGAAAGAATGAATGGGCACAGCCCTGACCCCCGCGACTTTAAGTGTCCGGGCCTGGCCCGGCTCCCGGGGGACGGAGCCAGTGGAGGTGCTGAGCGATGAATCCCGGCCTCCGCGTGGCACCGCCCGGTCCTTCCTCCCCTGCAGCCCCTGCCCTGGGCGGAGGCAAAGATGTCGCGGGGAGGGGAGGAAGAGAATGAGAAATCACAGCTCAAAGAGAAGCCCACGTCCCCACCCTCACTCCACGTTTTCCTCTTTCTTGCCTTTGTCTTAATTATCTGCTAAATCACAGGTGTTATCTCTCAGTCCCTGCGGGTGAGGGAGACAGGACAGGACAGGCCGAGCCGGCGGGCCTGGGTCACCGCCCCGAGAGGTCAAGCTGTCGGGGGCTGCGGGGTCTGCGGGCTAGGCCCCTCCCGCGGGGGGCTGGGGACCGTCCCCACCGCCTCTCCAGAGGACGGAGTGAACTCACAGCGTGGCAGCCGGCTGTCCTCAGAGCGAGTGCAGAGGGGGGCAGGGAGGAAGAGAGACCTGAGAGAGGCCGCCGTGCCTTTTGTGACCTGCTCTCTGAAATCACGGCTGTCGCTTTCACCTTACTCTGTCCCTTAGCTACAAACAGCTCTGTCCTGCCCACACCCAGGGAGGCCATTAGGCTCCACCTCTTGGGGGAGCTGTCTCAGGCCTTGTGGAGACATTCTAAAGCCACCACACCCCTGCCGGACCCCCTGGCCCGCCCCCACTGCGCTCCGCTCCTCTAATGAGCCAGGCATTTGCCCAACTAATCCTAAGGGGACTGGAAGCTTCCAGTAGATTCCCTCAGGCCCAGGAATCCTGACACCCTTTTCACTTCCTCCTCAACACAGTGTCTTGCCTGTGGCACTTCTAAATATGTTGATTTAATTAATTCACACTAAAATACAGAGGCTTGTCAACTCACTGCATCCAAGAGTGCTTCCCATTTTAAAAAGAGGCAACATCACTCCAGAAAGTAACTCTTTAACTTAAAGGAGAGACTGGCTGGTAGAATTTTACATGTGCTTGGTTCCTGAGCAGAGCAAGCTAGTACCAGAGTGACCCAAGGTGACCCTGCAAGGTGGGGACACACACATACACAAGAAGAGGGACCTAGGCTGGCCTGCTGGCCAAAGCATGTGCGTGCTCTCTCTCTTCTGCTGTCTCTGTCTCTCTGGGCCTCTCTCTCCCTCTCCCTCTCCATCCCCCTTTCTCTGTCTCCGTCTCTCTCTTTGTCTTGGCCTCTGTCACTCAGTCTCTGTCTGTCTCTGTGTGTGTGTATCTTCGCAGCTGACCTGGCATTCTGAACCCCTCCCCTGCACTGTGGGCCCCTCCTGCTTCTGAGCAGCTCTGTTCTCTCTTTACCTCTCTAATTTCCTACCCCACCCCCACCTTCAGAGGTTATTATTAGAAGATTGCTGAACACTTACTTGTTTCATTTAAACAAACAAAAAGAAACAAAATGTTTATTGGGATATACTGTGTGTGTTATTTCGTAATCTACTTCTTTCATGTGAACATTTTATAGTGAACATTTTCCCATGCTAATATTTTTCTGGTGTATTACTACATAGTATTCTACTATATGAACATAACAAAACTTATCACTATTGGACATTTTAGATATTTAAAAAATTTTTGCTATTAGCAATAGCATTGTGTTGAGTATTCTGGTACTTAAGTCATTATCTACATCTGTGGCCATTTCCTTAGCATACATTTCTAGAAATAGAATAGCTTGATTAAAGGGATGTAAATTTTAAGTTCCCGGTGCATGGAAACAAATTAACCTTCAGAAAGTCTATGCTAATTTCCACTTCTATCAGCAATGTGTGAGAATGCTGTTTCTCTGTACCCTAGATAACCATGGCTACCATCAATTTTTTTCTGTTATTAATTTTTAGTTTAATTCTCTTGTGGTCAGAAAATATACTTTGTATAAATTCAATCCTTTTAAATTTATTAAGATTTGTTTTCTAGCCCAGTTTGTAAGTCTACTTGGTGAATGTTCCGTGAGCGCTTGAAAAGAATGTGGCATCTGCTATTGTTGGATGAAGGGTTCTGTAAGTTCCAGTGAGGTCTAGCTGGTTGCCACTGCTGCTGAAATCTGTCCTGTCCTCACTGATTTTCTCTGTGCTTGTTCTGTCAGAGCAAGAGAGAGATGTTGGAATCTCCCATTATAATTTTGGATTTGTCTATTTTCCCTTCTGTCAGCTTTTCCTTCCTATGTTTTAAAGCTCTGCTATTATGGGCATACACATTTAGTCTTGTTGTACCTTCTTGAAGAATTGACCTGCTTGTCATAATATCACATTCATCTTTATCCCTGGTAATATTCTCTGGCCTGAATTCTATTCTGTCTGCTATAAATATAGCTTTTCCAGCTTGTTTTGATTGGTGTCTGTATGGCATATGTTTTCCCAGACTTTTACTTCTTAACTACTTGAGTCTTTATATTTAAAGTGGGCTTCTTCGTAGACAACATAATTTGAGATTTACTTTGTTTTTTTTTTAAAAGAAAGTGACAATTGCTGCTTTTTAATTGGAGTGCTTAGACAACTTATTTGATGCAATTCTTGATACAGTTGGGTTCAGTCTCTTATCTTGCATTCCCCCCCATTTTTGTGCAGTCTGTTCTTTGTTTCATCTTTCTTTTTTTCTGTCTTTTTTTTTTGGAGTAATTGAGTACTCTTTACAATTGTAGTTTATTTCTGGTCTTTGCTTATTAGCTATGCCTCTTTGTTCTATTATTATTTTTTAGTGGTTGCTCTAGGACCTACAATATACATCTTTATCTCATCCCTGTCTTCCTTCGTGTGTAGTATAAGAACCGTACAACATTTCTGTCTTCCATTCTTTGTGCTGTTGTTGCTGTAAAATATTATGTCTCTATGCATTGTAAAACCCATAACAGATAGATTTTTCTTGGCTTTAGACCAGGGGTTAGCAAATTTCCTGTAAAGAGCTAGACAGTAAATATTTTAGGCTTTGAGGGCCATATAGTCTCCATTGCAGCTACTTAACCCTGCTATTGTAGCACAAAACCAGCCACAGATGAGACAGAAATAAATGAACATGACTGTGTTCCAATAAAACTTTATTTACAGAAACAGCAGGCAGGATTTGGCCTTTGGGTGGTAGTTTGTGATCCCTGCTTTAGATAATCAAAAATTATATCAGAAAGAAAAAGATATTTTTATATTTACCTATATATTTCCCATATTTAACACTCTTGTTCTTTCTTTATTCTTTTTATGAGATCCCACATTCCACTTGGAATCATTTTCCTTCTCTTTGAAGAATCTTGTTGGATATTTCTATAGAGATACCTACTGTACATTAGCTCAGCTTTTGATTGTTTGAAAAAAAATTTTATTTTGCATTCATTTTTTTCTTCCATTTTTTTATATTTTGCCTTTATTTTTGAAAGATATTTTTGCTTGGTATGGAATTCTAGGCTGACATGACTTTTTCTTGCAGTACTGGAAGGATGTCTCTCCATTGTCTGCTGACTTCCATGGATTCTGTCAGGAATTCTGTCAGTTATTATCCCTTTTTACCCCACATAAGTAATTTTTTCTGGCTGCCATCAAGATTTCTCTCTTTATCTTTGAGGGTTTTTTTAGCATTTTGACTGTGATGCTCAGGTGTGGTTTTCTTTGTGCTGATCTTGCTTGGGATTCTCTGAACTAGGGTCTGTAGGTTTGTAATTTTTTTTTTTTTAATCTTGGAAAATTCTTGGGTAGTAGCTCTTCAGATATTTCTTCTGCCCTATTCTTTCTTTTTCACTCCTTCTGGGACTCACACTAGATGTGTGTTAGGCCATGTGAAATTGTGGTACGGTGCTTGGATTCTATCACCACCACCATAACCATTTAGATAATGTTTACAGTGGGGCAGCCATTATTCTAAGCACCTCATATATATTAACTCTTTTAATCATCGTGTCAACCGTACAATATAATTGAAAACGTATTACTGTTATTCTGACTTCACAGGACTTGGGAGAGGGGTCTGGACTAAAGGGGAGGAAAATAGGACACATTGTGGAACCCTCTGAAGACCGGGGCTATGACTACAAATGTTATTCTAATACTGAAGCTAATAACTCCATCACTTAAATCTGTTTCAGGGAAATACATTCAATCAATCGTTTGTTCATCAGACGTTTATGGGCTGTCTCCTGTGTGGCAGAGGCTGAACAGCCAACAAAGGCTGATGATTCTCCCCTCCCAGCTCCCTCCTTCTTCCCTCGGACACACAAGACAGTTTGAAAAATCAGTCTCCACCCTTCCACCTTCTCCTGGAAAGACACAGGCTTTGAGCTCTGGGCCTGGGTCCCCCGCGGAGGCCAGGATTGCCTTCGGCTGCAGAGCGCCTTTGCTGCCAGTGCTGCCACTGGGCCTCCTGTTCCTTCCGCCTCAGATCTCTTGCTGCTCCATCCTAATGACAGGTTGATGTGCCAGTAGCTTTGTGGCCCAGGCCTCAAGCTGGGCAGCTCAGCTGCATCTTAGGATTCTGGGCTTGTGAAGTTACTGTGCAACAGCCTCGTGTCTCTGTTTTCTACGTTGTATACTCCCAGAAAGTAAGTTTGTGGGTATTTGATGGGCTGAAAATCCTATAAACTGTACTTTCCTCATTCCATTTTCTCTCTGGAATGCAGGTTATTAAAGTGAGAATTAATGCACACCCGGGACAGTTCTGGGGTACACCTGTTGTCCAAGTGTAATCATTAATTGCATCCTCCCCATTTGCTCACAAATGAATACTGGCTTATTAGGTGAGAAATTATATGGTCATCTGAAGTTAAGAAACCTCAAATCCAGTTTTGTTATAGCTTCACTTGTTTTCTCATCTGTTCACATAAATGTTATGAAGGTAGACGAAAGATTAGAAGGAAGTGCTTTGAACTTACCAGAAGAAAGGCACTGCAGAAGTCCAAGGTGGTTTACTATTGTTGTTATAACTTTTATTATGCTTGCTGGCCTGTAACAGATGTGCTCTGGTTTAGGACTAGTTAAAACTTTATGTTAGGATCATAATTTTGTATATCTAATTATATATTCTTATGAATTTATGAATTTTTTTTTTCTTGAGACAGAATCTAGCTCTCTTGCCCGGGCTAGAGTGAGTGCCGTGGTGTCAGCCCAGCTCACAGCAACCTCCAACTCCTGGGCTTAAGCGATCCTACTGCCCCAGCCTCCCCAGTAGCTGGGACTACAGGCATGCGCTAATTTTTTCTATATATATTTTTTAGTTGGCCAGATAATTTCTTTCTATTTTTTTTTTTAGTAGAGACGGCGTCTCGCTCTTGCTGAGGCTGGTCTTGAACTCCTGACCTCAAGCGATCCACCTGCCTCGGCCTCCCAGAGTGCTAGGATTACAGGCGTGAGCCACTGTGCCGAGCCGAATTTATGAATTTTTTGAAATGCCTTTTCTTTTTCTGAAGACCTTAAACTGTCTTCACTTCTCTTTTCCTTGTTTCTCCCCTGGGTGCGCTGCCCGCCTCCCCAGCCTCTCTGCTCCCTCCCTGGAAGAGCGAGCGGTGGGCAGCTTTGGAGCGGTGCGTGTTGGGGGAGCCGCGGGGACTGTGCCTGGGCGACACATGAGCTTCAGGAGCCTTTGGCTGTTTAGAGCAGAGACTGGCTGCCTTTTTCCATGAAGAGTCAGACAGAAAATATTTTCGGCTTTGCGGGTCCTACGGCCTCTGTGGCAGCTGCTGGCGTCTGCCTCTGCAGCACAGACAGTAGTTACCAAATGGAAGTGGCTGTTTCAATAGACCTTTATGTACAAAAAGGCCCGTGGGCCACAGTCTGCTGGGCCCCCAGTCTAGGGAACAGTTCGGGGCCTGGCCTTGGTCTGGAATCTCATCCCAAGAAGCCAGATGCAGGAGACAAGCTAACACTTACAGGAGGCCTCAGGGATTCCTTTTGCAGAGGCAAAATAATCACCCCCTTCTCTCTTTTGGTAAAATGGGGTTTGCTTTGGATGCTGAGGGGTAGGTGCAGCGTTGCTCACTAGCAAGCAATTAAAGGAAAGAGCTGCTGGGTTTGACCGTCAGCTGGAGGTGTCTAGACCGCAGGGCCGCGCCAAACCCTCTCGCCTCCCACCCCTTCCCCTCTCACCGCTGCCACCCTCATTTCCGTATTGACCTTCTCTAGGGAACGAAGAAAAACTGTTTTCATGCGAGCGAGTCGTCCCTGAAGTAGCCCACCGGGGGAGGTGGAGCACGGTGTCAGAACCGGCAGCTGGGGGGACTGTCGCAGCCCCGCACGAGTGGCTGAGGCTGCAGGGCGGTGGCCTTGTTGAAGGCGGCGTGGGCAGCTCAGGCCGCGCCCCCTCTGCCCCTGCTCTGCCCGACTGCGGGACGGCTCCCCCGGCCAGCGCGCTGGGCCCCCCAAGACAACGGCCCCGTGGGGCCTTGTGCTGTCATCACTGCAGCAAGTGACGCTGACAGGCGCCGACTAGGGCAGAGTAGGGCCCCTGTGTCCGGCGTCCTACAAGGCGAGGTCCGTGTGCGCTCCCTGACTCACCGCAGCGTCGCCGTGGACCCTCCGTCAGGGCTCCCTGTCTCTGTCGAGGGTGGCTACCCAGGGGCGACAGCAAAGGGCTGACGTTGGCAGTGGAACCTTCGAGAACAGCTCTCCTTTGAGGGATCCTCGTTGCCGGCTGTGACTGAGCAATTCCAGTTTACTGAAAGCTTCATGCAGGCAGTTCCCGGGTCACCTGTGTGTCGGGTGTCCTGTGTTGGTGACAGCCAGATGTCTGGAGTCTGGCATGGAGGGTCATGGAAGCAACGAGGGTACTGTGCTGGGGTGGCGGCGGCTCCCTGCCCGCTTAGCCCCCGTGGGCTGCAGAACCCGCCGGGGTCGCAGGGGCGTCGGTAGGATCCCGTCTCGCTGCCCAGCGGGAGGGTCACAAACACCTTGCGCTCCCTGTTCCTCTCCACGGAGGCCTTTAAGGCTTGTGGCTTTCAAGGCCCGAGAGGCCCAGGGAAGGGGACAAGGAGCAGGAGCCGCCGGCTCTGGGCCCAAGGGACGCGGGTGAGTGGCTGAGCTCAGGACAGAGCATCCTGCCTGGGTAACCGCCAAGCTGCGCCCAGGGCTCCGCTGGCTCCTTTATGTTATTGAATATAATAATGCTCGTTTTTTATTCAGTATCAATGAGCATTCATTTTAGAAAACTTAAAAATATAAATAAGCAGAAGGAAGAAATTTAGATATCCCATATTCCTGCCAATTTGGTATTAATAATATGGACTTCCAGAGTTTTTCTATTGTCAGACAAAAATTATGGGAGGCCTTGGAGCTTGCCTTGGACTGAGCGCCTGCCCTCAGCCCTGGAAGACTAGACCAAGCCAACATGGAGTCACTCATGCTGAACGCCACATAATCAAACTGAAACTTTAAGGAAGGAGATAGATCCCCAAACAGACCAGTTTTTCCTGAAAACAGGAGATTCCAGTCTAGCTGAGTCGGCATAATAAGGAAGCTGCCTCCACTTTAACTCTTAGGAAACAGTAACCTGAGGAAACCTGAGGGTAACCAATGGGCTTTTTTCCTATTGTTCTACTTCCTTGTTCCTGGGTTACAAAACCCACTGTTCTGCCATTACCCACCGGGAGCACTCATTCTGTTTTATAGAGTTGCCAATCAAAGCCAATTAGATCTATAATAAAATTTGTTGTAATTTTGTCTTTGATGCTATGTATTCATGTATACATGTATAATATTTATATATTCACACACTTTGCATAATGTTACAACTTGTTTTCACTGAACAATATTTTGTGAACATTTTTATGTCATTAAATATTTTCCTATTGCATTTTAAAATGGATAGCTATAGCATAATTTACTTAACCAACTTCCTATTGTTGGACTATTTGGTTTTTCTATCAAAAATGACCCTGTGCTGAGCTCCTTGAAGTTGCAGTCTTTGCGTGGATCCACCGTATTTCCTTTAGACAATTGTAAAAAGGCCCGAGTGTGCATGAGTTAAGGCATTGAATAACTTCTTGCCAAAGTGCCTTCCTCACCCAGTGTGTGAGAAGGTTCACCTCTATCTTTCCAACACTGACTATTTAAAATTTTAAAAACTCTGCCAAATCTATAAACATTTTGTTGCATATTTTTCTGTATTGGTGAGCTTGAGCATGTTTATATGTGTTTAGCTATTTGTGAATTGACTGCTTCCTCTTTTGCATCACAGCTCTGGTGTCCCTGGGTTGTTACAGCCTTTGGAACTGGAGTGCGTGGATCCAGGTTTTATTAGCCTTTGCAATGGAAGCACCTGCTCCCGGCAGATAAACCTGCAGACCTTTCCAGGGGGATTAATTCTCTGTTTTCAACCCCCAAGGCTGGTGCATCCTTTGAGCCGCCTGTCCCGAATGTGCAGAGCTAGGAACACCTTTCCCTGCCGCACCAGTGGGAACCCAGGCCTGGGAAGGGTCTCACCTGTTTGGAGCTACGAGCTTTTAGGTAATAGGAATGGGAAATAAAATTGATCAGTAAAACAACAGAAAATTATGGAAGGCCTTAAAAGGCAAGAGAGCAAAAATATCCATCTGTGGTTAACAGATATTTGCCTTATTTCCAGTTTTTGGTTAAATACACTGGGTGTCAGTGATCTGGTGTGTGCCTGTCTGTGGACACATGCCTCATTTTGTCGTGAGTATTCACCTAGGAGTGGGATTATTGAGTCAGAGTGTAGGTGTAGGTTTAGCTTTAGTAGATAATGTCAAATAGTTTCCCCAAAAGACCAAAAAAGAATTTACTCTCCAACCAGCAGTGTATCATGGGTTCAGTTCCAGTTGCTTTAAACTTCACTGACGTGGTGTTTCTGTTCTCTAATTTTAGTCACTCTGTTAGGCTTCTTATTTCTTTTAATAAGTTAATTGGGTACCACATATAATATTAATTTTGTTTTTATTTTGTTTAGTTTTAAAAATTTATCTTTTAATGTCTTCTACATTTTATAGAAACCCTACTTTCAAGATTTTATACACTTTCTAGTAAAAAATTCTGGGTGGATTCCCTTCACAATAGTTTTTCACCCTTTCATACACCACCTACCTATATGTTACCTCTTCATGTACAGACGCATTTCTTTTTGACAGTGAGTTCTTGCCACTTCTCATTCAACCTAGGAAATGGTATCCAATACCTCACTCCTAAATTTGGTCTTATCCTGTTCTATGAAAATGATATGACATAAATATTAAGCTGATATAAATTCTGCGTGGATTATTCTCAAATCTCCTTCCTTTGAAAGTAAGTTGCAGTGTAAAGAACATGGCTTTACAGCCAGACTGAGCTCAGCTCATGTCCTGAGCACACAACTTACTGGCTGTGTGACTTTGGGCAAGTTAGGTAACCACTCAGAGCTTTGGGTTCCTCATCTGTAGCTTAGAAATAACAAAACCCAGCTCTTAGGATTGTTGGGATGAAAGAGGAGATAGCATATGTAAAGTGTCCAGCATGTAATACTTACTCAGTTGATAGAAGCAAATACATCAGGTGATGTATCTTTATCATATAGTCCTCAGTTCACAAAACTATTTAAAAAAGGCATCATCTTATCTACTGTCTGTACCTAGATAAAGGTGAAAGAAACCCAAATTATTAAACATTGCCTTGACTTCATTTTACTGTTGTTTACCCTGCACCCCAGGTGAACCCAAACGTCCTATATGACATTCCTGATCTTGCTGCAGGACAGACAGAACTTATATAAAATCTTACCTTTTGATGCTCAGAATGTTACCAACCAAAACAGTGCTCTTGCAGTTGTTATTTTGAGGGCCTTCTGCAGACTTATGGGTTAGAATCTGTCTGTTTTTGCCACATTTTGTGCAGATCCATTGTGCACTTGACACTTACACCTAGAGGGGTGGGCTGCTGGGTCCCGGCAGGACTCTGCCGAGCAGCCTGGAACAAGGGCCACTGCGCACTCCGCAGCTAACTTCGCTCTCGATGGCCAGAGGTCCATCGCCACCACCAGGGTCAAGGTGCTGGAGCCCAGTCCACTTAGCCCAGATTCTACTTATTGACGCAAACGCTTTAAAAATGGACAACTGAACAATGGGGGATGGAAAATTCAGGATCCCAAAGGTGACCTGAAAATTCTCAACCTGTCCCTACCCCTCCCCTGTGCCAGTGTGCACACATGCACTAAAAGGAACTGACACCAAGAAGGTGCCAGCTTGTTTAGGCAGGAGGCGTCCTTGTCGATCAAACCTTCAAATACAGACTCAGTAGAAACAGGGAACACTTTTTCCCCCAAGGTTAAGCACCCGTGCCCTTTGGAACAAGGAATACTAAGGGAGAGTAGGATTTACAGTGTCTTTTTGGGAATGGTTCTGGAACACACCCGTGGTGCTGTGACTGAAACCCACCGACCGCCCCAGGTGAGGCGCATCCTCGCACCCCCCTTGGAGGCCATTCCTGGTCTCTGCCGTCGTGACTGCCGTTGGGTTTCTAAACCTGTCCTCCTCCCTGAGCTAAAGTGCCAGGTTTCTAATAGCTGCCTGCCAATGTCCCTGGGGAAGCCCAGTAAGCATTCCAACACGAGTTAATCATTGCACTTCAGTTGCTGGCTCCCCTTCCCATCCTTTTGTTTCTGTTAAGGTGACCACCATTTTCTTGGGCCACTTTCTACACTACTCAAAACCGATGTGCCGTGTTGCTTTAGGTGAAGGGCTACAGCAGCCGTACCTGCAGGAGCCCCGGGACATTCCATCCCTTCTTTCACTGTGCTGTGATCTGCATCGAGGCTGCCCAGGATCGAGGCTCCGCTTCCCAGATGCACCTGTCCCTGCGTGTGGCAGCAGGCTAAGTTCTGGCCAAAGGACTGTGGGTGAAACTGTTGGGTGTAACGTCTAGATGACATCCTTAAAGGGAAGAGGGCTGGTCCCTTCCTCCCCCGTCCTCCATCCTGCTGCCGGGCACACGCGAGGGGTGGGGAAGCCAGTCTGGGGAACGCGAGTTCCGTGGAGGTGGCCGAGCAGCCCGAAGGGGGAGCCGGGTCTTGACACCGCGCAGCTGCCACACCAGCCTTCACTTAGTGTTTGCCTGGACGGCTGCGAGAGGGAGCGGCAGTCTACCCTGTGTAACCGAGACTACTGTGACGCTCTGTTAGGGCTCGTGAAACTCACCCCAGTGAAAACGGCCACCAGGGAGACCCCCCGTCCCCCGACTCTCCAGCGGCTTTGACTCGGGGCCTTCGCCCCCGCGCAGGAATCAGACTCTGATGTGAAGCAGGATTTGGATGCACCGACGCCGGCGGCCGGGAAAGCTCCAGTGAGAAACCCGGGTCAGTCTGACACGGTCTCTAAACCCCCGCCACCCTCGCTCTTCCTCCGCCGCCGCATCCGCCCGGACACCCAAGCTCGCCTTTGGGGACGTCACGGTCTGTCTCCGGCCCTGCAGGCCTCGATGTTAGGGGCCTCCCGGAGGCTCTCCGTGCCTGCCTGCCGTCTCCATTCCCGCCCTTTCCGGGCTTTGACACCACAGTAATATCTGTCAAAAAGTTAGCACGATGTCTTCGCTTCCCCCTTGTGTCTCCTCAGTGGCCCCTGTGTCAGCTCAGCCGTCCCCACCTCCCATCACTCGCGCAGGCGAACTCTCCCCCGCTGGGTGAGTCCCTTGCCCTGGGAAACCTGCCGGCGTCGCCTCCACTTGTGTCTTCGCTCAGAGGGAGATGCCACAGCGGCAGTTCCGCTGCCTGTGCCTTTTCCTGTCCAGAGGTGGCCCCGTCGCCCAGAAGGCCAAGCCCATGGCTTCTCATGCTGACCTCTGCTTTGCCTGAAGTCCCGCAGTGCCCACACCCGGTCATTTAATTATTCTGGGTGTGAGGTTTCTCTTACTAATTCCAATAGCAGGTAGAATCATTAGAGTTTTGGAACTATCAACTATCAAATGTGTGACTCCCCAAATAGCAAATAAATTCAGACAGTCCTAATCAGACCCCCCTTTTTTACTATGCCACAGCCCCAACTACTGCTTTGATCATGTTAGAATAAAATCCAGAATCAAACTCCTGAGGAGGCCACTGAATGCCAGTACCTAGAACAGAGTGCCTCCTGCAGCCTGGGCTCCCCACTGTGCCCTTTGACCTCAGTCACACTTGCTTCCTGTTTAGTGTTTTGGAGAAACAGTGGCGTGACAGCCCATTGTGCATAAAGCACGTCAGGGCACATCCCGGCCAAGACCCAGGACTCCGAAATTTCTTGAGTTCAGTCTGTGCATCACAGTACATCTCTGACCTCCCTGTGGCAAAGACAGAGTCCCTTTTGTCACAAGCAGGACAGGAAAAGCCACACAGCAATCTGGATGATTTAAATGTATGAGTGGATTTTTTTCTAGAAGAGCCCAGATAGACTCAGAAGTGACATCTAATTCCAAACACAAGACCAGGCATATAGTGGGAGCATAATACATGCTTGCCGGCTGTTTGACAGTTGCAGGGCCTATGTCAGTTTCAGCTGCGGAATGCAGCTCTCTGATCTCAGAGAAGAAATTGTCCTCCAGTTTCCCTTTTCCTTGTCACATTGCTTTGTGAAGCCTTTCTCCAATTTCTTGCCAGCCTGGTTTTCATTTCCTGCCTAATTTCTATTTGTACCTGCTTTTTTGTGTGTGTGTGCTTTTTACTAGAGCTACCTTATGGAGAGCAAGCTACAGTGATGCTCCACAGAAAAAATTAGGCTTTTGTGAACTGAAATAAAATCTTAAGGCTCCTCCCCAACCCCCGCACTGGCTGACTGAATGGAGCCCCTCTTGGCCAAGCGCATATCCTAAAACTAAATTGCCTGCCAGGAGGAAGGAGGTCAGACTTGCCTCATCATTCCCAGCCCCCTTCTTGAGGACATCCTTTGTAACCTATTGACAGGCCTAAGGGTATGCAAGACAAACCTGCCGGCCCTTAATTTACACAACAAATCTATGTCCTGTGTCTTGTCTCTGATTAACAGCTCCTTATCTTAAAACATTCCAAGCCTTCAGACAAAGCTTCATGTCTTTAACCAATTACAAGTCAAGGAATCTTTAAAACCACCTATAACCTGTAAGCTCCCCCAACCCTCCAGATGTCCCACCTATTCAGGACAAACCGATGTATGACTCCTACGTATTGACTTATGACTTTCCCCATAGCCCCTGTCTCCCTGAAATGTATGAAACCAAACTGTAGCCCAGCCACGGCGAGTCCACTTGCTCAGGGCTTCTTGGCCGTGGCTCCAGGTCATGGTCCTCACATTTGGCTCAGTATAAACCTCTTTAAAATTATTTTACAGAGTCTGGCTTCTTTTCTGTTAACACTTTCTAGGGTGCTGAGGTCTTTCTTTCTCTTTCTTTTCCTTCCTTCCTTCCTTCCTTCCTTCCTTCCTTCCTTCCTTCCTTCCTTCCTTCCTTCCTTCAGTACATTTGAAAAGTTTGGTCTAACATTTAAAGCTGGGGTAGAAATTACAGGCACTCAGATGCTTTGGGCAATTGGAAAATTCCTCCAGCCCTGGGAGACTTCAGTGGTGTGGCAGAATTTGTTTAACAAAGGAATTTCAGTATCTTAGTGATTTCCTGTTTACTCTGTTTACAGTAGCACGTGTTTACTTTGAAGCTTAGCAATAGTAGGAGGCAGGGGGGAGTCATATGTCAATCATTTCTTTCTAACTTCTGTAGTTTTTTCAGTTAAGGGAGCCTGTGAGTCAGCGGAAAGGTCATTGCTCTGCAGATTCTGAGGGAGCAGAGGGGGAGGGCAGCAGGGGCTGAGGGTGTGTTTGGGGAAGGTGGGGGGCAGCCCGCAGTGCAGCTGGGAGGGTGCTGGGAGGGTCTCCCAGCCCGCAGGGCCTGGACGCCCTTGACCGATCAGAGCGCCTGGCAGAGCTGTCACCGTGATTTAAAAGCCCTGAGAACATAAATTAGCAGGAGGTCGGTGGATGGTGTCATTCTGGCCCTGAAAGGCTTCCGTAAATCAGTGACACTAGAGCCCCAGCAAACTTCCTTCCAGTGGCGTCTGGAGCCCTCCTTCCACTTTGCTTGGACACGTGGAGAGCAGTGAGTCCTTGAATGGGTAGGATGTTGCCACGTGGCCTGCCCCCCGCCGGCCTGCAGACCCAGGCAGCTGGGTTTTCACCAGAGGTTCAGGCTTCACTGATGGCAGAATTTCAGGATCCTGGCTCCACGGTAGGACTCAGGTTCTGGTCTCTGGGGGGTCTTTGACGGTCGTGGCGATGAGGGAGTTTCTAATGAAACAAACTGTCACATTGGATAAACACAATGGAGCTCAGTCTGACCCAAGAATGGCTTGTTCCTTCCTTCTACCCTTTGTGCTTTGTTAACAGAATGTCCCTGGCACTTGTGCGCTCCAGCCTGCTGCCAAAGGCTTAACTCTGCCCTCGCGTAATCCTGGGGACACTGTCAGAAGGTCAGCGGAGTCCCTCGTCAGAAGGCAGAGGCGAGGGCTCAACCCTGCCACGATCCCCAGGACATTGTTCAGTTTTAAGGTTTAAACTTATTCCCCAGCGCCAACCCCTGCTTCCCACCGCAGATCACAAGCTCCTCCCTCTAGCTGGGCCAGAGACTTGGGGTCCCGGGTGTCTTTAGTGCCCCTCTATAAAGCAAAAACGTGCCACCTGGACAGCAGGGGCCACGCGGTTACTTCTCTGCATTCTCATCAATTCCATGCTCTAGCAGGCCTTACGTTTTAGGGAAGAACCAGGAGTCACACCAAGGTCACTTGTAGTAAACTTTTGGCCCCTTCACTCATTTACTTCTGCCAGGCAAGTAGGCACCAGGGCATCTTGTAGTCGAAAACAAAGTGGGAAACCTGACCTCCCGGTGGCTCTTAGGAGCTGAGGAATAAGATCCAGGTGTCTCTGTACTCAGCCAATTTGCGTTCTTGTCTTCCTTGGAATGCAAGTTCCTTTTACAAACCACAAAAGGCAACTTACAGAGAAATAGCCCCAAGGTTCTTTTGCTGCCCCGTGGGCTCTGTGGCTGCTCAGCCCAGGAGGTGCGGTCATGTCTTCATGGTGCAGGGGACAGAAATGCCCCTGCCAAGAGGGGAGTTGGTTGGGCTGCTTCACTGTGGCAGGACAGGAACAGCCTTAGCCGTGGACTTGCAAGTACTTGGCTTGTTTGTTTTGGTCACGGGGACAGGAATAAACAAGGAGCACTAGACAGATGAAGTGCCTCAGCACTCCTGGAAAACACACATGTCACACACAGGAGCGCAGTACTGTCTGTTACCTAAGTGTATACAAGTGGAGCATCCCTTATCCGAAAATTCAAAATCTGAAATGCTTTAAAAGCTGAAACTTTCTGAGCACTGAGAGGACACCACAAGTAGAAAATCCCACACCTGACTTTGCGTGACAGGTCACAGTCACAACTTTGCTTCATGCACAAAATGATTAAAAACACTGTATAAAATTAACTTCAGGCTACGTGTATAAGGTGTATATATAAAACATAAATGAATTTTGTGTTTAGACTTGGGTCCCATCCCCAAGATGTCTCATTATGTATATGCAAATGTCCCAACATCTGAAATCTGAAGCACTTCTGGTCCCAGGCATTTCAGATAAGAGAAACTCCACCTGCGACCTGCCTCCCACACGCCTTTGCTTATGTCTCTGTCCCAGCTCTGCCACTTTCTGGCTGTGAGCCTGGCACAAGTTATTCCTGCCTCTGTCCCCATTTTCCACTTCTGACAAATTAATGGTCTCCCACAGGATTGCTGTGAAGATTACATGAGATAATACATGCAAAGCTCTTTGAATGGTGCTTGGCACAAAATAAGCACTCAGATAATGTTTTTGCTGAGATTCCTATATATCTATGTATGGGTTTGTTGTTGTTTTTGTTTTTAGTCAAGGATTAGAGCTCATTTCTTGTCTTTCCTGGGTTTTCTGAACTCGGGCTGTGTGAGTGCCATCGACCTGCCCTTGCAGCTTCTCAGCCTGGAAGATCGCTTGCATCTTGGGAAGGATCCTCTCAGCGCTCCTCTAGGAAAGCAGCCTTGCACAATCACGCCTCTCTTTCATGTCACCAGAATATTCTGAGCACAGAACAGTCTCCAGCATGGCTGCAGGTTTCTGTCCTTTGTGAGGCGTCCCCGCGGGTCCTGGCTGCCACCCTAGCACTGTTCGGTTGCTCTCGGAGCAGCCAGCAGGGAACGCCAATCAGCCTTCCCGCTCTCAGGCGCGGGGTTCTGACTTGCCAGGGGCTGCTCTAAAGGAGATCAGCCCTGCAGATCTTGCAGTCAGGAAGACAGAAAACTGCCTGGGCTTGGAGAATCTCTGTGTGTTTATGCAAACAGAAATTTAAAGGACAGAAAGCTGCAGATTATACCTGCTGGGAGCTTAGCAGCCACGTATACCTACCACAAGAGACTAGCTGTGTTACCTTGGGCAAGGTGCTTAACCCCCCTGAGGCAGTTTCTTTGTGAAAATGGGGCAGAAGGCAGCGTGGCCCCTGGGATTGTTGGAAGAATCTTGCTGTAGCTGACAGATGTAGCGATATTGGGTGTTTCCGCAATTGCCGGCGTCATCACTGCATCCCTACTCAGGGGAACGGAGGCAATGTCGGGGCCCCATCTTTTCTCTCCCCTGACCCTCCCACACCTCCTTTTCCTCTCCCCCCAGCTCTACTTCTCCTCTTCTGCTCTCCATCCCCTGGATCTGAGGGCCAAGACCCACACCTGGGGTAGGAGGGGCCTCCAGGAGTGGGCACGGGCTAGCCCGGGGGAGGCTGAGCGACCAGAAGGGAGGTGAGGAAGGCCAAGGGGAGCCCTTCGCCACGTCCCCTTGGCTATGCACGCTGCACACCTCCTCTGCCCCCTTGGTCACCTCAAGCAAAATTAGCCACCAGCCTCCTACTGTGCTGACTTTCACCCCGTTCTGCCCCACGGGGGCTAAGAGATGTCAGCAAGGATAACCCCCCAGAAGAGCGTTCTTTACACCTGGTGCGCAGAACTGTGCTGCCGTATGGACCTCGCCCTGGGCGGGGCGTCTCTGCCATCCCGGACACCTAACTGGCAGCTGTGGGCAGGGCTGCTCTGGGGATCCGTAAGCCGGAGCCGGTGGCTGCGTGGGCCGAGGGTGCGACTCCAGCTGGGTCGGAGGCGAGTGAGGCTCAGCGCCCAGGCTCGGCTCGGCTCCGTTCAGGGGGCCATGTAGGCCAGGGCTGACACCTGTGGTTTGGTTGGGGACAGGTCTGGAAGGCTCCACGCCTCTAAACTTCAAACAAGGCTGGGTCTGTCTTGCAACTGGAGGGCTGGTCTTGATGCCTTCTGTCCACAGGGGTAGCTTAGTTTGTTTCCTTCGAAGGCCTGGGTCTCTTAGTGGAGGGATAAGGAAAGGGTGGGTAAAGTGACCAGCTTGTCCTGGGTTCAGCCCTGACAATCCTGCATTCCAGGAAGTCCCTGAGTCCTGGCCGCACTGGGAGGGTCGGCCGCCTTGTGGGCTGTAGCACGCAAGGCGTTGATCTCAGGCTACATCCCTGCAAGGGAGCTGTGTGGCTCTGGGGTGTGACAGGCACCGGGAATGCTGCCCCGCTGGAGGGGGAGGAGCGGCCGTCCCCGCCCACCGCCCAAACTGCTTCCTCCGACGTTTCTCAGGGCACCTCGTGAATGGGGAGTTCTGCAGCAGGAGGGTCAGAGCAGACTCATCGCCAAGGGGGAGGCCTGGGAAGAGCTTCCTGCCTTAGTCCCGGAGCCCCTCACGCCCGCTCCCCAGCGCTGGGAGTGGGGCACTGGGGCCCGGCCCGCACCTCCCCGGCTGCGGCCCTGCGCCTTCCCTCTAATCGGCCCCTGCACCCAGCCGCGTGGAGACCTGGCAGTGACGCACCTGGCCCGGGGTGCTGGGGACCCGCCGCGGGCTGCTGCCGGCCTGGACTGTGCCCCTGCCCGGCGCGGCTTCCAGCGGAGCGTCCTGTGCCCTCAGCCCTGCCGAGACTGGCTCCGTTCTGTTTGGGGACCGGGCCGTGCCCTTTAACCCCCGTGCTGCAGAGGAGCCTCGTAGCGGAGGAGGGGCCGTGACCCGACGCCAAGCCCGTCCCGGAGCGAGCGGGGCGAAAGGCGGCCCCTGTCACCGCCCTGCGCTGGTCCCCTCCTGCTACTCCGCGGGTCCCGACCCTGGGCGTGGTGGGAGGCAGAGTGCGCTCGGCTTTCCCGAGCCCAGGGCGCAGCTGTGCTCAGGGTGGCTGCAGGGTTCCTGCACCCCACAGGCCTGGGCCAAACTCCAGCGTGTCCCCAGAATCCAGGGTGGCAACGTTGGTCCATAGACAGACAGGATCTTGGACTCCAGACAGACGGGGAGTCTTGGGAGAACAGGAAACAGTCCTGTGCGCTCAGCTGGCGGCGGCGGCGAGGTGCCCGGGACGGCGTTGAAAGGGTGGACGGACCCACTCACAGAGCGGGAAGCGCCTCGACGCGGAACCGGCTTCAGTGACTTAGGGGTGTCTAGACACAGGACAGGGCTAGGCTGGAAGGGAAAAGGCTCATTTCTAGTGCACGTCCTCCCCCCGCGGCCTGCACTCTCCTCCGCCACCCTCAGGCCACGGGGCAGACGGGGCAGGCGAGTCAGACAGCGCGAGGGAGGCTGGCCCGCGTCTCCCCGCCCCTGCGTCCCTGACGCTTCGGCCCCGCGGGCTCTGCTGCCGCTGCAGCGCACACTGTCACACACACAGACACAGTCACACACAGACACGTACATATACATACACTCACACAGACACATACTTAGCCACCAGCACACATAAACATAAACACACACTCATACTCAAATACAAACATACACAAGTGCAACACAAAACATGCACACAAATACACACAAACATACATACACTCACACAAATACACACATACAAACACACACAAACATGTATACATACACTCATACATACAAACTAAACACATATACACAAACACACACTACACACACACAAACATGCCCCTATACACATAATCATATACACATATGTATCCAAACACACTGTATACAGGCACACATGAAAATACACCCCCAGATACCCTCCTACCATCTGAGGGGTTGGGATATAAGAGAAGACATGAACTTTCCATCTGCACTTAATTGTCATGCAACATGCTGGTCAGCAGTTTTCGTACAGAAGTTTTCAATGTTATGTCTGCTTAAAATTGCTCCAAGTTTTACTTGACGGCAATAGTTTAATGCTATAAAAATATATTGTTAGAACCGGTTCCCGGTTCGGCCCCAGGAACAGAGTGGCAGAGTCCAAGGCTGCAAAAGGCAAAGGAGTTTATTGGCTGGCTCGAGCCAGGGTCCAAGTCCCAGAGCACCAACGCAGTGGTCTCTTTACGAACTAGGACCCCGCCCTGGGGTAAAAGCTAAGCTTTTATGCTTTTCAGTAGGTTACATACGCTGTGCACACCATTCCCCCTCCCCCCTTAGTTCATTTGCTCCTTCAAAGGTGGCTTGATTGAGTTGTCTCCTAATTGGTTGGCTCCAAGGTGCTCCATGTCCCAATACTTTTCCAGCTGTTTTGCAGAGTCATTGGGCGGGAAGAGGACCCATCCCAGGAACTCGTGACTTAGGCCCACCCGTCTTGGGGAAACCGAAACTTAGGCCTGTGTCAGGAGATTCAGCCTGTCATGGAGTCACTCCTGCTCCCCCTTCTGCCCTTCAATATGTATATACTTGTTATGGTTTGTAGCTTCTAAAACATGGTCACCTGCTCTGTGTTTACAGAATTTGACACAGCATTCTTCCTCAAGGCTTTGTGTTGTTAGTTTGCTTCTCCAAGTCATTGTCTAAGTCCTGCTATGGTAAATGTCATCCCGGCCCAGCCCAGTTATGAGTTTCATTGTCGAGTTCTGCATTAATGAGGTCTGAACACAGTTCACTCAGGAATCCGGGTTGTCTGGCAGGATTTGCGACTGTGATCTGTTTTGTGCGATGTGCCGCCTCTGCCGACCACCACCAGTGTCTCCCGGCAGTGGAGGGATTTGTGTGAGGCCAGCTCGCTCTTGTGACCTCAGCATTCACCCTTCAGGGGACGGAAGTGGCTCTTGCTGTCTCAGTCCACTGGAAGCCCTCCCAAGAGAGCCTGGCCGACTGGCTTTGACTTTCAGTTCTGCCACCCGTGAGGGTGTGACCTTGGAAAAGTTGGTGGTTCTCCCTGCCCCTTGGTGCTCCTGTGACCTGGGCATGGGTGACGCCTCCCTTTCAGGACTCTTGTGAGGAATAAATGAGACGTTTTAGTAAAACATCTACACTAGTTTTACAATTTGCAGTTGTGACCCATGAATGAAATGAATTTGGTGAGTTGTGACCAACATTTTTAATAAGTTAAGTAAATTATGAAAACTGTCAATCAGTACCCAGGGGAAAAAAAGTTAAGTAAAATAGAATAGATATTGGGGATATGGTGTTTTTTTGGAGGGCGATGAAAATGTTCTAAAATTAGATTATGACGGTGATGGCACAACTCGGGAAATATACTAAAAACTATTTAGTTGTGGACTTCAATTGGGTAAATTTTGTGGGATATAAATCACATCTCAGTGAAATTGTTCATAAAAAAAGATTAGAGAGCCCTTAAAAAGCCCATCACGCCCTACCTCTGGGATTTGTGAATGTTATTATGGTATGTTCGACCTCAACCCGAAAATTAGGTGTAAAGATAGAAACTATCAGAGCACGTTACATTTAGGAAGGGTTAACATCGTTTGCTTGAAATATCTGTGCAAATGTGTGTGCGAATGTGTGTGTGTACGGGGGCTGCAACAGAGACGCGTTTCCTAAAACATTTAGAGCCATTGGCCTGGCGCCTCCCCAGTCGGGATAGGCATTTAACTATGATTATTTGTACCCCTCCTACCCTGCCTTTCCAGAAACGCAAATAAAAAAGGAAGATGACGCCCATGGTCAACCACTGACCTCAGGGTGCTGGTCTGTTTTCTGACATGAAAGAGGGGAAATTCGGACCAGCTGTAGGAAACCTGTTACCTTCCCACTTCCACGTGCAGACGCACACACCTGTGTGCACCCTCTCTTTTCCAGTTAAATAAACACCACACCCGCTAGAAGAACAAAGAGCTGGCCTATCCCCAAAGACAATGTGCCTCTGGGCTTCCGGTTTTGGAGGGTTTGTAATGTTTGCTTTCCAGCAATCTCCACTTGACTCCTTCCCTGTTTGATTTGGTTTTAAATACCACAGTTTAAACTAGCTGTCTTCCTGCCGTGACCCTGGGCTGGGTACAGGTTCTCTTGACAGATGCGTCAGGCCTGCACAGCCCCTTCTCCTCTAGGCTAGAGTGGGCCGGGGGGAGCAGCAGACCTGGCCGTGGGCAGGGACACGGCTGCTGTCGGGGGGAGTGCAGGGCAGGGACCTCAGCCACTGCCACCACTGGGACATGGACTTAGCGCTTAGTCAAGGAAAACAGATGAAGTCATCCAGTGCTTGGTGACCCTTGAAGATGACCAAGTTCTAAATGGCCTTGGGATGACTGTTCCATCAGGGATGAAACCATTGCGTTTCTGTGGCTTTCTGATGATTGTTTCACTTGGGTTCTTTGCCCCGTAACAGCTCTGGGCAGCCACCAGAGGGCTCTGGGGCAGATGCGTCCAGTGGAAAGACCGAGTTGGAAATGACAGGACTGGCACCTGCCTCCTCACTGAAGCCCAGGAAATCAGGAAATTGACTGAAGAATTCTTAGAATTTACTCTAGTTTTGTAAGTTCTGGGTTCAAATTCCATTTCATGTTATAGATAAGAATGAGACAAGTACTAATTTGTGGCTACATTACAACTGACGTGGGGTAGTGGATTAGCCTCTGGTTGGAACTAGCTACCCTGGGAAGGCCACGTTAACTCTTTCAGGTGACTTGGGATCCCTGAGTGCCCGGAGCAAGGGTGGTTTCCGAGTAGATGGTCTATAGCACATGGCACAGGTGGATGGTGACGGCTGGTGTTAGATGGTTCATGACGTAATATATGCGGTGGTGGGTAGAGCCCACTTAGAGTCCAGCTGCCTAGTGAGAATGTGGGCTCTTCCTCCGACTTGCAGCTCAACCTTTTTGCCTCAGTTGCCACAGCTGCAAGATAATAGCACCTCACTCATGGGATTTGTTTTTTATTGTGTTTCAATAAACATTACATAAAATTTATCATTTTAGTGCTTTTAAGCATACAGTTCAGTGGCATTTAGTACATTCCCATTGTACACGGTCGTCACTATCCATCCACAGGACTCTGTTCATCTCCCCAAACTGAAACTCCGTACCCAGTGAGCACCAACTCCCATCTCCCCCTCCCCAGCCCCTGGCAGCCCCCACTCCACTTTCTGTCTGTGTGGATCTGACTACTCTTAAGTACCTTATACAAGTGGAATCACACAATATTTGTCCTTTTGTGACTGGCTTATCTCGCTTAATGAAACATCTTCAAGATTCATCCAGGGTGTAGTACGTGTCAGAATTTCCTTCCTTTGTAAAGCTGACTCATGCTCCACAGTATGGACACAGCACATTTTATTTATCCGTGGATGGACACTTAGGCTGTTTCCATCTTTTGGCTACTGTGAATAACGCTGCTGTGAACCTGGGTGTAACAGCATGTGTTCAAGTCTCTGTTTTCAGTTCTTTTAGGTATATACCCAGGAGCAGAATTGCTGGGCCGGTCATATGGTAATTCAATGTTTCATTTTTAGAGAATCTACCATATTGTTTTCTACAGCAACTACACCATTCTACATTCCTACCAGCAATGCACAAGGGTTCCAATGTCTCCACATCCTTAGCAACACTTGTTATTTTCTTCTTCTTTTTTTTAGTAATAGTTCCCTGGGATTTTGTTTTGAGGGTCCGATGAGAATGTATGAAAAACACTTAGTGCAGCATAGCGCCTTGCTCAGTAAATGCCAGCTGCCCTTGTTATTTCTGGTTCTCCTCTCTCTTGTAGAAATAGAGCAGACGACGACATCCTCAGACGCTGCTCAAGTGTCCAGTTGTCTTTCACATAACATTGGCCCTGGAGCGCCAAAGGTTTGCATTTGGACGGCAGCGGCAGATTCTGGACCTCCAGCTCGGCTCTGGGAAGGTCCTATGTTGCTCTCGGTCCTGTCAAGCTTTGAGATTCTCGTGGGAGGGGGAGGCAGCATGGCTTGTAGGCTACCCCAGAATGGGGAGGCCTTTCTGTGTAACTTCTTAGGGTCTTGTTCTTGCCTGGGTTTTCACTATCCCGTTGGTTTTGTTACCTAGCCTAGCAAACATAAGCTCTCCATAGAAAGGGGAGCAATGAGAATAACTTGCTCATAGCCTACAAATTCTTCTAAGAAAAGGTATAGTGAAGAGACACAAAATTTTTCTTTGGATTATTCTAGAAATGTTGGAAAACAGCTTTATTTAACACTTGATCAATTTAGTTAGGAAGAGAATATTTTAAATGGAGTAACTGAGGATGAAAATGATTTTTATTTTCTTGAGTGAGGCAGCATGTTGGAGAATAGGACAAAATGAACGTCATTTTAGGTTGGAAGACAGTTAACTTGAACAATATTTGTTCCTTGATTTAACATTCCAGAAATGGATATGAAAAATGGGACCAACAGCATGCTGTGTGTATATGGTATTTCTAAGCCATGCCTTGGGTTAGTTCTATTTTTCCATCTCTTCCTTCGGCCGAAGACTGTGCATTTCAGCTGTATTTCAACTGCATGCCTAGGCACCACCCTGACCGTGGGGTTTATGCCGTGTCCCATAAAGAGAAAGCCAGAGAAGGAAGTTTTGGATTAGAAAAACCAGGAAGAATCTAGTAATGTTAAAAAACAAACAAACAACACCCCCCCCCAAAAAAAACTAACAACAACAATAACAAAACAACCAAAAAAGAAAAGGGTAAAAGCTTCCTTCAGTCTGGAACTTTGCTCAGAAGATTCGGGGCGAGTTGCTAATAGGCCTTCAGCTTGGTTTTCCTTCTGTTAGGGTGGAAAGCTTGGCAGGTGCTCACGGTGCGGGTGGAGGAAGATTTCTCACTCAGAGATTAAACAAAAAAGTAAAATTTATTTTGTCTTTTAGAAGGACGGTGGGAATGAGAGAGAGAGAGAAAGGGAGAAAGAGAGAAGAGGGGGACAGAGGGCAGGGAGACACGTGGCAGCCCAAAGAAAGAGGAGAGGCTCCAGCAGCGGGGCCGGGTGGCTGCTGATTTTAAGGGGGATGAAGAGAGAAAAAAACAGCGATGGCCGTCGGTGGAGAACAAAAGCGGCAGCAGGTGGATGACAAAAACTGCACGGATGTCAAAGTCCAAGACTTGGTTTCCTGCCTTTCCTTGGAGAAGGGATTTTCACAGGAGATGCGACTCCGTCCTCATCCTGAGACGTGGTTGAGGCTGGAGCTCTTCTCCTGCTGTTTACTCAGGACCTCTGGTAAAGCAGAGTCTCAAAAAACAGTTTGAAAGAGGGAGAGTTACGTCTCTTTTCTGTTCATTCAGCTTTCTTCAGAGGTTGTGCGAAACAGAACTGCCGGTTCCTTAGCGAGAGAACCCGCAGGAGTGGTCTGTAACTGGTGCTGGGGAAACGGGGGGGGGGGGGTATTTTCCTGTTATTCTTGCAAGGCTGCTCCTCCCACCTTCAGCCCCTGTTTGAAAACAAATCAAAATGTAAAAAATAATAGTCTTTATTTAAATCTTTATTTTCCTTGAAAGAACTCATTGGAGGATTCTTTATTATTATATACATACACATATATACTGTATATGCAAGCATATAATGTTAATATATGGTATATAATATATATGTATGTAGTATATATGTATCTAGTGTAAGTATATAAATATATAATACATTCAGGTGACTAATAGTTTTGAGGGGTCATAGCTTATAAAATTTGGTGGCCCTTTTTCAGTGTAGGGTCGAAGAGGGCAAGCTTCCCCTTCTGCTGTTGAAACCACAAGGCGGTGTCAGTCTAGGTCCGGTTGCCGTTGCAGTACTGAGACAGGGAGGACTGCCAGGGAAGAACGCAGTTTTCCATGTGACAGATGTCTTGTCTTGTCGGGGGAAGGGGAGAAGCTGCCTCAGATCCACCCCCAGCTGGGGGAGGCCCCGGCGTTCGGAGGCCGGCGGGTGTGGTGTAGCTGGCAAGGGGCCACGGGCACTGGGGGCAGCGTGTGGGGGATGGTGGGTCCTGGCATCAGGAAGTCTGCCCAGGGGCCTTCAGAATCTCCGTTCCTTTGTCCTGCAGAAAACCCACCATTTCTGGGAAACAACTCCAAAGGTCAAGTAGTGAAGGGAGAGGATTATATAGGGGTCACTGAGGTTTGTTCAGTGGGGGCCAGTTACACTTCTCCCTCTGAAGATTCACTGAAAATGAACTGATAAAAGTCAGATTAAAAGGAGCAAAAGGCACACAGGCTTATTCACCAGGCATAGCAAGGGGCAGTTGCAGGAGCGAGTGCCCCGTGGGGGCCAGGCGCCTGCACACCCTCCTCCACAGGGCAGAGCCTGGGCCACGTGGGTAAATGACAGGGATCCTCTGAGCCCCGCGGAGGCCGTGGGCAGGGGAGGAGAACTGCGCTGGGAGCGAAGGCCGTCTGACTGTGCAGGTGAAGTCCTGCAGGTCATCTCTGGTAGGTGGAAAGTCTGTCTGGGCCTGGTGATGACTTTCGTTCTTTCATTCATCTTTCCTGGTTATTTGATGAGATTCCTAGGGAGGGGGTCTTAAGACAATCGCATTTCTTTTGGAAGGAAGCTTTCTTAGTCAGATAAGGAAATTCTGGAGCAGGTTCCTCCAGGTGCAGGAAAGGAGGACACAGTGGGGGCCGGAGGGAATGGGAGTGTCGGGGGAAGGTCAGAGAGACCTGGCTCTAAGGCCTATTTCTGAGGTCTTTCAGTTTTCTTCAGTTCAAAGCACTCAGCATGCCCAAGTACTGTATTGCGGGGTGTCAGTTTCTGTGGCCCAACATAAGGGAAAAATACAAAATATCTTACTTTTGCAAAAATTTCCCCAAACATGACTATGTTAATGCATTGCTCAAGCTCCTCCCAGGTTCTGGCCAGAAGCTTAAGCTGTGTTGGCTTCCCAGAAACCTACCTCCAGGCCCCTGTGATTTCCCTGGAAGGTCCCCTGCAGCAGCTCCTTGAATGAGTGGCTCCTTTGTCACTTGCTGTCTTCTGAAACCATTGGTAATGGCAGCTGGCAGCTGGAACTTGATCCTCCCACCAAATCTGGGGATGTAGCAGAAGTAAGGGTCTGAAAAAGGGCAAAATGTTTTACAAGTTGTCTCTTGTCAATGGAAAAGAAGCCAGACTCTGTAAAATAATTTAAAGAGGTTTATTCTGAGCCAAATTTGAGGCCCATGACCTAGAGCCACGCCCAAGAAGTCTTGAGCAAGTGGACTCGCTGTGGCTGCGTTACAGTTTGGTTTTATACATTTTAGGGAGACAGGAATTACAGGTAAAGTCATAAATCAATACATGGAAGGCATACATTGGTTTGGCTTGAAAAAGTGGGACATCTCAAAGTGGGGGCTCACAGGTTACTGGTGGGTTTAAAGACTCTTTGACTTGTAATTGGTTAAAGAAATGAAGCTTTGTCTGAAGGCTTGGAATGTTTTAAGTTAAGAGAAGAAAGTCTGTTAATCAAAGATAAGCTACTGGCTCTGTACTTGTGTCAGTTGAGGCCCTGCAGGCTTGTCCTGGGCAGCCTTAGGCCTGTCAATGAGCTACAGAGGATGTCCCCGAGAAGGGAAGGGGGCGTGATGAGTCAGGTCTGACCTCTCTTCTCATGGCCACCAGCTCAGTTTTAGGGTATCCCCTTGGCCAAGAGGGGATCTATTCTGTCAGCAGGTAGGAGGGGTGGGGGGAGTCTACAGATTTCATTTTAGCTCACACCGTTTAAAACGCCTTGCCATTTTTGGGAATTAAAACCTGCATTCCTGCTGGAGGCCAGTAATCAAAGGGGTAGAAAAATGTTCTTTGTTCTTTGTATCTTAACCCACAGGAGATGGCTCAGCAGAATTGTCTGGACAGAGGTCACCGTCCTCACTGGAGACGCTGTGATTAAACAGCAACAGCCTGAAGCTGAAAAGCCCCTTAAGAGCTCTGTGTTTCTGCTTAAAGGAGGATGATGATTCTTTGAGACTTTAGGATGAGAGTGCCACCCTCCCCAGTTGCTGGCAAATTAATAAACTTCTCCTTCCTTTTCCTCAAACCAATTGTCCTCATTCTTCATTTGGCCTCAGGGACAAGTACTGAACTTTCAGTAACAGGGACATGCTTATCTTTAAGGGCCTGTGCAAAGGCCAGGAGCAACAGTTTTTAGGAGAGAGTCCCACTGCTTTGGTCTTGAAGTGAAAATGCGAGGAAAATAGCAACAAAGGTAGAAGTGGAGAAGGGGAAAAAAAGAAGTGGGTTGGGGGTTGGGGGTGCATGGGGTGGGCAGAGAGCTACCGGCTGCAGCGATTGTCCTCATAGCCATGAAAGGAAGGGGGAAGATCCTCGGCTTCCAGTGGAGCTGAAATGGGCTCTCCTTAAGATCGTGAACTGGAGTCTGGGAGGCTGAATTATTCATGAGAAGGAAGCGTTTGGCAACCTTGTCTCTCCCGGAGCTGTCTGGGCAGCGGGTGCTGGGATAGCCTGGTGTCTGCACACACCGGCCAGCCGCCAGCAGGTCCGCGTGTCCACTGCTCTGGCACCATGGACAGCTGTGACCACCGCAGAGAGATATCTTCAGGCTCAGAGTCTTGGATTTTAGTCCTTGTCCTCTGCGTGTCAATCTTCTGTCCTCCCAGCTGCTCTGGAGGGTCTCTGCAGGAGGAAGCAGCAGACAACCCAATCAGAGCACGCGCTGCAGCACCTCTGCCCTGCGTTCTCACGTGGCCATGTCAGGAAAGGCAGGGGGCTGAGGAATCGTCCCCACTAAAGAGACATGACCAGTAAATGAGATGTGTAGCCTGGATTGGATTCTGCGTTGGGGAAAATTGCTACAGAGGACATTACTGGATAATTGAAGAACCTGGTATATGGATTGTAGAGTAGATAATTGTATCTATTTGAAATTTCCTGAGTTTGAAAATCATACTGTTATATGTGAAAGAACATCCTTATTCTTAGGAAAGAAATGCTGGAATATTTAGGGGGATGGGGAACGGTGGCTCTGCAACTCACTTTCAAATGGTTCAGGAAGAAATCACAAAATTTTATTATACATATTGTGAAAATAAGTAATTAAAAATCTAAGCTGTTGAAACTTTAAAATATTATGAGCCACAACAGGCAGCTGTAACTTTTATTTCTCTGATTGTTTATAGATTAGCTGTTTCCTTACCTACATTGTTATGTAAAATGTTGTAAATGACTGAAGGGTGACAAGGAAGACCCCTTCCCTCTTACCTGACTAACTTCCCAAAGTCTTCCTGACTCTCACCCAGACACTTCATGACTGTCACATTGTCTAAGATGGAATGTTAAATACACTCTTTTAAGTTGGAAAGAAAAGAAAACAAACTGTAACTAATTAAATTGCTGTAACTCATAAACAAGCCTGTATAGAAAATGTCACAATACTGTTAGAAAAAGTTCACACCTGTCCCCAAGGCTGCATCAGAAGAATGAGGACAAGTGGTTTAAGGAAAAGGGAAGAGAAGTTTATTAATTTGCTGGCAAATGAGGAGGATCGCAGACTTTCATCTTAAACAATCATTGTCCTCCTATAAGCAGAAATACAGAGCCTTTAAAAGGAGTTTTCAGCGCTGGGCTATCGCTGCGTAGCTGTAGCACCTTGGGTGAAGACGGTCCTGACCTCTGCCCGGCAGTTCAGTTGGGCTGTCTCTTGTGGTGCAAAGAACAAAGGACACTCCCTGCCCCTCTGACTACTGGCCTTGGGCAGGAACGCAGGTTTTAATTCCCAAAAAGAGTAGGGGCAGGGTTTAAAGAGACAACTTGTAATACATTTTGATCTTTTTCAGGCCCTTCTGTCACAATCCCACTAAATTCCTTTGTTTTCTGCCTATATAAGCAAGACCTTAACTTTAAACTTCAGAGTACTGACCCCATTTCTTTGGAGTCTGTGTTACCTGAATGGCTATTCTCAGCTTTGTGCTTTAATAAACCCTTTTAAACTGTGTTCTGATCCTTTCAATTATTTAAGGTTGACACCATATATGTAGAGGGGCGGAGGAGAGAGACATATTGAGAGAGAGGGAGAGAGATCGAGAGATAAAGACAGAGACAGAGGCAGAAAGCAAATGTGGCAAAATGTGAATAGTTGCTGAGTGAAGGGGATAAGAGAGTTTTTTGTATTATTTATGAATCTCTTCTCTAAAATTTAAAATTATTTCAAAATTAAAAAATAAAAATCACAGGATATGGGCTTCCTAGGACCATGTTTATTGGGGTGTGTTTCCCAGCTGTCTGCGTTAGAATTTGCTGTGTGTTTAGACTCGACTCAGCAGGCCCAGGGCAGGCAGTCTGCTGCAGGAGGTTTGGGGCGAGGCCCCACGATCTGCGTTTTCCACAAGCGCCTCAGATGATTCTGGGTGAGCTGGTTGGTGGATGACACTTTAAGAGGAACTTCTTCAAGCAGATTTGTGCAAAATCTCGGGGGTGGCAGGATGACTGTAGCCCTGGCTGGTCTTGGCTATGCTTGCCCTGGGCAAACTGGATTCTGAGCCAACCGTTTTGAGGCAGGAACTAGGGCTGGTTTAGGATTAAGTCACCTGCCCAGACCCAGTGACACTGCCAGCTGTGCTGAACTCCCTTGCTCTTTCCTGTGTCTCTTCACTGACACAGTGACATGGTGTCCTCAGAGATGGTCTTGTAGTCACTCAAAGCCCCCAGGAATCCAAGGTAACATTACTGACACAAAGGTGGTGGCCCATAAACGGTGGCACAGGCAACAGTGGTGACACTGCTGCTGCTGCTGGTCCGATATTGACATGCCGTTCCTGAATGACGTGCTGGGGAAAGCAGGCGCCGCGAACCAGGGCGCGCACACGAGGAGCACCAGATAAAGGGGCAGGAGCAAGGTGGGAGGGTGAAGCACACAAGGTGTTTGGGATTATTCATCTGTGTTTTCAGTGACTATTTTGTGAATCCCACGTGTGTGCCAGGAACTTTGCAAGGCGTGGAGAATATAGTTCAGACAGACAGAGCCTCCCTTCTCTCAGGGAGCTCGGCCCAGGCCTGGTCTCACCGCTGACGAGGACGGTGCAAGCGTAGCCTGGAGCTGCCATAAAGTTTGCACGAAGGGAAGTGACTGGGAAACAGCAGTGTTAAGAAAGTCGGGCTCCAGATGATGGGGATGGGAGGGAATTCCTGAATGTAGAGAACCCATTTTCTGCAGATAAGAAGTGGGAATGTGGGTCCTAATAGTAATAGTCAAATAATAATAATGATGATGACAAAACAACTCAAGCTTTTGTCTCAGCCCTTACCAGTGAAATAGTTGGAAACCCACCCTCGGGTCCCACCCCCATGGCCTTTGGAGTCGTCGGGTTCCAGATCCCCAGGAACCTTCACCTCTTCCACCGCTGGAGGCCGCTCTCTCTGGCTGGATGTGCGACGCCCCTGCCTGGCTGCCTTTGCCATCACCTCCGGGCTTCCTCTTCCTGCTCCCCCCAGGCAAGGTCTTGACTCCTCCTCTGCTCTCCAGAGGGGGCTGCATTTACTTGTTTCTTATTTGCTTATTTTCTTTAACGTTTACTCCTTCAGTAGACAATGCACTCTGTAGTTGAAAGATCAAAACTATCAAAGAAGACCCAATGAATAGGGCTCCTGCTATTCCAGCCCCCCGTCATGATGCCTCCCAGAGGTGACCGATGTTTCTCGTTTCCTGTGTATCTTCCCAGAGATAGTCTCTGTATATTAAGGCATATATACTTTTCGTCATTTTTTTTTTTTTGGAAAAAAATTCTAGTACATCGTAGATACCATTGTACTTTGCTTTTTTCATCTATTTGAAAATATCTCTTGGAGATCATTTCCTATCATGAGGAACCTCCTCCTTGTTTCTGCGACTGTATGGTATCCACGGTATCCATGGTTGTGATTTAACTAATTGGTCTCCAATTAGTGGTCATGTAGATCCTTTCCAAATTTTTCCCATTATAACATACATATAAAATGTATAACATCCACATGAGTATAGCTGCAGGTTAAATTCCTACAAGTAAGAATTGTTGGCTACAAGGATGTGAGCTTTGAGAGTTTGATGGACACGTGACTGCCTTCCACTGAAGTACTAATTGACATGTCCACCAACAATGTGTTAATGTAATTGTACATTTTGTCACACTCTTCCCACCATAAGAATCAATTTTTTGTCATTTGCAATCCTGTAGGTAAAAAAAACAAAAGGTATCCCATTGAAATTTTAATCTTCATTCCTCGTGTTATAAGTGGATTTCAACATCCTCTGTATGTTTAAAATCTATTTTCATATTCTTTTGGAGGAATTTTGCTCCCCCCGTATCCATTTCTCTTTTTTTATTGGGTTACATTATTTTTTCCTTTTTATTTACAAGGAGCACTTTATATATTAGGCCAGATTAGCTCTTTGTTAGTGATGTGAGTTGCAAATGTATTTTTTCATTTGTCATTTAGTTTTACTTGCGTTGGTTTGCTTCAGGGACTTTAAGAAATTTGTATACTGTTGAATGAATCAATCTTTTCCTTTATGGTGTCTGTTGTGTTTCATAGTTAAAAAGATATTCTTTATACCAGGATTATTATTGTTGTTATTTTTGAGACAGTTTCTCACTCTGTTGCCTGGGCTAGAGTGCAGGGGCGTATCATAGCTCACTGCAGCCCCAAACACAGGGATCCTCCTGCCTCAGGCTCCTGAGTAGCTGGGACTACAGGAGTGCAACATCACACCTGGCTAAGTTTTTTTTTTTTTTTTTTAATTTTGTAGAGATGGGGTCTCAGTATGTTGCTCAGGCTGGTCTTGAACTCCTGGCCTCAAGCCATCCTAACACCTTGGCCTCCCAAAGTGCTAGGATTACAGGTGTGAGCCATTGCACCCAGCCAATACTAAGATTATTAAAAATTTTTCCCATAAAGTCTTTTAACACTTTCATAATTTAATTTTTTATATTAAAAATTTAAATCCATATTAAATTTATCCTGGTATAAGATGTGAAGTGTGAATTCATCTTCTGTTTTTTTGTTTCCTTTTTCCATCTGCTTTTCAATATTGCCTAGTGAGGTGTGAATTCAAATTCATGTTTTCCTCCAGATGGTTATCCAGTTATTTCAGAAGCATCTTTTCTGCACTAATTTGAAGTGCTGTCCTTTTCATATACTACATTTTCATTTATGTGTGGATTTATTTATGGATTTTATATTCTGTCCCATTTATCTATTTATCAATATCCTACTATTTCAGTGATTAATTGTAAAATGTCAATATTTGGCTGGGCTGACCCATTATTACTTTTTTTTTCCCAGAAATTTTTTGACTATTTTGCTTGTTTATTTCTACATATGATTTTTAGGATCAGCTTATCTACTTAAAACACCTCATTATTTTATTGGGATTTTTTAATTTATGAGCTATGTATAGAGTAAAGGAAAAATGGCATTTATGATGTTTCCATTCCAAGAATATGCTATGCCTTATTATTTGCTCAGGACATTTATTATGTGTCCAATAGTATTAATAACATTTTAAAGTTTTTATTTCATATAGATCTTACCTATTTCTTGTTATTTCCAAGTAGATTTTCTTTTTGCTATTGTAAATTCCTGTTTAGTATATTTTCTAACTGGTTGTAATTTGTATTTATTGAAGGATATTGAGTTAATCATTTCTGCATGTTAATTTTGAATTTTCTTGTTTGTGAAACAGGCAAACTAAATGAGGGTTTTAAATCATTAGAAATTAATTTGTTCCCTCTTCTTTTTAATATTTATTCATACAGTAAATTCTTTCTTTATTACTGGTCAATTCAGGTTTTCTTGTGCAGTAGCTAATGTTGAGTATCCTTTACTTTGACAGAACTTATTAACAGATTTGTCATGGATATCCCTCTATGTGTATAGTGTATTAGGAGTTTTTTGTTATTTATGTTGATGCCACCATTTTGTGTTAAATCAACAAAAAATTTAAATATTTTTCCAATGAATCGTGATTGATTCCTCTTCACCAATTGAATTATCACCCAACACAAGAGCCTATTCATCATAACTCATTACTTCTACTATTGATCTATTTTTTTCCTGTTTAATGAATTATTGCTTTTGGTATGATCTGAAATTTGTTTTGGTTACAATTTCCTTCTTGATGTTAGAACAATTTTTATCAATTTCTTTGCTTCTATTTGTCACTTTTGTTTCATATGCCATTAATTTTATATGTGGATTTCCTCTAAGCTTTTTAATAAATTTAAAGATGAGAAAATAAAGTCCTTTTTATATATGCCCAAATCAGGAATATATAATTATGTTCCAAAACATCTTTCAATTATAGTGATAATGGCATATTTAAGCTTTTTTTTTTTTTTTTTCAGAATAAAGTGCTTCATTTATTGATGATTAAAATGTCCCCAGCCCCCTGCCCCAGGGCCATGGGCCTCACAGGGAGGTCAGAAGGGTTCAGCGCCCCCAACTATGCCCCTTGGGCCCAGGCCCCTTCCCACCCCGGCCACGCTGGGAAGGTGGTAGCGTGGGGGAGTAGTGGGAGTTTAAGGTGCAAAAAGTATAACAAACAAAACTGTATAAACACAAGAGGAAAGAGCTTAACTAGGAAACATGTAGTTTACGGAACCTTCCACTCCATCTTAAAAGCAGGAATGAAGACATTAAATGACAACAAAATAGGATTTCCTATTAGTGCAGGCCTCATGAGGGCAAGCACCGGGCACAGGCTGGGGTCCCCTGTCCCCAGGGGTTTCTCTCACCAGCAGTGCTGTGAGTGGCCCACCCACCTGTGTAGAGGCCCGGGAGGAGCCAGGATGCTGGAGCCGGCCAGGGACAGGCTGTGGCTGCCCTAGTGCGGCCACAGGGGAGCAGAGACGGACACAGACACACACGTCTCCTTCTGGTGTGAAACACATGCCAGGGTAGCTGGTGAGGGGCGGAGGTGCTCTGTGAGCGGCAGCCCTGCCCCCTGTCCCACCGAGAGCACCTTGAAACCCCAAAACACTTGTCCAAGTGGTCCTCCTTGGACCCTGCCCCTGGAGTCTAGCCTGTCTGCAGGGGTTCCTTGACTCCAGCCCCTGGGAGCTGGTGCTGAGGGAGGCACCTGTCTGCCCACCTAGGGCCTGGCCCACAGCACCAAGGCCTAGCAGCTTCGGGGGACATCGCCGGGACTCAAGACCCACGGTGCAGCCTGGTGCAGGTTGGGGGGCCCCGGGCCTGCCGGCAGGGATGTGGGTGGGGAAAGCAAGCCCCTGGGGTCCAGCCCCTGCCTCCCCCACACTACTTGGTGCAGAGCCCGGACTGCAGTTCCCGCTGCTCAACGCTCCCCACCCGCACCCGCCAGTGTCCAGTCTCAAGCCCTGGCGGGGTGTCCACAGCCCTCAGACTGGGTCCACAACTCTTCTACGGGGCGGCACCCCAACTTCTCCCCAAACCCTGCAAGAAGAAGGAGCAAATTAGGGGCACGAGCACGTGGGGCTAAACCGCTGAGGCCGCTCCAGGCTGGGCCTGACCAACCCTCTCCGGCTCCGGCCTCAGCAGCGTGACCGGCCACTACACCTGCCCCGGGCCCCTCCGTCCCCGCCGGACCTGCCGCCTCCAGCACCCTCCTCGCCTGGAGGGGTGCTGCGAACAGTTTCCTCTCTTTTCTTTTTCCTTCACTTCCAAAAAAAACCCAAAAAGTAAAGGCTTCAGGGAGCCGCAGAAGGGGGGCACTTGCGAGGGAGGCGTCCTCCACCGGCTCTGGGGGCTGCCGGCCCGCGCCCCCCGGGTCGGGGTCTCAGGCGGAGCACATCCAGCCACCTCTGGAGGAGGGGGCGGCGGCCCAGGCCCGAGCTGCTGCCCCCCAGCAAGGGGGGAGGGCAGCGGGGTCCCCCCCGGAGCGGGCCCTGGGCTCCAGGTCGCAGCAAGTGTAGCTCGGCAGCTAGTTGGTGGCGTTCATGCCCCGCCAGTGCCGCCAGCGGTGGGGAGGAGGGGCGGCGGGGCGGCGGGGTCTGGGGGAGCCCGGGGAGCAGGGGCAGCGCGGGCCTGAGGCTGGGCGGGGGGCAGGCCCGGGGCGGGGCGGGCGGTCGCCGGCCCGCGGGCGGCTGACAAGGAAGCATTTCTCCTTGTGGGCCTCGAGCACGTCGGGGCAGCGGCAGCGCGGGCCGCACACGTCGCGAGGCTCCGGCTTCTCCCCGTGTGCGGCGCCGGCGCCGCTTCACGCTGGGCGGGCTGGGGAAGCTCCTGCCGCAGATGTCGCAGATGTCCGGCCTCTCCCCTGTGTGGGTCTTCGTGTGCTCATCAAAGCACTGCTTCATGTTGAAGTCCTGGCCACACCACTGGCACAGGAGCTGCTTGTGGCCAGTGTGGATGCTCATGTGTGACGGCAGCTGGTACTTGTACTGGAAACGCTAGTTGCAGTTGTCACATCTGAATGGCTTCTCCCCGGAGCGCTGCAGTGAGTGCACCTCGAGGGACATGCTGCGCTTGAAGGACTTCCCGCAGGCTTCACAGGTGGAGGGCATGTCCTTGGTGTGGGCAACCATGTGCGAAACGTGGGCCATGGTATAGAACTCACAGATCTCACATGAGAACTTCTTCTCTGCGTACCCATGCACAATCTTCTTGTGCTCATGGAGGGACCAGAGCTTCTTGAAAGCTTTGCCACACGTCACACACTGGATGATGCGCTCGCAGTCCGTCTGCCGCTGCAGCAGCCGCTCACTCTCTAGCAGGAAGCGCTTGCCGCACTGGTCACAGATCTGCATGTGGCTGTGGGTCACATTCATGTGTTTCTCCAGGTACCAGCGGTTGTTGAAAACTCGTGGGCACTTCTGGCACGGGTGGTGCTGCTTCTCCTCCAGCCTCACGTTGGCCCCCCGCCCATCAGTGGCTGGAGGCCCTCGGACTGGTGCAGAGGCCACTCTGGGGGACAGCTTGGGTCGCTTCCCACTACGTGGCCCAGCCTCCTCAGGCTCAGAGGTGCCTTGGCGCCAGGCATTCTCCCGGGACCGCGTGGCCATGCGACTGTGGGGAGGGGGGTCAGCACGGCTGCCCCGGTGCCCTGGCGGCCCCTGCATGCTGCCAGCTTCCCCCTCCTCTGCTTCCTCCTCCTCAGAGCTCTCTTGATCCTGCTCACTGGGCCCTTCCTCCTCCTCCTCTTCTTCCTCTTCCTCCTGCTCACTGTGCCCTTCCTCTTCCTCCTCTTCCTCTTCTCCCTCACTGCCACTTTCTTGATCCTCCTCCTCCTCTCCTCCACTGCCACCATCCTCCTCTTCCTCATCCTCTTCTTCCTCCTCCTCCTCCTCCTCTGAGTGTCTCTGCAGCGCATCCTCCCGGCCCAGCATCATGGTGGCCGGCTTGTCCCAGGGCCTGGCTTCCCCTCGGCCAGTGGACACGTGCAGTGTCTGGTTGTTGAGGTTCACCTCCACAATGATCTGGGGCTGCTCCTGGCGGCTGTAGGTGCCAGAACCCCCAAGCTCTTCCTCCAACTCGCCCCCACCCTCCAGCTTACACAAGCTGGCCGGGGGCCTGCCGGCCTCCTCGACAGCACCCTCCTTCTCCTCCTTGAAGAAGGGCTGGGCTGGCCCAATGGTGGCAGGCACTGTGCCTCCAGCGGTCCCTGCCCGTCCTCCAGGCGCACTGAGTAGGGGTCAGGACCCTCGCGGGCACAGATCTTGGGCAGGCCTGGGGTGTCCGCCTCCTGCTTGATGTCACAGTAGTAGGGTGGCACAGCTGGGGTGCAGCTGGCAGCCGGCTGGGCCAGGGCCACAGTGCCGGGACCTGGTGGGCCTAGGGAGCGGGCGTCCAGCAGTTCCTGGCGGGACGCGGCGATGCCGGCCATCTGCAGCAAGGAGGCGGCACTGAGCACCTCGTGGGCGCTGGCTGCGTTGACCAGCAGCTCGGGCGTGTAGATGAAGCTGAGGATCTGCTGCAGGCCACCAGGCGCCAGCGCCTCCAGGGACAGCTCCACACGCCGCAGCTGCTCGTTCTGGGTGAAGAGCGAGTGGAAGAACCGGCTATGGGCAGCGCGTGCGCCCGTGTGCGCCGGGAAGACGCTGCGCTGGGGCACCCGCACCAGGCCCACGTCGCAGGGGTCGGGCCGGAAGAGGCGCTGCTGGGTCAGGCGGCCCGTCAAGCAGGCGAAGTGCGGCGCCACGTCCTCCGCCAGCGAGAACTCAGCGCCGGTGAGTCAGCTGTCGTCCCAGCCAGCAGCGTGGCGCGTGGCGCTGGGGGCTCGCAGGGCCCCGCGGGGTCGCGCTGCCCCCACGGCCTGGCCGGGCCGCCCCCGCGCAGGGCCCCGCGACCATGGCCCCGGGGGCGAGTCCAGCGCCGAGCAGCTCTTAGGCTTTAATAAGTTTTGAATAAGCGTTTTGCTTTTTGTTTGTGTCCAAGTTTCTCGTGCCTGTCTCTGAAAACACATTTTAGAGCCATGTTAAAATGTTGGTTGGTCACCTTGCAGGGCTTGAATGGCACATCGCTGGGACCCTGACGGGAGGTGGGGACTCATCTGGTTTGAGTTTAGTGGGTCACAGTCACTTCCTCACGCTCAGCTCCTGGTGGCCATCGTGGTCTGGGACGTCTCCCGGGAATGTCTCGCTGCAGCATCTCCGCTGCTGACCGCGGGCGCAGGAACCGGTCCTGTGGCCCCGCCCAGCGCCACCAGGCAGGAGTTAAAGTCAGCCTGAGAGACTGTTCCGAACTGACGACAGCTGAGCTGTCTAATTTTCACAATGTCTGATGACACAGGGCCACGCACATGCTGTCGCCGGAGCCCTTGGCGGGCCCCGGGGCGCGGCAGGAGCGAGGCCGAGGCGCGGCCCCTCCAGCCAGGTCGCCCTGCTGCGGGCTGTGCCTGCGCAGCCCCCCGGCTTCTCTGGTTTCTCTTAGAAAATCCCCAAGTGCATCTCAGCTGGGTGACAATGAGAGCGTCCAGGCCTGCGGAACAGCGAAAGCTTCTAACTCCATTCAGGTCCCGCCAGCTCCAGCTTTTCCTGCCGGGGCCTCTGCAGGTAGGAGCCTGGGACGGGGCTCTAGCCTAGTTCGCTCCAAGTAGAAATTTCATTTTGAATAATTTTCGGTTGATTTTCTTATTCTTTTTCAGGTCAACAACCATACGGTCTGGAAATACAGTTGGCCCTTGAACAACACGGGTTTGAACTGCACAGGCCCAGTTACGTGTGGTTTCTCCTCCGCCTCTGCCGCCCAAGACAGCCCGACCACCCTCCTCCTCCTCCGCCTCAGCCTGCTCAGCATGGAGACGACGGGGATGAAGACCTTCCTGAGGCTCCACTTCCACTTAATGGATAGTAAATATATTTTCTTTTCCTTATGATTTTCTTAATAACATTTTCTTTTCTCTAGCTTACTTTACTGTAAGCTAATAATACATATAACATATAAGATATGTGTTAATCAACTATGTTACTGATAAGGCTTCCAGCCAAGAGTAGGCTATCAGTAGTTAAGTTTTTGGGGAGTCAAATGTTATACGAGGTCAGTTCCCTCACTCAACCCCTGCCATGTTCAAGGGTCAACTTAATGTTAATTGTTAATTTTGTGCCTCCTTTGCTGCCTTTTTTTTTTTTTTTTTTTTTTTGGAGACAAGGTCTCGCTCTGTCCTCCAGGCTGGAGTGCAGTGGCATCATCATAGCTCACTGCAACCTCAAACTCCTGGGCTCAAGCGATCCTCCTGCCTCAGCCTCCCGAGTAACTAGGACTACAGATGTGTACCACCACAGCCAGCTAATTAAAATTTTTTTTTTTTTTTTGGTAAAGATGGGATGTCATTGTATTGCCCAGGCTGATCTCAAACTCCTGGCTTCAAGCAAGCTTCCTGCCTTGGCCTCCCGAAGTACTGAGATTACAGGTGTGAGCCACCATGCCCAGCCCTTTGCTGCTTTTATAGTTATTGTTTCCTTCTCTTGTGTAATTGTTTTGGCTAGTGTGCAGGAAAGAGTTAACACAGGCGATCTGAAATTGCTCTCCTTAGAAAGGCCTGCTTGCAAGCTTGGTCCTTGGCTGGCATCCGGGAACTTAGACTTTGGGAGGATCCCACATTAACTAACTGATGAGTGGCTCACAAATTGTACAAACAGTATGGTTTAGGCGGAGTACAAACTTCCCTTCTGGGATCTAGAATTTGGTTCTCTCCAGGCAGAGGGTGCCCATGTGACCAGCCCCAATAAAAACCCTGGGCACTGAGCCTCTACGAGGTTTTCCTGGTCAGCAGCATTTCCCACTTATTGCTGGGAAAATCAGTATGTTCTGCATGGCTCCCCTGGGAGAGACCTTGAAGCTTGCTCCTGGTTCCCTCCGGAATTTTGCCCCGTGACTTTGTCCCTTTGCTGATTGTGCATAGCATCCTTTTGCTATAACAAATCTCAGCCATGAGTCCAGCTCTCTACTGAGTCTTGGGAGTCCCCCTAGAGAATTATCAAACCTGTGGGTGGTCTTGGGGGCCCTGACTCAGCTAGACACTCTATTTGTGGTGAAGCCACCTGTAAATGGCGAGAAACGGCCTCCTCCTGCCCATGTTAAGATCAGTTATTGGCTCACAAATGGTGTTCTCTGAAGGCCCCACCTCCCTGCTGTTCAGCTGAAGCACTCCCCAGAGCCGTCAACACCGCCTGGGGTCCTGTTAGAATGCAAAGCTCCTCTCCCCCTCTCAGAGTGTCAGGTCCGGCCTCCTGGTGGACTGTTGTCCTGCTTCTTTGGCTCCTTGCTTGGAAAATTCACAAGCAGGGCCGGTGCCACCGAGTGACCACAGACAGGAAGCAATTCCATGCAAACAGCTTTTATTGCAGAAAAGAAGGGAGCTATACAAAGTGAGAGCACATTCCAGAGAGGAACGGGTCGGTCTCCACGAGTGGGGAATGACGTTGAGGACTCCCAGGTGGTTTCCTTTGATTGGCCTGGTCCGGGGCAGGGCTTACGGGGACTGTGGGTGTCACCAGATGATTGATGCATGTGATTTGACAGGTGTTCTTATAACAAAGTCGCAGCTCCGCAGCTGTGTGAGCCTCAGACCTCAAGTCCCTGCTCTTCGTGGTTGTCAGCTGCGCTTTCCTGCAGTCCCTTCCCCACTTCTCCATCCCCTCGGAACTGTCATCCTGGCCTCTATCAGCCACCTGCAGATTTGATCTCTGCCTAACAAGAGCTTCTGACCGAGGAGGTCTGAGGAGCTCACCAGCGCCCCAGGGATCCGGACTGCACGGTCCCAGACACAGCCCAGCATCTGCCTTTATCTTTCCTTGGAGGTTTGTCCCAAACGGTTTCTCTTCTATCCTTTTTCTCAACTTCCCTCTTCTAGTCCATACCTGGCAAAGTCCACTGGGGTGGACTGTGGGGTGGGGTGATTCCCTGTGCCATCCACTCACGACCATCCCTCTGCACAGGTTCCTGCTCGCCACACTCTCCTGTCACACAGGTGTCCCCCAAAGCCAGTTCCACGCTCCGAGGGCCGAGAGTTGGTCTCGACTCTGTGAGGGCACCCGGGAGCCGCCCGTCAGCAGCTCCAACTCAGGCCACTCACTTCCTCTTCCCTCTCAGGCAAGCCAGACCCTGCGGGGCCCAAATGTGCGGTTCTGGTGGACGCTGCTCACACCCTGCCCTGAGACCCGTGTCTCAGACACCTGCCCTGAGACCCCCTGCCCTGAGACCCGTGTCTCAGACACCTGCCCTGAGACACCCAGCCCTGAGACCCGTGTCTCAGACACCTGCCCTGAGACATCCAGCCCTGAGACATCCAGCCCTGAGACCCGTGTCTCAGACACCCTGCCCTGAGACCCGTGTCTCAGACACCTGCCCTGAGACACCCTGCCCTGAGACCCGTGTCTCAGACACCTGCCCTGAGACATCCAGCCCCGAGACCCGTGTCTCAGACACCTGCCCTGAGACATCCAGCCCTGAGACTCGTGTCTCAGACACCTGCCCTGAGACATCCAGCCCTGAGACCCGTGTCTCAGACACCTGCCCTGAGACATCCAGCCCTGAGACATCCAGCCCTGAGACATCCAGCCCTGAGACCCGTGTCTCAGACACCCTGCCCTGAGACATCCAGCTAAGAAGCGTCAATTAATTCAGGGATCACGATGACTCATGGAAAGTTGTTTTCAAGATTAAAGCCTTCCGCCATGGGGGTTGATCCAAGGGTGTTGGAGCGTGGTGGGAAAGATGCTTCAACATCAAGGGAGACCGTAGGAAACCAGTACATGAATCTGAATGTGAAGTAATGAGACAGTGCTAATCGGGACCTTGGTGGACGAGGTCACATTGGATGACTTTTTCAAACTGTGGGTCCATTTCTCATTTTCAGAACCAATAGATTCTCTTGTGTGTTTTTTTTTTTTTTTTTTTTTTTTTTTTTTGACAGAGTCTCATTCTGTCACCTGGGCTAGAGTGCCATGGTGTCAGCTTAGCTCACAGCAACCTCAAACTCCAGGGCTTAAGTGATCCTCCTGCCTCAGCCTCCTGAGTGCCTGGGACTGCAGGTTCCAGCTAATTTTTTAATTTTTATTTTTGTAGAGATGGAGTCCTGCTGTGTTGCCCAGGCTGCTCTCGAACTCCTGGCCGCAAGTGATCCTCCCGCCTCAGCCCCTCAAAGTGCTGGGATTATAGGTGTGCGCCGCTGTGCTGGCCTCTTTCATATTTTTCAAACACTCCCTGCCTCCTGCCCATCTAAATGAGGTTAGGACCAAGGGGCCTTCGGGGTTAAAGAGATCCGTGTTAAAACCATGTGTGTGACTTCATTGAACCCTCAGAATCCGGTCACCTCATGTAAAATGAAAATGGTACCAGCACCCGCACGATGTCGGCAGAAGAGTGACGTGCAGAGTCCCACGAGAAGCACTCGTCACAGGGTCTGGTAAATGGGGAGCTTCGAGACGTGGTCGCAGTCCTCCTCCGTTCCTGAGGTCCAGTGGGACCTGCCTGCCTCATGGGCTTGTTGACTTCTCTGGCCACACAGCAGCCGAGCCCTGCCGCGCTGAGGCGTGACATTCGGTCCTGGATTATTGTCCGTGCAGTGAGTGGATTAGATGTAGCTCCTGAGCTAGACTGCACACTGTGAGGACATAGCCTGTGTTTTCTTCTTCTTCCTTTTCTGTGCCCCTTGTTCTCAGAAATTCTCCTGGCTGGAGCTGAGGGGGACCTGGGGGATTTTCTTTGTCCACATCAAGTCCAGGTCCTCTAGCCCCAGGCTCCTCAGAGCCCCGCAGGCAGCCCCCATGAGATCTAGGGCCGGGGCTGCCCTCCTGCAGGGGTCCTGCCACCTGGCAGATGCCCAGGGCTGAATGTGCACCCAGCAGGCCCGTGGCCTGGGCACCCAGCTGCTCCCTGAGGGCACTTAGTCTCCCCTCATCTTGCCGGGTGACAGGGGCGACACAACTGTGGTCCCCGGGGCCGGCCAGCATCTTGCTTTGCAGGCCTGTGGAGTCTCCATGGCAACACGCTGGGACAGGGTGCGAGGGGCTGTTTTAATGGAACAGGTGCGTTCTGTTTAGTGAGGGGCATTCGAGACCCAAGCTGAGATTACACGAGCTGACTTCTTGACAATGTAATTATAGCTCATTTTCCTCACTCAACTAAAACCCCGTGGCCGGGCACCGGCCTGCTCTGGCCAGCGCGGGGGCAGCCGCCGCCGCCTGTCGTGTTGGGGCACCGGGCAGTGGCGGGTCTGCTTCCATTAGAATGTTCCTGAGAAACTGTGCACAACTGGTTTTCATGAGCATTTGCCTTGGGCTGGCGTCACGGTGTCGGGAAGGCTGCACGGCCGACTGATCGTGGAGTGCCCGCCGGCGTCCGCGTTGAGGTTCCCAAGCAGTTACTTGTCTGTAAACTCCGGGGAAGTTGGGGTTCCTATCCGAGGCGACAAGCTATTCTAAGTGAATCCTTTGGGAAAGAGAAAAATCCTTTTGTAGTGAAGAATGATCTCCCCTAATCGACGCCTCTGGTGAATTGGGCTTCCCTTGCCGTAGGGGGTCTTGAGTGCACTGGGGTCAGCGGGGTCACGTGGCTCCAAGGGGCAGATGGGGGAGGGGGAAGGGGAGGAAGCAGCACAGTGGGGGGCCAGGTGAATTGAGCACCTGCTGCTTCCTGTTCTCACGTGACCCACTTGGGAGTCCTGTGCGGTAGGTGTCACTACCCCCTTTCCCAAGTGAACAAAGTGAGGCCAGAAGAGGCCAAGTAGGAGTCTGAGGTGGCCCCGCTGGCAGGGGCTGGGCCAGGACTCGGTCTGAGGCCACTTCACCGCCGGCCTGGAAGGAGGCCCTGGGCGCTGCAGCCCTCTGCCTGGGAACAACCTTGAAGGCTCTGGAATTTCAGGCCGCTCTTACTTCTAGCTCTTTGAAGCCATTCTCAGAATTGAGTCCCCTTATCCTTCAAGAGAGGAGATGAGTTTTCTCTGGGTGAGTGTCCTGGGCTCATTCCACAGTGGCCCGGAGGACAATGGCTTAGTGTTTCCCTCCCAGCCCTCCGGGACGCCTGGGGCTGTGCCGAGTCTTCCTCGACCTTCTCCTCTTCAGACAACCAGACTACTTAGAGCAGCAAACAGCTCAGGTTTCCCATTTTAACCAGAAGCTGGGGTTAAAGTTTTTAATGACCAGAGTGGTCTTTTATTTTTATTTTTTCATTTTACAAATGCTTTAAATACAGTTATAAAAATAAGCTTTGATTTTACAAAAAAGCCAATACATTATTTCTTATTTTATTTTTTATTTCCTTCAGCTAGCCTAGAAAAAGCAATATATTAATATTAAAAGACGATGGGATGGGAAGCAAATTTCCGTGTTCCAAATGCTAACTCGACACAAGATTTCCTTTAAATGGGGAACTACCTAAATGCATGTGATGTAGTTATGTTTCTAAAATTACAATTAAGTCTTTATTTAAATATTTTTAGATGCAATTTTATCTCATGCAAACTATTGCATAAAGTGTATGTGATATAAGTTTTAACCACAAATACAACCAGAGCCAGCCCAGATCTTCCTAAAGTACACTTCGGGTGCGACATTACACCCTAAGGTGTTCGTGAGGTGTTCTTTGAAAGAAATGTTGTGTAACAAAAGCATTTGCCAAACACTGAGTGAAAGCTGAACACGTTATCTGAAACTGCAGGACTCCCTCTAAGATCTCAACATGCTAGTATATATTTATATTGGCTATCTATTGCTATAGAACATATTATCCCAAAAGCCAGTGGTTAGAAACAACAATAAACTGTGAGATGCCACTCACGGCATCTGCGGGTCAGGAATTTATGAGCGTCCTGCTTGGGTGACTTTGGCTCATGGTCTCCCCCGAGGCTGCAGTAAAGGTGTCAGCTGGTGACGCGTCATCCGAAGGCTGGACTGGAGCCGGGGATCCTCACTCGGCCCGCAAGCTGGTGATTGGTGGAGCCCTCGGTTCCTCTCCCCGGACCCCTCTGTACAGGGCTGCTTCAGGGTCCTCCCGCTGTGGTGGCCAGCTTCCCCCAAGGGACAAGGCAGAAGCTGCAGGAGGCATCACCTCCCCCAGACTCTATTGGTCACCCCCGCCAGCCCCGCAGCATTGTGGGAGGGCTCCACAAGCCCTTGAAGTCCCAGAGGCAAGATCTCTGGGGCATCATGATACCTTTCAACCTTGGTGTACAGTTTTCTCCAAACTTGCTTTACCTCAGATAGTCACAAAATCCTTTTGTCTTTCAAGGAATGCGTATCCTGGTGTGTGTTGATTCCCGCTGTTCTAGCCCAGGCTGCTCAGTCCAACCCCTGGCCCAGATGAGCTATTGCCCACCAGCCTGTGTGGTGCCAGGAGACTTCTTTGTATTTGGTGTGCGTGCATGTGGGCGTGTGTCCACACGCGTGTGCGCACATGGGTAGGTGCACATTCGGGTGTGCATCTGGGTGTGTGTGTACATGCATGGGTGCACCTGGGTGTGTGTGCATGCATGTGTGTGCACGTGGGTGGGTGCACATGTGTGTGTGTGCATGTGGGTGGGTGCACGGTGCTGGCCAGGAGCTCTGTGGGCAGAGCCTGAGCTGAAGGACTTCCTGGGTATTTAAACTGCACCCCCAGGGGCTCTTCCCTTGCTGCAGTGCTGAGTTCCCGCCCACACTGGGGCCACTCCCTCCCTTGCTGCCACTGAGTTCCCAGATTCAGAGCTGGGGTTTCTCTCCACTTCTTGGTTTCTTCCTCACCTTCCTCCACTTTGTGCCTGGATCCCCCTTTCTCTTTCACATCAAAGCCATCTTCCTGGCTTTTCTTTCACAAAAAGCTATGGTGGTCAAATCAGAAAGAACTTCTAAAACAGGATTCTGAGCCGTTCACGACCGAATGTATCTCCCCCTTCTTTGCCGAGAGGAAGGCTCTCCCTGCAGACCCAGCCGCCTGGTCAGCACGTCCCAGGGAGGGTCACTCTCCCTCCCTGTCCAGCCAAGGACGGGCCAAATCTAAGGCAGGAAAAAAGAGACACAGGGACTTGAGATTTCATATCCCGTTACAGGCAGCGTTTGTCCTTCTATCCCAGACCTGCCTCTGCCTGCATCTAGCTCGGGCAGGAACGCAGCCTTCCTGACCATCGAGCTTCTCTGACGTGCTCTTGCCCTCATTCCAGGAAACCACGTCTTTCCTGCTCTGCTTTTGTGGCGGCCCTCCCTCCACCTCCTCGCCCCCTCTACACCACAGTTGCCTCGCACGTCCTGCCATGGACTTGGTTCAGCCACGTGCCTGCTGCCCTTGTCCTAGCGACAGTGTGAGGTCCCTGAATGAGCATCTGAAGCCGTGGCCCTGGCTGGATGTGGGCAGGGGCTGCATCCTCAGGCAGCCAGGCAGAGGGTCTGGAAACACAGCACGCTGTTCTTGTTTCTCCGTGAACTCGTGTGGTGAACACGAGAAGGCTCATAGGCTGCTCAGTGTCCTGGTTGTCCAGTGCTGGGATGGGGAGGGACACACACCGCATCTGACGCGCCGTCAGGCGGGGTTAACGAGTTTCTCTCTCTCCCCCTCTCTCTCTCTTTACTTTTCCGTCCATGTCCTGGGCAAAGCTTACTTATTCGTAGAAGTCTTGTCCATTGTGTCATTTCCTTCCTTCTCTGAAGGGCAGATTTCCATCTGGGTATCTGGGAAGAGAGGAAAGGAAAATAGTTCTTGGACAGGGTGGTTCTGGAAATTAATAGCTCCCTCCTCTGTGTTGTCAATCTCCAGACTTAAAGGATACAACTTTTTTTTTTTTACCACCCTGCACAATTGGTGATTAAACACCAGGGTTGTTATGACAGAGAAAAAAGGTTAGATTCTAATTTTGGCAGCAAGAATAAAGACTGACCTTGTCAATAAAATGTAGTCAGGGAGTTTAAACTCTTTTGCCAAAGGCCTGGTTTCCCAACTAGAGGGCCGTCCTCCGCCTCCTCCAGTGAAGTTGCTGATATTTGCCCTTGTTGATACGTTGTCCTAAAATGCTGTGCAATTATTTTCCCCTTAATTGTCTCCTGGAACTACTTAGCACATTTTCTCTGAGTGAGGGATGGTGCAACCGAGGCACGGAAACACGACAGCGTGAACACCGTGCTCCCGAGGAGCTCTCCCCTCGCCCGCTGACGGCCCCTCTTAAAGTAGCCTCGGTGGATCCAGGGGCAGTGGGGCTGAGACACAAGACCCTCACCAGCCTGTCGTGCCTCTAGAGCTCAGCCCGTAGGGGAAAAAGGACCCTCACCACTAGCCAGTCGCAGGCAGATTACAGAGCGTGGGTGAGGGCACGTGACTTTTTGGAAGCAAATACTCCTCTCTAGTGGCCGGGACTGGTTTGCTTCCAGATTCATGCAATGGCAGCCACCCAAGCCCCAGGTAGACGGTGGGATGGGGCTGTGTGGGGCGGAGTGGCTATCTTCATTACCTGAGTCATCTGGGCCAGGTAGACAAGTCTGCAGGGCACTTGTCCCCAAGCAAAGCTAAGTGAAGATAAATGTCTAAATCATCTTCACTTCCTTGCCAAAGCCACTGGGTGTCCAGGATGCAGCTGTAGCGGGATGTGTCAGGAATTTTATGCCTGTCTCTTTGTCTGAGCTAGATGTCCCTCTCTCTGGGATCCTACCCCCATCCCTGTCCTGACTGCTGTCAGCATTCGTCACTCTGTTACAGTCACCCGTCTGCCCTACAACACTATAACTGGCTTTACTGCAGGAACCGCGTGTGTGTGTGTATGTTTCTGTAGCCTTAGTGTTTAAAATAGAGCCTGGCACCCAGTAGGGACCCAAAGTGTGTTTTCTGGGAGAATGAAATTGTCCTGCAGCAGAAAAGCAGCAGCAGGTGTTGCTGTCCCTGGTGAACTCAGGAGGGCTCGGCGGGATGCCTCCTGAAATGTGGAAAGACCCGGGCCCCTGAAGCAGACACGCAGCACTGGCAGGGCCAGCGGGGGCTGGAGGGAGGCTGGAGGGAGGGGAAGAGACAAGTGACTAGGGCGAGGGAGAAATCTCCAGTGCATTAGCACACTCTTTATTCTTGTCCAGTGAACATTTCTTGTTTCCTCTGGAGTCCCAGCTAGATCAGATGCTGGCAGTTGAGGAAGCGAATGATCATTGAGGGCGGGTGGAGACCTGTAGGAGCCTCGCTCAGAAGCAGACGTCGCTCCCTCCTGGCCGCCCGTCCCACGGTCGTTGAAAGAACCAAGAGCAGGAGGGTGGTGGATGGGTGAGTCGGAGGCCGCAGGGAAAACGGGCCCCTCCCAGACACACACAGGCCCACGGAGGCTGGAATCACTGCTGGGCAGAAGCCACCTTTTCCATACCGGGCTTTTTTGCAGAGAAGGGCAACTGATAAGAAACCAGTTCATATTACGCATTTAGTAAACAAAGGAAGGAGGATGATTTCTAGGTCTCAGCCGATTCAAGATGATCTCCAACAGCAGTGTGTAACAACACACTGTTTTTAGGAATGGAACTTCTGTTGTTTTTTTTTTTTTTTTGAGACAGAGTCTCACTGTGCTGCCCAGGCTAGAGTGAGTGCCATGGTGTCAGCCTAGCTCACAGCAACCTCAAACTCCTGGGCTCAAGTGATCCTCCTGCCTCAGCCTCCTGAGCAGCTGGGACTACAGGCATGTGCCACCATGCCCGGCTAATGTTTTCTATGTATATATTTTAGTTGTCCAGATAATTTCTTTCTATTTTTAGCAGAGACGGGGTCTCACTCTTGCTCAGGCTGGTCTCAAACTCCTGACCTCGAGCCATCCACCCACCTCGGCCTCCCAGAGTGCTAAGATTACAGGCATGAGCCACTGCGCCCGGCCTAGGAATGGAATTTCTTAGTTGCACAAGATCTGGTATTGTATCCTAGCATATAAAACGATGCACTTGGGGTTCCCCACGTCTAACCCCGCAGCAGACAACCACCCATGAACTCAGCTCGGGACCCACTGCCTGCTCCTCCCCCTTGGCTCAGGCCCCTGGAGGTCACGTGAGCCACCGCGTAGCCCCCTAACACTGAAAGAAGATTCCACCTGGTCCTCCGTCCTACACGTAATCTACCAGGAGAGTGAACTGGAGACTGACACCTGGGAGGGCACCGACAATCCCCCAGTGCTTTGGGCGCTTTCCTTGTTCAACGCCAGCTGGTGGGTCCTTACGGTTCTCCGGCATCATTCCTCACAAGGTCTCGTTGACAGTCTCATCCTCCTGTGTGTCCCTGGCACTTAACGCTGGGAAAGGCCATGGTAAACCCCCAACTGCGGGGAAGCAGCCTTTTGTCCAGAGCAGTTACCTTTTAGCGCTGGTGTCTGAGCTGCAGGTGGCACGTGGAGGATTTGAGACTGAGGGACAGACAGGAAACCACCCAGAGAAGAGGCTTCTGTTTGGCCCAATCGGGTCCTGCGGGGGCCCCGGCGGGAGGGTGGACTGTCCCCTCTTGGCGCCCACCAGGTCTGCGAATCTCTGTCCACCCTGTGGGGGGCCAGCCGGGCCTTTCCTCTGGCAGAGGCGTCTCACAGCGGCAGGGGGACTTGGGGACATGCACACTCAGGGGAGCACAGACAGGGGAACTCTCAGGCCTGTCATCCTTCGCACAGGCACGAGACCACCAGGCGCGGGACTGTGACCCTGTTTGACAGTGCCATGTGCTTAAGGAGGGAGTTCTGTACTTTCACAGCTGCAGCAACAGAGAACTGAACAGTCTCTGCAGCCGGCCAGTCCGCAGACACCGCGGGAGACGAATCCACCCGGGCTCGTCTGGACCAGCTTGGGACACACAGGAGGACAGAGACAGGTAACGAAGGCAATGGGCCTGGACAAACCAGGGCCAGGCCACTGGCGGGGGCCAGCGGGGGTGGAAGTTAGTAACAGGCTCACAGCACAGTGTTGTACATGCAGGGTTAAAGTTGACGCACAACTGCAGTTCTCCAGAATTATGTTTAACTTAATTGCTCAATAACCTGCCGATATTCTATACCTTAGTATGAATTCAATTCTGTTCACCCCGCTATAGCGTTGCTTTGCAAAGTCACCAGTTCAAAGAAGTTCCTTCCCGTGTGTCGGGAGTGAGAGCAGCTGAGTCCTAAGAGCACAGGGTCGGGAACCAGGTGTCCAGGGGACAACTCCTGAGCCTCTTGGGAGAGATGAGCCCAGAGAATGGTTCTAGGTATGAGAGCACTTTATTACAAGGTGACACTTTGGTGCTGTCGTCCCGCCGTATTCTCTGGAAATTTGCTAAACCACGTGGAGTGGGAGGGTGTTCTCTTGCCTAGATTCTGTCAGTCTCAACAGCTGCCTCCCCCCGTGTCACTTTCAGATTTCTTCTGGGCTTTGCACAGAGGGTGGAGGGGAAAGGGCCGGTCCTGACCTGCAAAGAGTGGAGACAGGAGAGGTAAGCCGGGAGGGGTGAGTGGTGAGGAGGGAGAAGGGAGCCTGGGAGCGAGAGTGCTGCACTAGCTGGTGACAGGCAGAGGGTGGGAAGTGCGAGACTGCCACCTTTCTCCTTCCACAGAGACCCACGTTCCAGCTTCTGTGTCTACTGTCGTGGGTGCTCCAGCGTGGAGACGGGTCTGAGGCCAAGCATCTCACAGCACCGCTCTTCCTCCCTGGAGGTGGGGTTCATTCCGAGGGCTGTTTTGCATTGATGTCGTGTTGTGGGGGGAGTACAGTCTCCCATCTCTCTCCCTCTCCTCAATCCTCCCTGTTTCCTGAGACATAAAAAAATAGAAATTAGGGCAATTAATAACCATACAGGGGCCTCTGAGTGTTCAAGGGAAGGGAAGTTGCACGTCTCTCGCTTTTAGTCAAAAGCTACAAAGGATTAAATTTAGCAAGGAAGGCAAGTCTGAAGCCAAGACAGGTGACAGCTTGCTCCGAGGTCAGCTGTTGAGCCTAAGAATACTGAGTCACAGAAATGCCCCCTGTATTTCCGGAGACAAGATTTGATTTCAGAAGTCACATAAGGCTTTGCCTTAAAGAAAAAAGAAATGTGTTAGTTCAAAAGCTGCCTCGTCTCAGGAGGGCGTCTCCTTGGTCAGTAAAAGCTGCACTTCAAAGAGACAGCTGTAAACTGGGCCTATGGTTCTCACCTGTTTTGAAAGACAAGGCAGGCCTCTTCCTAGAGCCATGGGTTGCCCGAGCTGGCAAGGACCCCCGGAGATGAGAGCTGATCAGAGAGATATGCTAATGCCCACGCCGGGCCCAGAAGGAGCCATGCGGTTAAAGTAATTAACACAAAGCACAGCTCATGTTGACTTCTGAGATCATCTCTGTCTCCAAGAACACAATCACCGGAGCCAAGATGTCTCTGTTTTTTGAAGCAATAGCCTTATCAGAAAACTTAGAAGTTTGCCCCAAGAAGATTTTACAACTCATTGTTCCCCTAGTTAGAGTTAGTTGAAGGATCTGTAGTAGCCTTTTAGAAGACTTTGACCCTAAAGCAAACTGCCTGTTAGCGTGCGAATTCCCTTGCCCTTGCCAACGGGAGCCTGTATCTACCCTATATAACACCTGTGTGGATTTTCATTTTGGGGAGATATTGCTAGCGGGAGGAAATATCCCCATCCGGATACCCTCCTTTTATCTATTTTCATAAACCTTTACTTTATAAACTATATCTTTGGCTCTGTGTATTATTACTATTATTTCTGTTTCCTACTATTTTTTCATCCTTTGCGATGACCCTGCCTGAGAGACCTGATCGGAAGAGAAAACCTCCTTGCTGGGAGCGCAGCTGACTCCCCGCAAACTGGCGCAGTCAACTTAGAGACCTGATCCGAAGAAAGAGATAAAACCCCCTTTGCGGGGAGCGCAGCTGACTCCCTGCAAACTGGCGTGGTCAACTTAGAGACCTGATCCGAAGAAAGAGACAAAACCCCCTTTGCGGGGAGCGCAGCTGACTCCCTGCAAACTGGCGTGGTCAACTTAGAGACCGGATCCGAAGAAAGAGACAAAACCCCCTTTGCGGGGAGCGCAGCTAACTCCCCGCAAACTGGCGTGGTCAACTTAGAGACCTGATCCGAAGAAAGAGACAAAACCTCTTTGCGGGGAGCGTAGCTAACTCCCCGCAGTCAGCCAAGCTGTGACTGCCAAGGAAAGTTCCTGAGGGAAATGAAAACTGCTGCTCCAGCGATCACACAAGTGATGAGACAGTGAAATAGTCTCGCTGACACGGAGAAAGTGTTAGCGGTGGGGACAGAAGATCCAACCGGCCACAGCGTTCCCTTAGGCCAAAGCCTAATCCAGAGCGAGGCCCTAACTCTCTTCAGTTCTGTGAAGGCTGAGAGAGGAGAGGAAGCTGCAGAAGGGAAGTCGGAAGCCAGCAGAGGTTGGTTCCCGAGGTTGAAGGAGAGAAGCCGTCTCCACAACATTAGTAAAACTCACGGGGAAGCAGCCGGTGCTGGTGCAGAAGCTGCGGCAAGTTGTCCAGACGATCTCGCCAAGGTAACTGCCGGCCACGCTCAACGCAGATTTTCAATGTGAATGAAACAGCCTCCTGTCGGGAGCAGGTGCCATCCAGGACTTTCACAGCTGGACGGGAGCAGTCAATGTCCGGCTTCAAAGCCTCACAGGTCAGGTGACTCTTCTGTTAGGGCCAATGCTGCTGGCGACTTTAAGCTGAAGCCGGTGCTATTTGCCACTGTGAAAGCCGCAGGGCCCTAAGACTTAGGCCGACTCGGCTCTGCCTGTGCTCTGTCGGCGAAACAGCAGTGACAGCACATCTGTTTACAGCGTGTTTCAGTGAATATTTTAAGCCCAATGTTGAGATTTACTGCTCAGAAAAAGAGATTCCTTTCAAAATGTCACTGTTCATTGACAATACAGCCAGTCAGCCGAGAGCCCTCATGGAGATGTACCAGGAAATTGATGTTGTTTTCATGCCAACACAACGTCCGCCCTGCAGCCGGTGGATCAAGGAGTAATTTCGACTTTCAAGTCTTATTATTTAAGAAATATATTCTGTAAGGCCACAGCTGTCATAGGTAGTGATTCCTGTGGTGGATCTGAGCAAAGTTAATTGAAAACCTTCTGGAAAGGATTCACTATTCTAGATGCCATTCATGAGAGAAGATCAAAATACCAACATTAAAAGGAGGTTGGAAAAAGGTGATTCCAACTCTCGTGGATGAGTTTGAGGGATTTAAGACTTCAGAGGAGAAAATAACTGCAGATGTGGCAAAAATAGCAGGAGCACTAGGATTAGCAGTGGAGCCTGAAGATGGGACTGCGTTGCTGCGATCTCATGGCCAAACTTGAACGGATGAGGAGCTGCTTCTTATGGGTGAGCAAAGAAAGTGTTTCTTCAGATGGAATCTACTCCTGGTGAAGATGCTGTGAGCACTGTTGAAATGACAACAAAGGATTTAGAATATTACAGAAACTTAGTTGATAAAGCAGCAGGAGAGTTTGAGAGAACTGACTCTAACTTTGAAAGAAGTTCTACTGTTACCCACAGTGTCATATGCTACAGAGAATTTTTTTTTGTGAAAGAAAGAGTTAATGTGGCAAACTTCCTTCCTTTATTGATTAATTGATTGACAGGGTTTTGCCCTGTCACCCAGGCTGGAGAACAGTGGGGTGATCATAGCTCATTGCAGCCTCAAACTCCTGGACTCAAGCGATCCTCCCAAGTAGCTGAGACTACAGGTGTGCCCCGCCATGCACAGACAATTTTTTTTTTTATTTTTGGAAGAGGCAAGATCTCACTGTTTTGCCCAGCTGCTCTCAAGCTCCTGGCCTCAAGTGATCCTCCTGCCTTGGCCTCCCACAGTGCTAGGTAGGACTGCAGGCATGAGCCACCACACCTGGCCTCATTGTTGTCCTGTTTTAAGAAACTACCACAGCCGTCCGCCCTTCAGGAACCACCACACTGATCAGTCAGCAGCCATCACCATCAAGACAAGACTCCGCACCAGCAAAAAGATTGCAACTCACTGAAGGCTCAGATGATCGCTACCATTTTTTAGCAATTAAGTGGTTTTTAATTAAGGGATTTACGTTTTGTTTTTAGACAGTGCTATTGCACACTTAATAGACTGCAGTCTGGTATAGATACAACTTTTACATACACCGGGAATCAAAAAATTGGTGTGACTTGCTTTATTGCGATGTTTGCTTTCTTGGACGGTGTGGACCAAACCCGCACTATCTCTGAGGTGCCTGTGTGGGGATGTGCTGGAAGGTAGGACTGGCTTCCTGTTTAAACACAGCTTCCAAAGCTTTTATTTTTATCTTCACACCTTGCTTTACATGTGTCAGAGATCAACTGGACCTGCTGGAGTGACAGCAGGTGTGCTGTTGACCCTGCAGTGAAATGCCTTCCACCTGCTTTCAGGCCCAGAAGATGTGGACTGTCAGGGCCGAGTTCCTGCTGGGAGATGAGCCCTGGGGGGGCTTGAGAGACCCAGCCCTGCCCTAGTTGCCACCACCCAGGCTTTTCACCTCCCTGCCAAAGGGAAGGCAGTCGTTGGAAATGAAGGAGCCTTTCCCAGCACTGTCCTCATGTGGCTTTGAGTTACTGTCTAGTTTTCTTTCATTTTAACTTAAAGAACTTCTGTTAGCATTTCCTATAGGGCCAGTAATGAGCTCCTTCAGTTTTTGTTTATCTGGGAATGTCTTAATTTCTTGCATATTTTTGAAAGACAGTTTTTGGAATATAAAACTCTCAGTTGACACATTATTTTTCTTTCAGTACTTTAAACTACTTTCCCATTGCTTTATTCTTTTTAAAAATCTTCTTACTGCTTTCTGACATCAAATGTTTCTGATGATTAATCTGCTGATAATCGTATGGGGCGTCTCTTGTATGTTATGAGTCCCTTCTCTCTTGCTACTTTCAAGATTCTTTTTTTTCTTTTTTTTTTTGTCTTTTGACAATTTGAGTATAATGTGTATTGGTATGGGTCTCAGACTTTATTCTACTTAGAGTTCAAGTTTCTTAAATTTGTGAATTCATGTGTAGAAGCAAATGTGGGCCATTTTCAACCATTATTTCTTTCAATCATCTGTTTTGCTTTTCTCTCTCCTCCTTCTGGGAATTCCATAACGTGTGTTTTTCTGCTTGATGGTGCCCCACAGGTCTGTTAGGCTCTGCTAACTTTTCTTCCTTCTTTTTTCTTTCTACTCCTCAGATGAGATAATTTCATTTGTTCTTTTTTCAAGTTCACTCATCTTTCTTTTGTCTGCTGAAATCAAATTGCTGTTGAACACCTATAGTGAATTTTTCATTTCAGTTGTTGTACTTTCAGCTCCAGAATTTCTGTTTGGTACTTTCAAAAATTCTGATCTCTTTGTTAATATTGTCATTTTGTTCATATATCATTTTCCTGATCTCCTTTAGTGGTTTTGCTTATGTTTTCCTTTAGTTATTTGAGCACGTTTTAAACTTTTTTGTGTAGTAAGTCTGATGTCTGGGCTTCCTCAGGAATGGTTTCTGTTTAATATTTTTTTACTTGAATGAGCCATGTTTTCCTCTTTGTTTGTACACATTGTGGGGTGTGTGTGTGTGTGTGTGTGTGTGTGTGTGTGTGAGAGAGAGAGAGAGAGAGAGAGAGAATTGGGCATCTTACTGTTATAATGTGGTAACTCTGACATTCAGAATCTTTACCTTCTCCAGGGGTTGCTGGTTTTTGTAAAAATTGTTGAAGCATGTAGCAGCAGTCCATTTGTTTGAGACTTTTCCAAACTTTTTTTATAAGACTATTCCTTGTCATGTGTAATTGCTGAAGTCTCTGTTCCTTGACTTTGTGTTCAGCTAATGTTTGGACAGAGATTTCCTTGAAGGCCAAGGGGTCTCCTGGTCTTTGCAGACTGTCTTTGTGCACTCCTTCCAAATCAGTGAAGCTTGCTCAGAGCCCAGGGATCAGCATGAGGTGAAAGTCTAGGTCCTCTCAGAACTTTGTGAGCACACGTTGTCCCTGAGCATGTAAATTCCCCTGCAGACACAGCTGCTTTTGAATATCCCAATTTCTCAGAGTCTCACTCCAGCTTCCAGTCTGGGCCTCAGGTGGTCTATTGTATGTCTCTACTCATAATCTTTCACCCCAGGCATCGGTGAGTCTGCAGTCATCTTGCAGCTTTCATGAACATTGTCCCTCTGTGTTCCCACCTGTGTGTGTTCTGTGCTATGTGACACAGACTAGTGAGTCAGTCCTTCAGGTATCTCCCAGACAGTATAGAAGAGATGTGCATAACAATTTGCAAGTAATATCTGCTCTGATTCTTTCAGCACCAGGGAAGGAACTGGAAACGAGGCTGGTTGCTGCTGCTTCAAGACTGATACAGCCACCACACTGGGAAGAAGGTGGGACCAGGGTAAGTAAAAACACAACAGAAATTTTCACTTTGAAGATGGCATTTTCTTGATCGGGCATTCACTCGGTTGCTGTAAACCTTTGACTGTTTTCCAGTACTCAGTCAAAAGTGGTTCAAAAAATTTCTTTTTATTTTTTAATGTTCTGTGGAGAAAGGAAAGCTTAGAGCTTCCTAGTCTGCCAGTTTTCTGATGTCTGTCCTTCAGCAAACTCTGTAATCCTGTGTTAGCATGTCGCCATATCTATTTTGGCTGAAAGCCTCCTCAGACCATTGTGGCGTGCGGCAGAGTAAACACAAACCCCCTGGGTGGGCTGCTGTGTGCACGGCAGTGACCCGCGTGGACACGCCAGTGTGGCCGCCACCCAGACGCCATTTTGGTGTTTCTGTGGAGAAGCTGAAGGACGGCAATTGTAAACGGGCCCAGAATCCTTCTGGAGAAAGCCTGCTGTGCAGCCACACTCCTCCTTTCCTTGAAACTTTACCCAAAACCATTTTGAATTTTCCACAGCTAGTTTACCAGTCTGGTGGATTACTATTTTTTACCCGTTTGTGTGTGTGTGCTTGTGCACACATGTAGGCTAGGGAGGGGGACGGGGGGTGAATAACTCTTCTTCTTTGCCTAAAATGGCAGAGAAATGCCCACCTCGCCCCCACCCCAACCCACCCCTTTCTACCTCCCACACTAAGAATCTCTAGACCTGACCTCATTGTTCCTCCTGAGGAGCTCACGGTTTGGTGGGCTCCTTCCAGAACCCTCACAGCCTCCCGCGGAGCAGGTCTTCCCACCCAGCCCCGCTCTCCTGCCGGCCTTGGCTCCCGTGTTCCCTTCCTGGGATCCGCCGTCCAGTCAGCAGCAGGGCTGCAGAGACGACAGAGCTTGGTGTCTTTCCGGGTCAACGAAGCTTCCACTGTGACCAGGGACAGTGCCCAGGGCCCTCCTTTTCAAACATGAAATGTAGAGAATCCCGAGAGAGATGCAGCGAAGGAGGGAAAGTCGGCCGGATGGGCTCCGCCCTTCCAGTCATCTGTCCCTTCGGCGCCTGTACACAACGTGGGACCTGTTGACAATGAGCGTCAGATGTAAGAGCTGACGGAAGAACACCCAGACAGGGAGGGGGTGAAAGGAGGAGACTCTTGACAGGGACCTCCTCTTACCACCCCAGCCTGGCCTTGTGAGACAGGGAGCCCGAGGGCTGTTGGGGTCACATTTAGTGTTGCGGCCTGAAAACCAAAGGAGACACAGAGGTGTGCGAACCATTAGCACCAGGACGAAGACAGCTGAGCCAGGCACAGAGGGCAGCTCTGCATTGGGGCCACCACCTTCTGGCTGAAGCTGAGGCCCGGCCGCCAGGGCGGCTGCTTGCCCGACCCGTCTGCGCCTTCCAGCCCCAGCCCCACAGGGATCCGGGAAGGGAAGGAACCTCCCCAAGGTGTCCAGGACTGGACACTGGACGGTCGGATGGAGGAGGGGAGAAAGGGATGGAGAGAGGAAGGGGAGAGAGAAGGGAGGGAGGGACGGAGGGGCTGGGGCAGGGACAGAGGAAGGGAGAAGAAGAAATTGTCTCAGCCCTGGCAGGAAGGCCACGCTCACCTTAGGATGAGTGGGGCTAGGGGTGAAGGTGACCATCTAGTGTTGGTTGGCCTCAGCAGGTGAGGGGGTGGCAGGGTTCCCTCCTTTTCCTTCTCTCCCTCCCTCCCTTTGGTCTCCCTTTGATGCTTGGGGCTGAGCACAGGAAGAGAGCGGAGCTCTTGGAAACAGGAAAGCTGAAGATAAACCCCAAAGCTTCCTTTGTCTCCCCTTAATCTGCTTTAGGCTCCCGCTGGCTCCTCCTAATCCAGTGAGTCCTTGCATGAAAGGCGCTTCGGGGTGTTAAACTGCTATTTACCGGCAAGTGGCAGGTGGCAGGTGGGGCAAAGGGCAGGAGGAGCCCGTCTGTGGGAACAAGAGCTAGGAAGCCTTCCTTCCTCCCTGCCCCCTGGCGAGGGCCCCTGACACCCTGTCGTTAGTGTCTCGGCCGGCCGGTGCTTTCCAGACTGCTGCCACAAACCGCTGGGGGACTGGGAAATCAGTTTAGTGGATTTCAGCCAGCATTGCTGAGCTGTGGGGGTTGGTGCCCCGTGGGAGGGTAGAATAGAAAGCAACAGGAGGCTTTGCTCTTGGCCGTGTGACAGAGAAGGCAGCGGAGAGGTGGGAGGTGGGAGGGCAGCCTGTAGGACTCAGTGTCCCAGCATCTGCTGCTGCTGTGCCTGCAGCCGGGACCCCTCCCCGCAGGGACAGGGACAGGGACAAGGGGACGAGCAGATGAGGGAACCGAAGGCCCCTGTGGCGGCGCCGTCCCACACATATTCTGACGGGGTCCAGGAGGGAGAAGGACAACAGAAAGGCGGTGCTGGGGGGAACTTTAGTCCCCGCTAGCGTTGACCCTCAGAAGGGAGTTTCGCAGCAGCTCAGCCCAAATGAGCTTTGTAGAGGACCTTTCTATTTCGAGTTTTAAAGATTCCGTCTTACTGTTTTGCCTTCCATCTTTTATGTGTACGTTAGGCAAAGAGTAACACAGTGAGCGTTTAGGATTCATATTAACGCCTTCATTTGATTGTTAAAGCTTTTTCCCCACATTTTTTTGGGTTCCGCTTAAACAGTACCACTAGCAAACCCAAGTGGATCAGAAAGTGGGGTGCTTGTGGGAAAAACAAACAGAACGCTGAGGCCCAGGCTGAGCTGCGGCGGCGCTGCGGGAGGGGGCGGCTCGGTCCCCGCGCTCAGAGCTAAAGGGACCTCCCAGCGCTTCGCGGGCCGGGCGGGCAGCTCCCAGCGTTGCTGCTGCCTCTGGGGTTACGGGTCATTGTCCAAGGTCCACACTGTCCCTCACACCGTGCACGACTCTCGGCATCTCGTGGGGAAAGAGGGCTTTAGCTCCAAGATGGACTTTGGAGTTTAAAAGTAAGAGCAGCGCGAGGTCCCCCAGGGCCACCGCGGAGGCTGCGCAGAACCGGCTCTTTCTGCGCAAGTGAGCAGCGTCCCGGCCGCCCCTGCTTCAGGTGACAGCAGCCTCTTCCTCTGCGGCTGGCCGGGGTGGAGGGGGATTACTTGGGACTAGCGTAGCGACATCAAAGGAGAAATGTTTACAGATGTTTGTCTTACGGGGAAGCGGAAACCATTCTTTTCGGATGGGGGAGGCGGCGCCCGCTGAGACTGCTGGGTTTTGGCCGCGGCCAGGAGACAGCCAGTCGCTGAGCAGTTACCTGCCTGTCACCACTCACAGCGGTCGGAAGTTATTACAAACCTCCATGCGGTTTGTTTGCCCAGGGTCCCAGGGCACCAGCCGGGGAAGGTAAGGCAGGACTGCGGCAGCGAGCTGTCACCCGCGGCCCGCCCAGCAGGGTTTGTAGCAGTTGCTTCCCCGTCAGGTGCGGGTGTCCCCTGCCTGCACCTGACATCCAGGGACGCAAGTGAGTCCAGCCTGGATGTTTCTGGGCCGTGTGGCGATGCCTTAGTGTGCTCACATCCACGCTGGCGGCTGCTCCTAGCCCCGGGCCTGTGTCCTGCGACCTTCCTGGGCCTTCACCCCACACGCCACGAAGGAGAGAAAGGCCCAAAGACGCGAGGCCCTGCACGGGCAGGGCCGGGGTGGAGCCGGCCACAGGCGGGAGGGAAGGACCCTGGCCTCCCTCGCAGCACGTGCCGTGTGGGGACCGGGAGCTCCTGGGCTGCCCCTGCCGACTCCACAGCCTCCCGGGCCTCTCAGAGCGGCAGCTTTTCCTCCAGGCCCGGGGGGCTCCCTGGAGGGGGTGGTGCCGCCGCCCTTTCTGGCAACCCTGGGTCTGGACGGCGGGCTCGGTGGAGCCAAGTGTCCCGGGCCACGGCTCCTCCACCAGAGCAGGTTCTGGGGACAGGATCGGGACAGCAGACCCTGGGAGGTCAAAGGAGGAGCAGAGAGGCCCGCAGCCCTGGCATGGGGCCAGGGCAGGCGAGGGGTGGGAAGGTGGGCTCAAGGCTGAGCCGGGGCACGCTGCCAGGAAGAGTCAGGGGACGCGACGGCAGCGGGAGAAGCCGAGGGCTGGAATCTCCTGCCCTGGGGACCGGTGGGCTGCTGCCGCCGGGGCCATCAGAGCGGCAGGAGCAGCGCGGGCAGGACCGGACAGGACGCCCTTCTCCTCCCCGGGGGGCTGGGCGGCGGCAGGAGGGCGGCGGGCTCGCTGGCCGGCCGGGCGGGCCCTGGTCACACTGCTGTCGGCCAGGCTCCCGCCTTGCGCTGCGGGTGCCGTCGGCACGCACTGAGGGGCCCTGTGTTCCAGACGCTTCTAGCGACATCGCCTGCACCAGCTCATGCCCTTCGCACGGCAGCAGTGGAGCAGCACCTGGTTCTGTTTTCACTTGAGAGGTGGGTGAGGAGACGGAGACCTGGAGAAGGCGGGTGACTTGCCCCGGGCCACAGAGAGTCGGAGGAGCCCACGCTCCCTGACCGCTGAGTCTGCGGTGACCAGATCCCGCAGGTACGGTGACAAGACCAGACCACGCTAGAGTTGTCAGGGGCCCAAACTGACCAAAAAGGTGAATCAAAAGACAGACGGGCGGGACTCAGCGGCTCACATCTGTACTCCCAGCTACTCGGGAGGCTGTGGCAGGAGGATCGCTTGAGCAAAGGAGTGTGAGGCTGCTGTGAGCTATGATGGCACCACAGCACCTTAGCCTGGGTGACAGAGTGAGACCCTGTCTCAAAAAAAAAAAAAAAAGTTAAAAATAAGGTCCGTGGGCTCCTGTAGAAGGAGGAATGAATTCTGAAGAGGAGAACCAGAGGAGGAAGGCTCCCCCCAGAATGTGGGTTAGTCTTCAGCAAGGCCCCATCTGTCACCACGCATCGCTCGAGCGAACCCTCGGGAACCACTAGCTCCTCAGACACTTCTCGTCCTGGGTCACCTCCTGGAGACCCTATCAGGAGCCCCGAAAATAGAAAGGTGGCCAGCTCAAACAAAGGATGACAACTTCCGGAGAGCAAAAGTTTATTTCTTTCGGCTTCATTCAGTGCTTATAAGGAGAAGAGGTTAGTTTCTGAGAGTCCCACAAATCACTCACTCACTACCACCTCAAAAGATTGATTTTATTTTTAAAAATATGTTCTCTTCACAGAATGTACAAGACGAAAGGCAGCAGCCAACCTGCCGCAGAGAGACCTCACACAACGCAGAGGTTGGGCCCCGCCTCCTCCTGCGAGGCCAAGGCTGTCTCGGTCTGGTAAACACGGGCAGTCGCAGGGCATGGCATCTGCAGGGCAGAGACCCTGAGCCAGTGTCAGTCTTAGGTTATTACAGCTGTCCAGGGGTTTACAGTTAAGAAACATTTTTTTTTTTTTAGGAATATAAAAATATTTATTGACCGCTGTTCACCAGTATTTACAATAAACAGTATACAGTTGGATACCATTCTGATTACTACAAGGCTGTTCTTCCTGGCTTCTGCAGAACCAGCAACCCAAATACTGAAAAGATTGAGCCTACATGTAAGAAATGAATTGGGGTAAGAAAAAACATGCAGGTCAATAGTTTAGATTACAAAAAGTTTGTTCACTCATTTATGTCAGCAGGTCTGAAACTGCCAACGTTTCTAACCATCTGAATAAGTTTCCATGGGCCAAACCTCAGCTATTCCATTAATCATGAACTTTTAGTCAATGCAGCACAGGGATTTCAAGTTTTTGTAAAAGAATTGCTCACTAGGGGAATCTTTAATGTTCATTTAACTAAGTCTTGTTTACTGTATTAGAACACACCAGAATTTGTCTAGTTTCCTCATCTGGGTGGGGAGATTTTTGGTAGCGATAAAGATTTCCTTTTAGGAATTTTGCAAACACAATGTTGCATTTATATGAATATACATGTAGATACGGATTCTAATATGGCTGCCTTTAAATTATCCAATTAATTATGAACCAACTATTTAGTTTGAAATGTTACAGCTTCAGGAAAATTTTCAATTCTTAGGTTGCTCAGAATGATAGCATCACAGACACATGGGCTTACCCATGATTTTTGTTTCGGTGAATGTTTAAAAATAAAGAGAATCATTTACATATGCATTTTACGTATACACACACAAAAACAAATTTAAAAAACCCAGAATGGTCCTTAGGCATGAGTTAAACACAAGTTCTGACTGAAAAATGGCTATGGAAATTTCCCCTAGCATTTAGAAAAGCTGTTCTCTAGTGCAGAGGAAATAATATACCATGGTATCATATGTTCTTTTCTGATAAAGGAAGCAACTACCGAAAGCTTTTGTTTGTTCAAAGTAACCAGTGCTATTGATGCACCCCCCAACAATTCTCTCAATACTACTTTCAAAACAAATGTATCAAACTTGATTTATTAGATGTAGTTATTTCTTCACATTAGTAAATCAAAAACCAAGCCCCAGATTGTGTGTGTATATATAAATATATATAAAAAACAATGCACACAATTATTGAGCTTCATCTTCTGGACAAGAATGCCAAGTTAGTCTCTCTTCATAAAAAGCAATTACAATTTGAGGACACTTCATATTTGCTTCTTTTGCCAGCACCAAATCTGCCTCATCTGAATCTTTCCATTTCATAAGAAACATTAATTCCCCACTGCTATCCGTGGCACCAATTATTCTTTCAGGATCAAGACCTCTGGCAAAGCCTCTTGGTTTGTCAGCACCATCTCTTTTTTTCTTTGATTTGCTATCGTCAGATTCACTGTCAGATAAAGATTTTCTTTTTGTACCATCTTTTTCTTTACCAGCTCTTTGAGAATTAAGAAATGCTTCAGGGAGACTCGCCGTGACACGGGCCTAAGCCACCGCGACTCGGGCGTCTGGACAGCTCGGACCCTCGGGCCAGGCAGGTGCCGCCCCTCAGAGGGTGGGCCAGGGCCAAGGCGCCCACCCGCGCGGCCCCCCACCGTGGGCCGGAGCCGAGTCGCCGCCCCGCCTGCTGGGGGACGGCGGGCCGGAGCTGCGGGAGCCGGGGGACCCCACGCTGGCTGCGTGCAGGAGAGGAGGGAGGAGAAACTTTGCCCTTTATTGTTTTTAGCCGTTAAGTGCAAGGAACTCTGTGTTGGAAGGAAAAATGTCCTTCTTCAATTTCCGTAAGATCTTCAAGTTGGGGAGCGAGAAGAAGAAGAGGCAGTACGAACATGTGAAGAGGGACCTGCACCCCGAGGAGTTTAGGGAGATTATAGGAGAACTGGATGACGGAGCCTTTGGGAAAGTGTACAAGGCACAGAATAATGAGACCAGCGTTTTAGCTGCTGCAAAGGTGATTGACACCAAATCTGAAGAACTTGAAGACTACATGGTTGAAATTGATATATTAGCATCTTGTGATCACCCAAATATAGTCAAGCTTCTAGATGCCTTCTATTATGAGAATAATCTTTGGATCCTTATTGAATTTTGTGCAGGTGGAGAAGTAGATGCTGTGATGCTTGAACTTGAGAGACCATTAACTGAGTCCCAAATACAAGTAGTTTGCAAACAGACTTTAGAGGCATTGAACTACTTACATGATAATAAAATCATCCACAGAGATCTAAAGGCTGGCAACATTCTTTTTACTTTAGATGGAGATATTAAATTGGCAGATTTTGGAGTATCAGCTAAAAACACGAGGACAATTCAAAGAAGAGATTCCTTTATTGGCACACCATATTGGATGGCTCCTGAAGTAGTCATGTGTGAAACATCTAAGGACAGACCCTATGACTACAAAGCTGATGTTTGGTCCCTGGGTATTACTTTAATAGAAATGGCTGAGATAGAACCACCTCATGATGAATTAAATCCAATGGGAGTGCTGCTAAAAATAGCAAAATCTGAGCCCCCTACTGAGCACAGCCATCAAAATGGTTTTCAAATTTTAAGGACTTTCTAAAGAAATGCTTGGAAAAGAATGTGGATGCTAGGTGGAATACATCTCAGCTACTGAAGCATCCCTTTGTTACTGTTGGTTCCAATAAACCAATCTGAGAATTGATTGCAGAGGCAAAGGCTGAAGTAACAGAAGTTGAAGATGGTAAAGAGGAAGATGATGATGAGGAAGCAGAAAATTCTCTGCCAATACCTTCAGATAAGCATGCCTCCTCTGATCTTAGTATTGCCACCTCTGAAGAAGACAAACTTTCACAAAATGCGTGTATTTTGGAATCTGTCTCAGAAAAGACAGAATGTAATACTTCTGAAGATAAATTCAACAACAAATTTCTTATTGAAAAATCTACCACTGGTGAACCTGAAAAGGCTATGGATAGAATTAATGAACTTGTTGATGATGCTCATTTAGAAGCTATGGCTGAACTCCATAATAGAACAACAGTAATCAAAGAGAATGGGAGAGAGAAGAGACCTGAGTCTGAAAATCTACCTGATACAAGAAACCAAGAAACTGTGAACACTAATTCAGTCAGTGAAGGAAAAGAGAATAATGCAGTGATAACTTTAGAAACAAACATTGAAGATAATCTAAAATCTGAGGAAGAAAGGGATCAGGAAGAGAAACAGACATTTGAAAATAGGCTTATAAAATCTGAAGAAATTAAAGATACTGTTATTCAAACAATAGATTCAGTTACTCAAGAGACTGCAGAAAAAGAGGAAGATATTCAAGCAATTGATAGTGAAGTTGGCCTTAAAAAGGAAGACAGCCAAGAGAAATTAGGAAAAGATGACAAAACTCAAAAAGATGTCATCAACGATACAAGTAATGTGGTAGAAATAAACGAGGGAGTAGATGTTCAGAAGGTTGTTGAAAACAGTGCTGAGGATACTCAGAGTAATGATGGGGAAGAAGTGATTGAAGTAGACCAGAAATTAATAAGGAAGCCTGAGGAGGATCTTGAGGCTGGTGGTACTAAGGAAGTTTCTATTAAAGAAATAGTTGAAACTAATGAGATAGATCAAAAATCTGTAGAAGGTAAAAATAAGGAACAATTAATAAACAGTTCCGAGAACATATTGGAGACCAGTGAAGAACTAGGGACAAATGAGGTTGAAGAAATTACTGAATGAAGTAGCACAGAAAAAACAGGTTGGAAATGTAGTGATTGATGCTGACCAAAAGACTTTAGGAGGTGAAACTCAGGATGTTCATAAAGCCACTACTCAGATAGATACAGAGGAAAAAGAAATGCCATGTGAAGTGCCAATTAAAACAGAACCTCAGGTTACTGCAGTTTCACAGCCCAGTAAACCTCAGCCTGTTCTAATACCCAGTATTAATATCAACTCTAGAGATGCAGAAAATAAAGGAGAAATCAGTGCTTTGTCAAAAAATGAAACCATGCTGCTTCCAGAATCTGAGAATCAAAAGGAACATGATGCTGATTCAGGCACTGGTTCTACTGCTGATAACAGCAGCATTGACTTGAATTTATCCGTCTCTAGCTTCCTCAGTAAAACTAAAGACAGTGGATCAATATCTTTACAAGAAACAAGAAGACAAAAGAAAACATTGAAGAAAACATGCAAATTTATGGTTGATGGTGTAGAAGTGAGTGTAACAACGTCAAAGACAGTTACAGATAGTGATTCCAAAAGTGAAGAATTGAGGTTTCTTAGATGTCAGGAACTTCGGGAATTAAGATTTCTTCAAAAAGAAGAGCAACGAGCCCAACAACAGCTTAATAGTAAACTGTAGCAACAACGAGAACAAATTTTCCGGCGCTTTGAGCAGGAAATGATGAGTAAAAAGCGGCATATGACCGGGAAATCGAGAAACTAGAAAACCAGCAGAAACAGACTATTGAACATCTGGAACAAGAACACACAAATCGCTTGCAGGATGAAGCCAAACGCATCAAAGGAGAGCAAGAGAAAGAGCTGTCCAAATTTCAGAACATACTAAAGAACCGAAAGAAGGAGGTTATAAATGAAGTGGAGAAGGCACCCAAAGAGCTGAGAAAAGAGCTCATGGAATGCAGGAAAGAGGAACTTGCAGAAAGCCAGCATGCTCAAGAACAAGAGTTTGTTCAGAAGCAACAATAAGAATTAGATGGCTCTCTGAAAAAGATCATCCAACAACAGAAGGCAGAGTTGGCCAATATTGAGAGCAAGTGCCTGAATAACAAGCAACAGCTCATGAGAGCTCGAGAAGCTGCAATTTGGGAGCTTGAAGAACGACACTTACAAGAAAAACACCAACTGCTCAAACAGCAACTTAAAGATCAATATTTCATACAAAGACATCAGCTACTTAAGCGCCATGAGAAGGAAACAGAACAAATGGAGCATTACAGTCAATGACTTATTTGAGGAACTGAAAAACAGGCAGACTCAAGAAAGAACAATATTACCCAAGATTCAACACAGTGAAGCTAAGACTCGAATGGCCATGTTTAAGAAAAGTTTGAGAATTAACTCAACAGCTACGCCAGATCAGGACTGTGACAAAATTAAACAGTTTGCTGCACAAGAAGAAAAGAGGCAGAAAAATGAGAGAATGGCTCAGCATCAGAAACATGAAAATCAAATGCGGGATCTTCAGTTGCAGTGTGAAGCCAATGTCTGAGAACTGCCTCAGCTGCAGAATGAAAAATGCCACCTGTTGGTTGAGCATGAGACACAGAAACTAAAGGAGTTAGATGAGGAACACAGCCAAAAATTAAAGAAGTGGAGAGAGAAATTGAGACCTAGGAAAAAGACACTGGAAGAAGAGTTTGCCAGGAAACTCCAGGAACAGGAAGTGTTCTTTAAAAGGACTGGGGAGTCTGAATGCCTTAACCCATCAACACAGAGCCGTATTTCTAAATTCTATCCTATTTCTAGCTTGCATTCCACTGGATCATAACATGGGAAGCATTCTGTGCTTGAGTTGGCTTTTTAAATATGTCATTCTATTCTCTTCATCTTCTGCCACTGTCTATATCAAATAGCTCATGAAGACAATCACCTGCCTCACCTTCTAGGTGTTTTTTTGTTTTTAGTTTTGGGCTTTTTTTTTTTAAAGCAAAGATGAAGGGAAAACAAACTAAGACAAATGCTGGGCCATGCTGGCAAAGTAGCATCTTGCAGTAATTCCTTAAGGTGATTTTGTATATTAATCTTAAAAATTGTATTCTTTAGACACTGTTACCTGAAAAATTATTAAGAGAAATAATGTTTAAAGTTATTAAAAAAAACTGTTATGTCACTAAGTATTAATAAATGTCTTTTTACCTGTCCTAACTTCTCAGTGATGCCTAAATTCTATAGCTGAAGTTCTGCTGTAGAGGATTGAAATGATTTTCTTTTGGTGAATCAGCTCTCATAAAAAAGCTATGAGTTGCTCAAAATGTTCTATTGATTCAGTGAATAAATATATTTTATCTTTAAATAGGAACAAACTCTTTTAAAAGAGAGAAATTATTTCAGTAATTTATTGAAAGTAACCTATTTAGGCATGAGCTAATAATTGAGGGTGCTAGTTTTATTAAGATAGTGCCTAAAACACTAAATTTTAATCAAGTCTAAGATAGGATTTTCTTTTTGATCAACAGAGACATAACATCCTTAGCATTAAACATTATTGTGTTAAAAATCTTGCTCCTGTTACCATTTGATGGAAATTTTCATCCTAAAATATATGTTGTACAGAATTTGGAAGACAAAAAAAAAAAAATAAAAGTAGCTTTTAGATGTGCAAACTGGAAATGTAAAACACCAAACTAAAAGTAAGATAGATTTAGCCATCTCAGTTTATTTTCTAAAATAATACATGAGTTAAATGACTTCCCTCCATCTTAGTGAATTCTGTTCGTTCAAAACTCTATGAGAAGCTTGCAGGCTCTAAGTTATATTTATAAATATATTTTCTGAAATTAATTTTAAAAAGCATTTGTTCAGAATACTTTTTTTAAAGGATTTAAATATTTAGGCAAATGTCAGGAATGACTTTTCATTGTTTTGAAATGAGGCAACTTACATTTTGGTGTTATTTTGTTTCATATTTAAATTATTTACTTTGAATGGGAAAAGCCTGAAACCTTTATCATGTGGTTGCTGATATGTGTAATTATTAATGAAATGTTCATTCTCAGTCCCTTTTGAGGCTTAGAATTTCAACCATGTGTCAGGTCAAACAGTATTATGAACTGGACTTTGGTGTGTGAGACAGCACACTTGTAAATGATGCTTGTTGCCTGCCATTTACAACCTATTCTCTCTTAAGAGTGCTAGGTACTAAATTGTAGAAGTTTGTTTTTAGTTGTATTACTTTTGAGGCTGGTAAAAAATTTAAATGCAACTTTGTGGGAACACTGACTTATACTAAGAAAATGTAAATGTCTGTAGCACTTTCTTGCAGTTAATTTGAAAACTTTAGATGCTGAACCTTATTTTGTCAGTGGTTTAGATGATTTAAAAATGTATGTGTGATTTTAATTTTGTAATTGTTTTGACAAGCATAATTTACTTGGACAACTTTGTAGGTAGCCTTAACTTCTGGCCAAGTTTGTTTTTTATATAAATATATATACATATATCATCACTTATCACATGTATGTGTTACTATATACAAAACTCTTTGAATGCTTTATTCTCAAATGCTGGGTTGAAAAATGTTTTTAAAGCCTCTTGAAATATATACCTTTATAAAGTAATATTCAGGATGATGGAAATTATTTATATTGTTATGATAAAAATGACAGTGTATTTAATGATTTATTTGAAGAGGGAGTGGGAGGAAGGTTCTCACAACCACTTTCTCCTTTGAAATTTTCAGTTTATTAACTTCTTAAAAATGAATACTTTAGGCAGTAGGTATTTTTTCAGTATCATTGAAATGATACCCTGAGTGGTAAAGTTTGTGGCACCTAATTAATTTGGTCTGAATATTTGATGCTTTCCCTTTCAGTTTGACATTCAGAGTATTGACTCAAGGAGAGAGGCTCAGAGTGGCATGGTTGATGCTCTGGGCAAAGTTATTAGCGACTCGCATCTCCCGTAAAACTGCCTTTTGGATTCAGTGTGTGTGCTTGAGTTCTCTTTCAAACATGACCATATTCATATGGGTGCAAGACTATACAATGATACCTATATAGAGGTGAAGCATTCATTTTCATACTTAAAGTTACATAAATCTTTTCAAAAAGTGTTTTGTTATAGAATATAGTGTTTGTACCCATACTGGCCCACCTCTTCTTAGGCCCTATATTCAAATAGATAATAGTGATCATTCTTTCTTGCATGAAGTGTAGGTAGGGAGTGGATGAGGGGCACAGACTTTGAAATCTAAGAGTACAGTCAAATTTCTTCCTGATTTGGTTGATTTGTTGCTGTGGCAGAATGTGCCATGAAATGCATAAAAGAACTTCTCCATATGTGCACCCTAATCAGTCCCCTCTCCTCCTTTTCCTGAGTGCTGTGAGCACACCAGAGCTCCACACTTCTGTAGGTCCAGCTCCTAGAGCTTGGGGCACCAGGCTGCCTTTCCTAGTCCTGCCAACTATAAGGTATGAATTGCTGAATTAGCTGCTATTTTATGTGGAGTCACATTAAGCTTTTTCTTACCCTTCTCTATGGGGAAGCTATAGGGTGGGTAAGGAGGAAGTTTAGAGTGCTTTTACTTTCCTGAAAATGTTAGAACTTTCCTGTTACAGGACACAGCAAATTGTAATTAAATATAAACCAGAACCAGAGCTACCTCTAAGTAGTATTTCCTCAAGCACAAAGCTCTCAGGCCTATGGGACCCACTTTAATAGAGAGCCTCTGATGTCTTGAGCACCAGTGAGTTTCAGAAGTGACTATTTTTCGTACTCTTCTAGTTTCTTCGTATACACACTTTTTCCCATTCCACACTGTGCTTAAATGACAGACTTCTGAGAAGCCAAATTCTGTCAAAGTATTAGCTAGAGATGTTGATTAAAGGCAAACCTAGACTGAAGTGGAAGAAGAGTATTCCAGTTCTAACAGTCTTTTGATTAAATAAATAAATTCTTTTCTGGGAAATGACTTTTTTATAGGAAATGGGATGATATTTTAAATGCTTTTCTTAAGTTGAAGGCACAACAGTTAATGCCTCTATTGTTGCTATTCTGTGGCTGATGTGCTTTTGATAAAGCTTCAAAATTTCTGCTATTAAGCCTAGGATAGAGTGTTTTACCAGTTTTAAATGTTGGCTGCAGCTTTTTGTTGATCCTTCTCTGATTTGCAGTGTAATGAGTTCATAAGCTAAATTTTCAGAAAGAATTTTGTTTCAAATTATGCCTCTTGTCTATCTGAGAGCAACATGTCTTTTCAATCATGAGATTGACACACAAAAAATAAAGTTATTTCTTAATCTAAAAAAAAAAAAAGAAATGCTTCAATTAACTCTGGACAATCCAAATTTTCTTCAGGTTCCCAAGTGTTGTCAGCATCTGTAAATCCCTTCCACTTCAGGAAATACTCCACTTTCCCATTTACTACACGTTGATCCAATACTTTTTCCACCACAAATTCTTCAGGCTCTGCCTCTTCAACCTTTTTACTCTTCCCATTCTGTTTCTTTCCCATTTTTGGCAATACAGTTTTATTGGAGGCCATTTTTTTTTTTTTTTTTTTTTTTTGAGACAGAGTCTCGCTCTGTTGCCCGGGCTAGAGTGAGTGCCGTGGCGTCAGCCTCGCTCACAGCAACCTCAGACTCCTGGGCTTAAGCGATCCTCCTGCCTCAGCCTCCCGAGTAGCTGGGACTACAGGCATGGCCACCATGCCCGGCTAATTTTTTCTATATATATTTTTAGTTGGCCAGATAATTTCTTTCTATTTTTAGTAGAGACGGGGTCTCGCTCTTGCTCAGGCTGGTCTCGAACTCCTGACCTTGAGCGATCCTCCCGCCTCGGCCTCCCAGAGTGCCGGGATTACAGGCGTGAGCCCCCGCGCCCGGCCTGGAGCCGTTTGTTACTCAGACTTGAAGAGCTATTATTCACCGCCTCCGAGCTGCTCCGGGTCGCGGTCTACGGCGACTCTCAGAAACATCTTTGTATAGACGAGCTCAGCTGGGTGGGGACGCGCTGGTCCCCTCATTCTGCAGGCGAGGTGAGTGGCTGGCCGAGGCTCCAGTGACTCGTCAACCCTCCCTGGGAGCAGGCCCGACCGCGTGGTTCCTGGGTTCGTGTCCATCACCGACTTTTCCGCTCAAGCGCTGGCGTCTCAGACAAGGCGAAGCCACCGGGGACGGGGGTAGGGAGACCGGCTGTGAAAGCGTCTCCACCCGGCTGACTTGTGTGTCGGCAGTCTGCAGGGACACACGGTTTGGACAGCCGTGTGACAGCCTTCGCACCAAAGGGGTCCAGCCTTCACTGAGTGTGTCTTGCGCACGTTCTCATTCACCCCTGAGAAAACCCGTTAAATATGTTCTAAATCCCCATCTACAGACGTGGAAATGGCAGCTTTGCGACTTCAGTAACCTGCCCAAGGTCACACCAGTGGGACGCTGTGGAGTCCCAGTTTAAGCCCGTTGTCTGGTGTGGGGTCTGTGTCCCTCCCACTGCCTCCCTCGAGTCCCCTCTCCTCCTGCCGTGTGTGCCTGCTGTCTGCAGGGCCACATGCTGCTTATCTGGAACCAGGAGAAGAGCTGTTGTCTTCCCAGGGACCTGACAGTGGATGACGTCCCCCAGGACAAGGAAGTCCAGGTAGACAAGGGAGCGACATGGGTGGGAATAGAGGCAGTGGCCCCTGGCCCCTGGCACTGAGGAGACTGGAGGAGCTGTGTCCGCAGGAGGCTGCTGGCCTCCTGCTGCAGGGCTGCCCCGCGCTGGTGCCTTCTGGGCCTGGCGATGGTCTAAACCTGCCACGGCCACTCGGGAGGGAGGCTGAGGCTGGAGGATCGCTTGCACCCAGGAGCTTGAGTCCAGCCTGGGCAATGTAGCGAGACCCCGTCTCTATGTACATCATGATCTTCCTGTCCCTGGTTGCAAACTCCTGGCAGGCGAGTGCTGCTCCTCTTTCTTTCTGAGCTCATTTCCGAACCCACCTCTGCTCTCTCCGAATGAGAAAGAGGAGGACGCTTCTCCGTACCGACGTGCCCACACTGGAGCACACTTATCGACCCCCGGGGCCGCCCCTCGGTTGAGGGTGGAGGGAGAAGCTCCCCCGGAGACACAGGGGACTGTGCTCCAGACAGGCTTCCCTGCTCAGGAGACTGTTGACAGTGTTGACGACAGCACTGTTCCTGCCAGCCAGGACACACTTCCTGCCTCCCTCTGCTCGCCGTGTATTATGCACCTCCTGTATACCAGGGCCTGTTACAGGCCTTGAAGATACAAAGACAAATTTTAAAATGCTTCTGCCTGAAAGAGCCATGGCTTCTAGTAGATTCCCTGTCATAGGCCTTAGCTACGGCTGTGTTGCATGGAGTAAAATGCGTTTTTCATAATCTGTGTTTTCTCAGGCCACAGCAAAGGAGGCTAAAAATAGGGCTACTCTGACAGCAGCGAAGAACATTTTCCTGGTCCTCATCTCCACCTGCTGTTGTTAGAACTCCAACCCCTGGGCGTCCTCCAGGAGGATCTCCTGTGGACTGTGGATGAACACCATTCTTTCTTTCTTTCTTTCTTTCTTTCTTTTTTTGAGGTCACAAAAAGAATTTTAATAGTAGCTAATAAGGACAATTACCTCTTAGTACTCATCAAAAACATGGCTTTCCCGCTCAGATTACAACCAGACAGAATTAACGTCTCACTGCGTCAGTTGTTCCTGCATGTTAATTATCAATACAGAGGAAAGTGAAACAGGGTACAATATATAAAAAATAACATATATGTGTACACGTATATACACAAAAACATATACACATATGTATACATAGTTCACATTTCCCAGTCAAGTGTTCAGAAAAACTAAAATAAAACAAACGCAAATATAACTTATTTGGTCTTGGAGAGGTATACATTCTACACATACATGCATGCATATATATATATACATATATATATGTATATACCTTCATATATATATATATATGTAATGCCTACACGCATGTTAGCACACTGGTATACACACGCAAGCATGTCTACTCGCTTGTCTATCACATGCTACACCAGCTCGATTTTTCAGATGGTCATTCAAGTTTCACCTTTGTTCTGGGCTGTCTCTACTTTGTTTTCTGTCAACTGCCAAGCCGTGTTCTATCAACACTTTACGCAGTGGGCCACGCCAACAGGAAGGCCGGGATCAATATGCAGGCTGCAGTCTGGGTGCTGTCGCCTGCCCAGCAGCGTGGCCCGGCGTGGGCAGAGAGTGCAGGACACGTCCTCCCTCATCCGTAGGAGGGCAGCCCAAACAGCTCGGGCCGGAAGTCCTGCAGGGAATCCAGCACCGGCGTGGCCTTTGCCGTCAGATCGCGGCTCAGGGGTCCATCTGGAGCCGTGACCGCCTGCATCCCGGCTGCCAGGGCCGCCTGCAGCCCGTTGGGAGCATCTTCAAAGACAAGGCCCTGCTCCACGGGAGGAGGCGGGGACAACCTCTTGGCACAAGCCAGGAATATGTTGGACTCCGGCTTCCCGCTCTTCACTCCCAGGTAGTCTCCCAAAACGAGGTGACGAAACAAACCAAAGAATTCCTTGTTCCTGCTTGTCTTCATCTCGAGTGACGCAGACCCGGAGCTGGCGGCGGCGGCAGAGGGTATGTTGTGTTTCCGCAGGTGGCGGACGAGTTTTCAGCCCCTGGCATGAGCGCGGCCGTGGGGACAGCTCCTTTAACGTCGCTTGGCTTTCGTCCTGCGGCTCCTCCTTGGACGCGGGGGGTCAAGACGTCTGTGACGATCTGCGCGGCCTCCGGCGCCTTCTTACCCTGACCAGGGACTGCACGTCCCAGGTGTGATTCCTCCCAGAGCGGCCACATGTTTCTCGAAACACCACTGAACACAGCCGTGCAGTACCCAGAAGAAGGCTGTGCGTGTCACAGAGGAGGCGGGTGACGGGGCGCAGCATGGTGCCGCCTTCTCGGTCTAAACACCGTCCTTTAGTCACCGCCCGGAGCTGGCCTTCGCCGCCCCCGACCCCGGGGTCTTGTTCCGACCTGGGTTCATACAGGCGCAGGGCCCGAGAGGAGGAGGAATCAGGTGCCTGGTGGCACCTCCACTTGTCGCCAGCCACCTGGGCCAGCACCTGCCAGAAGGGGCCCGGGAGCGCCACGCTGGCCCTTCCTAGATTGGCTGTTTGACCCCAGAAGGCTCTGAGCCCTCCGAGAGTCGCGGGCCACCGGCAGTGCTGCTGAGGCGACATGGTGCAGGCAGCAGAGGCGACAAGAGTAGACGGGAAGGCAACTTCCAAACTGCAGTGGCACAGAGGAAGTTCTCCAAGGCGGGTCTGAAAGTCCCACATGAGTATTTGCTGCGTGTCGGGGGTGCGCCGGACCCCACACGCCCCTGTGACGTCTCAGCTCCCAGCAGCGACACAAAGGCTCTCAGGAGCCCCGTGGTGACTCCAAAATGTAACACGCGAGCGGACACACCCCTGTTTAAAATCAGCATTTTTCTGAAGTTTTTTTTATTGGACTGAGGGCTCTTTTTTCTCACTTAAAACCTCTTCTTCCCATAGCACTGGGGCCTGGGGAACAAAACCTAGTGCCGGTGCCCCGGCCCTGGGTGACACGCAGGAGGGTGGCAGGTGGGGGGGTGCTCTTCACTTCTTCTGCCTCCCAGGGGGTCTGTAACCCTGGAACCCGGGACACCCCGGTCCCCTCTCCCTTGCTGGCTCGGGTGGCACATCCCACATCCAAAGCAGCGATAGCTGTGGACTGACGTGGGACACCTTTTCTACACGCTGTCAGCTGAGCCAGCTGGGTGGGGACACACGTTGGGGAAAGAATCGCGGTTGGGGAATCAGCAGACAGGGCCGGCACTGCCGACTATCGATCATCTGTGGGATTCTGGGGGATGCTGAAGTCCCCGCAAGCCTCAGTTTCCATCTGTGAAATGGGGACAACACACATTGGACAGGCTGTGCCAGGATGAAATGAGATAACGTGGGAGAAAACCCGAGACTTGTATCAACGTGCTGGAAGGATCCAGAAATTTCTAGCCTAACACACACCCTCAGCACAACACACACACCACACATCACACTCACCACACACTCATACACCACACATCAAACACACAGCACAGCACACTCATCACACTCATACACCACACATTGCACACACCACACACCACACTCATCACACACATTCCACACGCCACACAGCACACTCATCACACGCATTCTCACACCACACACCACACTCATCACACACAAACATACACCACACATCACACACCACATACCACACTCATCACACACACCACAGATCACACTCATACACACTCATATACCACACAATATAGACACCACACACCACATGCATCACACACCACACTCATACACATGCATACACCACACATCACACACACCACACACCACACTCATCACACACTCATACACCTCACATTACACACACCACACACCACACTCATCATAGACAAATACACCACACATTACACACAGCACACACCAGTCATCACACACACTTATGCACCACACATCACACACACCACACTTAAGACTCATACACACTCATACACCACAGATTACACACACCACACACTACACTCATCACACACACCACACCTCACACTCATCACACACACTATATACCACACATTACACACACCACACAGCACACTCTTCACACACCCTCATACACAACACATTACACACACCCCACATCACACTCATACACATACACACACCCATACACCACACATTACACACACGACACACCACACTCATCACACACTCATACACCACACATCACACACACCGCACGCCACACTCATACACACACCACACGGGCTCTCGCTCATGCACATGCTCCGAGCCGTCCCTGTGTGTCACTTGCCAGCGCACCGTGAGTTGGGAGCATTTTCAAAGTCCAAGACAGGCCTGGTGGCGGCACAGGGGCGGGCTGAGGGGCTGTCCCCCGCCCCCGTGGGAAGGTCCGTGGGCTCCGAAGCCCCCCCCACGGAGGGAACTCGGGTCACCGGTGTGTGCATTGGAGCCGGTGGCCCTTGTCCCCGCCGGGCCTTGGTCGCGGACAAGAGCAGCTGAGTGAGGCGGCGGCGCCTGTGCGGACTCCCGGCCCTGCGCCCCCCACGCCGAGGCCTGCCACCTGGTCCCGTGCGGGGACAGGGACCTCCCGCTCCCCCAGGCTGGCAGCACCCAGCTGCCTATTCCTAGAGGATGGTCTTTCGTCTGGAAGATGCATCACTTGTGGAACGAGAGGCCGGTACGCTCTGTGTCACGGAGAAGCAGGGACAGAAAGCAAAGGCTGCTGTCGCCCCGCCCCCTTGTCTCTCTCAGCCGCGCTGCCAGCAGCCTGGGACACGCGATGATCCCAGCGTCACCGAGGCTGTCTCTTTCCTTAATGCCACACGTACGTTTCACACTTTTAAAAGAGAAACCATGTCACTGTGATGGCCCCGGCGCCTCCCGTGCGAGCTCCCGTAAGGCTGTGCTCGGGCCGCAAACCCCTGCCGGGGACAGCGTCCCTCATGGTGACTCCCGGGAGGCCACGGAAGGCTCCGGTGCGAGTCCCCGCAGCACGGGAGTCCGACGCGGTTAGAAGGCAAAGTGCCCCCGGAGAGGACGTAGCACCGGAAACACCTGGTGACACGAGGCCGCGGGGCCGCTGGAGGCCGAGAGCGGGCCCAGCTGACACTCGGGGACGCGTCCCCGCTGCGTGAGATGCGTCCGTGCCAGACTGCGGGACGCGCGTTGCGGGGACCGCGGGCTCCGTGCCGGGTTCATCCGCAGCTCCAGCAAAGCCCAGGGAAGAGACGGGGGCAGAGGAAGGACTCGGGCCTCCTCCTGCCCGACTAACGACGCTGCAGCCGGAGCGGCTCCCGAGAGTCCGGCCGGAGCTCTGCGACCTCAGGAGGCCGGCAGGTACTCGTTGCTGGACAGACCCCTCTGCTGGTCTTATTGCAGACACACACGGTGCCTGCCCCCGCCGGCCAGCCCCCAGTGTGGCCCCGTCAGAAAACACAGGACAGTAAACCCAGACGGATGGTCTGTCGGGGAGCGACGCTGTCGTCCCTTTGGTCGTTCTTCTGCCAGCTGTGCCCTTCATTGAAACTGGGCACAGACTGAGTGGCCTCCGCCAGGCCGCCGGGCACAGGGACCGGAGGCTGCTGCTTTCCTTCCTGCCCTCCCCCTGCCCAAGGTGGGGCGGACAAAGGGAAACCCTGCTTGGTGTGGGCGGATCGGTCACCAGTTTCACACCAGCCTGGCGGGGCCCCGCCTGAAATTTCACAGTTAGCAGACGCGCTTCTGGTCATTCGTCAGGACCTCAGTGTGCTCTTGCAACGGACACCCCCAATTTCCAGATGCTCCGCTGTAGGGGAGTCACACGACGGCTGGGAGGCAGGAAAGGTGAGGCTGGTCCATCCGGGTTCAAGTGTGTTAACACGTGAAAAATGAAGAAGGCCAGGGGTTTAGACACCCAGCCAGGAGAAGAGCACTGACTGCAGCAAAAGGTGACTCCATGGGCTGAGTTATGTCCCCTAAAAATCACGTGTTGCCTTCCTAACCCCACAGGAATGTGAATGTATTTGGAGATAGTGTCTTTAAAGAGGTAATTAAGTTGAAATGAGGACATCAGGGTGGGCTAACCCAATCTGACTGGTGTCCCTATAAAAAGAGATTGGGACACAGACACACATAGAGAGACCAGGTGAGGATGCAGAGAGAAGACGGCGTCTGCAAGCCCAGGAGAGAGGCCCCGGAGGAACCCAACCCTGCTGGCACCTTGGTCTCACACTTCCAGCCTCCAGAGTCATGAGAAAATAAATGTTTGTTGTTTAAGGCCCCCAGTCTGTGGTACTTCGCCATGGCAGCCCCGGCAGACTAGCACAGAGACCCTAGTATTGCTCGAGGAACGTTGTCCTTTGTAGCGGGGGACGCGTCATGACTTACAGCAGGTGCTCACGCCTGGTGGCTCTTGGCATCCTCACCGCAGGCCTGAAGGGCAGGTCAGGAATTATTACAGGGCTTCAGCCCCTTATCCAAAACCACTGGGGACAAATGTACTTGGATTCCAGAATTCCTCAGATTTCAGGAAGATCATGCATGTATACACCATGCGTTACCTAACACACTGAGTGCGTCTGCCAGGGCACCCACAGTTAAACACACGGCCACTTCTGAAATGAAACAGAACCACATGTGTGTGGAGATATCTACAGATACGTATTTGCACTAAAAAGGATACATAAAGCATACATGTAACCTCATATTTGTTCAGGTCAGATTGTGCCACCAAATGAGTTAGTGTCAAGTGGATAAAGACTTGTTTGGGTTGGGGGATTTTGGAAATACACACAGGGTGTTACAGACTTGCCTAATTCTCCCACCCTCACCTTCCGAATGCAACTTTCAAAGAAGAAGAAACCAAGACTCAGGGGAAAAGCCCCTCATTAGGGATCACCTGGCTCACGGAAGCCCAGCTGGGCTCTTAACTTCTGCCTCCTAACTCCGAGGTCCAAGGTCCGGTTCTTTCGATGTGAACCCAGAGGGCCTCCCTGCAGGGCTCGCCCACCGGCAGCTCCTTGCAAACGCCCCCTCCCACCTGCTCCGCCCTCCCCCTCCATCCTGGCTCTGCAGCCTTTCCGGCTCCACCCGGGCACTTGGCGGCCGTTCATAGACATCATCTTCCAGGCTCCCTTCCCTGACCTCTCAGAGTCTCATAGTTTCAGGACTGGAAATGACTTTGAAGATCATTTCTGGAAGAGTAGCCTGCTAACTTTTTTAAAGAATCAAATGTTTTATTTTTCCACTGTAATCACACATCTCAGATTATCAGACAGGTACAAGCAGAGCTGCTCCTGAGAGCCTGGGCTCCTCCTCCCCTAACCAGCCAGAGAGACCCGAGGGGCCTGGGCAGAGCTCTGCGGATCCTTGAAATACAGTCTGACACCCTCTGGTGTGGCAGGACGCTGTTATACTATGGGACAGAAAAAAATGAGATCCACCAGGGGACAAAGGCAGCCAAAGTTTACAAGATGCTCACTAGTTATTGCCAATCTCATTGCAGAGTCACAAACTGAGGCCCCAAAAGGACTGGGAAAAACCAAGTGCAGACAGACTGCGGCCGGCAGCAGCACAGCAGTTAGCCTGCCTTGCAGACCTACGTTCCTGGCATTCCATGCCCCTTCATATGCTAAATGAAAGAGCAAGGTGTACTGTTTGGAAAGCTGCCCAAAGGTGTCCGGGGCTGAGGAGACTTGTGCTCGGGAATTCTTAGCAGCAGTGGTTTGCGTAACATGAACCCCGAACTCCAATGCCTACCCTAGGCCGCAAATGTTCATAATAATTCGGTGACTTCTGAGTTAACTGAACGTAAAGAAACCCCAAAATATGTTATGTAAGAGAGATTTTTGTTTCTCTGCTCTAGAATCTGCCAAATGGAACTTGTTCAAACTTCCTGTATTAAAAAAAGAATCCCTTCTAGACTAAGATCCAAAATGCAGGAGTTCAATCCAAAAAGGATAAATTTTAAAAGGTCATGATCCTGGGAACTACTGGATTATAGTGAGAATTGAAGTTTTCATGGCATGAAAAAAAATCTAAGAATAGTATATATTTTGGAGACGTTTCACCAAAAAACTTTGACCATCTCTTTGAGTTTTCCAAAAGCGACCCCTATCTTTTCCTTTGCTGTCTGGATTCCATTATGAGGGTCACCTCTGTGTTTGAGGACAGCTCCAGGGACTTCAAAATTTGGTCAGCTACTGTCTGAAAGTGAGATAATGACTATAAAATTGTCCTTCCACATTCATCGCCCCTCGCTCTCGATGACAGAATCCCTGGGCATTAGCAGGGCTCCCGTCTGCTTGTGTAGACATGACATTTCTCAGCCTCCCTGACCATAGTGTGGCCATCGAGTGAAGCCTGGGAGAAGGATACAGGTAGAAGGGACCCTGGGCAAGTCCTGAGGCCCATTATTAGAAGGACGGCGCCTGCCCCTCAGTGACCCCTGCTTTATGTGACTGAGAACAGCCCCCCAGGCCTCTGCAAAGGAACTGGGTCCTGGATGACACCCTGCAGCAGCATGACCCAGCTCTGGGCCACACATTTTCAGGCCTCTGTGTTATAGCAACTCTGCCACTAACTGACATGAGAAATGACATGTGGGTGTGATGACTGCCAGCAACAGTGTCCAAGGCATTTTTCCAGAGAGACAGTTGGGCCTGTAATGGCCACACAGGGTCCCAGATGCCCAGTGGCGAGCCCTATACCCCTCTGTCCCTTGTTGACCTGGGAATGGGCCACCTCCTGCCTGGGGCTGACGGGGTGAGGCTGCAGGCATGAAGTCCCTG